>NW_009649293.1:5268758-5367275 GCF_000708025.1 Charadrius vociferus
AAGAAAAAACCCTAAAAACTCGTAAAGGATGACCCCCCCAAAAAATCACCTGTGGGGTGGAGAGATGATTTCTATACACTATACCTCTCGGGAAGGGGGGGAGGGGGGGAACAACAAACAAAATGAAAAATGCACTTGGCAGCAATTTGGGGTATTTTTGGGCATGGAGGAGGAGAGCAAGAACCAGCGAAAAGGCAGAGGCACGCATCTGCTCAGAAAGCGCGACGGATGGATGTATCAATCCGTGCCTCAAAAGTGAAACACAGACAACGCTCAGTGCTGCTGGTACCCTCGTTCCCATCCAAGAGATCTCTGGAAGAGACAATCTGCAACCTCATATAATGGCACCTGCCAGAGGACAACAATTCCTTCATATATATATAAATTCCTTCACCTTTTAATCACCAAAATTACCGGTTCTGTTCAGTGCGCAAAGAATGTCAGTATTTCTGAAGCTTAAAGAGAGACAGTCTAAGAGGAGCATTAACATCCCCCGATAAAGTTATAAATCACAGGAGATCTTGGAGCTGTGTACAGGTTTCACTCTAAAGAGAATCCCAGAGAGAGTTTAGTTATAAGATGAAACTCATCTTAAGAAAACCAACAAACACCAAACCATCTCTCCAGTGAAGGCGATACTCACAGTACCATGATACTGGGGTTCTGTACCCCCGAGGTTGCAGCGGCATCCCAACAGTTTGTTTCCTGTAAGAGAAAGTTCTTATAATTGATTTAAGGTACAGTCAGATCTCTGTATGTTTTTCTTTCTTTTCTTTATCCTCCTCTCTAAATCTAGTAATGATATAGTTAATATTTGGACTGTTGGGGTTTTTTTTTATATTTTCTTTTACTATTTTATCATTCATCTGATTAATGAGTGACTTCAACGTTACTGGTGCTGCACTCCTAAGGATGTGCCTTAACAGGAGCAGCCACTCACCTCACCATGTCCGGAATCCCGACGCAAGAACCAAGGAAACCTGGGAGACAGGTTCTCTGCTGACTCTGTAGTAAATACTTGGCCCGATCGTGCTGTTAGATACGGTAGGAGATACACAACCTGGGGAAGCACGTGCTCTGAGTGTCCATATCCACCATCCCTGGTAGGGCCCCTTCTCTGGGCTTGTCACATACGCTGTCACTGCTATCACCTCGTCCTTCCCAGCCTTGCAGTCTGCAAGATGTGCCACACTGCTAGGGAGAAAGTCAGTGGGGAAACTAAGTATTCCAACAATTACACTGAGAGGAACGAATTTGAATCCAGGGACACAATGGCTGTTGGGTGTAGTTATTGGTGACTCATCTCGTTTCCCACCAGGAAGCCACAGAACAGTGTATTTCAAGTATTACCGATTCCTGTTATCTGTTACGCTGAGAGAACACAGAGGAAGAAATTAAAAACATCCAAACCGCAGTTAGAACACAGCCAAATAACATACGGGCACATGTAATAAGCCAGTCTCACTAAACTACACGTAAAAGCATGCTACAAATAAAACACCACCTAAAACTAGTTAGAAGAGGATTCGGTAGGGTTTTTTACCCAATGGATCATCCAGATTCATCTCCCCGTTGTCCACCAAGAGCAGATAAGCACCGCTCATAATCCTAACCTGCTGCTGTTTCCCAAAAAAAGACTGCAACCTCACTGACGCCCTGCAGTACACAGGAACGCAAAAATCTTCAATATGCTAACCACCAAAAGACACCACTCACTCAAGCCCCTGGTGTGGGGAGGACGGGCTGGGTTTTGGTGGTTTGGTTTTTTTATCATGGCGGAATCTAGTGAGGGAAGACATTACAATACAGGTGACAATTCTCCCTCACTGAAGCCAGGAAGTTATACTCTTTCTCTTGGATGATTCTCAAGGTCATTCCTTTCAAGCACTTCCGGTCTCCTTCCTGACTAGACTAACAAGAATACGTCAGAGAAGAAAATTTCTATATTAGGTGATTTATGGAACTAACGGCAAGCAATCAAATCTCCTCAAAATTTTAAAACTTCAGAACATTTAAAAAAAAAAAACCATACCACAAAGTTGCCATAATGTTTTTGGCCATTTCAAAGAAAAAAGGGCCGTTGAATATTTTAATAAAATATTCTGAAATTTTCCAAAGAGGTTCAAGATCTTAATACAAATTCTAGTATTTCAGTTATTGAGGGACGGAGGCCTCAAGCCTCCACTGAGCTTCAGAGTAGGTGCAAGGCCTCAACAGGCACCTCAACACCCAAGCAAAACATGCGCAGGTGGACTTGTGAGGCCCCTTGACCACACACACAGGGCCCCAGGCCCCAGACATGATTTCCAATGGTGTTGTACAGTGGTGCGCAATTGTGTCACCACAGTGACTGTGCCCTCACACAGAAGGACCACTTTGCATGCCTTGTTACGTAGGTGGTAGGTATTAAAGCAATGACGGGGGGGGAAAGCGTATAAGGAAGGCAGCACATTTGCTGCTGTACGAAATTCTCTGTTTGTTCTAGTCATCCACTGAAATTAGACTCCAGCTAGTTTGTTGTTCATGGGTGCGCACACACACACACTCCTTCTGCAATGTGTTGTTCATCTGCCAATCACACCCAAACACCTGCAGACCCCTCCACTATATGCCAATCTCAGTTTTAGATAATCACACAAATCTTAAGAGATGTTTTGGTTTTCTTGTCATGATGGACATAATTTAAAAGGTTTGGACATAATTTAAAAGGTTTTCACATTAAATAAAATATAACATCAGACTGGAAACTTAGTGAGCACTATGAATATCTGGATTGCATCCTCAAGTTTTAACAATAAGGTAACAGTATACATTGCTTTGTTCTCAACAACAAACAGGCTTGAAAAGGACATCGTTAGACAAAATACTATAGAGACGGCAATCAGCTGAGTCCACCAGACTGGAACTCTCCCAGCCACCATACACAGTAAGTAATCTAAGAGCTTGGGAGATGCATGGCAAAAATCTGAGCTGGACATACATTACGTATCTCTTGTTGAAATTTCAAAACCTGTACTGTTGGTCACAATGACATTTCTAGAAGACAGCACCAATGCACCAGCAAATTTGGAGCTTGTAAAGAACAGTGGGTGAAAAGCTCTGGCCATTCTTACTGTCTCAGAATTTATACAACTGACACACAGCTAACATAACCAGCACCCCCAAGACTGTCCAAACTCTAATGGCAGTAATGCCCTCCTCTCTTTCCTAAAAGAAGGCCTAATGAAAAAAAAAACAAAACACCTCCATTAGGAGTGAGCATAGATCAGGTTGCCAGGTCTACCTTTAGCTTCTCATAAATCAGCCAAGCAGGCTACGATGTGGAAACCCTCTGTGAGTTACCAAGAGAAAAGGACAGATCATATCACATAAGCTACTGAATACCAGATACACTATCATAATAAAGAGAGAAGTTACATTCCCTGTTAAGAGGGGCTGGATGACTGAACAGCAGTCAAATGGAATTCTGTATCAACATCTTATTATATAGAATCAATAATGTATGTAGCAGTCAGACAATATTTGATCATCAAATAAGAAATGAATTCTTGTCTTAACCTGGCTATTCTTTTATAAAAGAACCTCAAATCATTTTTCGGGGACTTAGCAGATCCTTATGGATGTACCACGTGTCTTATGAGACAGCACAGACTGAAAGAATGGAATCCTAACCTGAAACAGAATTTCTCTTTTTGACAGCATTGCTTTAAAATAAAAATGGCAACTACAGTTCTGAACTGATTCCCTAACTTGTAAGTATTTGTAATGCCAAACTGTCTAGTTTGCTGAAATGTCGATAGCACTACCACATTAAAATAGATATTGAGTAATTTCCATATGCTTTCACATCCATTTAGCTGCTTTACAAATCAGTACATTTTTCAGATTGAGCAAAAAAAAAAAAAAAGCCTACCCTATGTAGATTAATAATGATAACAAAATGCTATTTCCAAACTCTCTCTCAGCACTAACACACTTTGGCCACTGCTTCAGTAATGCGGCATATGAATTAATACACAGGATGTACTCTGTTATTATCAATTTACAAACAATTTACAAATAGGTGCGTTTTCCGCTTTGCAAAATAAAGTCTTTGCCACATGAAAGATACAAGAGTCTTGTTTATAATAAAGTTTCCCCAATATGTTTTCATTTTCATTCCCAAGTCTCAGATTGATTTGTGTTGGAGGACAAGCCTTAGTATTTCCATGTTGCAGACAGAGAATTTAAGTCATAAAAGAAATATGATTTGCCTTAAGAATGTACTATAAGAAAAGGCAGAATTGGGAACTAATCCAAATTCTGTTGTTGGTTTTTTGTTTTTTTTTTTTTTCCCCTACAGCGTTCTGTCTACTGAACCACAAAGCAGCTATTCACTGCTTGTTATTCTACAATTTTTGACTCTTAAAGTACTACCAAACCTCCCCCTTTTCTCCAAAAACATAACCAGAATTACTTTCTTAGCTATCAGTCCTACTGTACTGGTTTATGTTAGTTGAGAGGGAAGTAATTAGTTTGCAAAGCACTTTTAAATGAAAGAATTTAGGACAATATCCTAACGCTTTCCAGGTCCATATCAGAAATCCCACTGTAAAGATTCAGTAGGACCAGGATCAGACTCATTTTACACACAAAACCTATAGAAAAAGTATTCAATAAAGAACGCAGTGCCTATCTAGTACTCAAATGAAACCATGACCCAAAAACTCCAAAACTTTGGACAGTCTTACATGACAAGATGGAAAACATATGAGAAGGATGCATAATAGAACTGATTATCAGTAACAGCATCATCATCTTACACTTAACTGTAACAGAAGAATCAGTATTACAATCGATAGCTGCTGTCTTTTTTGTTAACTAATATAAACATTCCTATTCAGCTCCTCATAGTCCTAACTTTCAAACCCTTCCCAATAACTTGACACATTCACATGCTACTCTATTCTTCCTCTTCTTTAGGGCTTCACAGAATACTTCTCTTTCTATTTAACACACTAAAAAAAAGCCACCAACTATTTTTTTTGTGACACTGACCATCTTCACTATGTCCCTGGTACAGTACAGAGCACCTGGTCAATGCTTAAACTTTAAAATATAATTGCCTTCACTTTAAGAACCTTACGTTGCAATAAATTTCTTTTAGTTCTGACCTTCAGCTCTCTCCAAGGATAAAGCTGGAGAGCTCCGAGAAGTCCCCAGTGTCCGCTTACTACAACTACTTCTTTTCCCTTTCTCCTTTCCCCTCACTCCTTTTAAATTAAATCCTTTGCATTAATGCAGCATCGAAAAATCTGAAGGCTTTATTATGACAGAAGACAATTAAAATTAAGGCAAATAGGTTGGACAGATTACACTGCTCAAATTGCATATATTGTCACACGAGTAGTAGCTGAGTGTTTTTCATGCCTAAGAGGCAACTCTACATCACCTTCAGGCATCCCAGGCTAACACTGCCCACCGAATTGGATACCCGTATTGTCCAGAATCGGGACAAGTAGAACTTGCTTTGCTTCACCTGCTGCTGTGACCAAATGCATTTTTTCATGTCTGGAAAAACGTTTCTACAATTGCTTACTGAACTACTGCAAATAAGACTATTATTCCCTTCTAGCTTACTCCTCCCAAAGGGATCTTAGGAACTGTCTCTTTGCTCTTTCATGTTTTAATGTATCCTAGTGACTTTTTTTTTTACCCCCCCCCCACTGCTTTTGCAGGTCATTTATAATATATTTTTAATATTGAAAATCTGCATAGCATATAGTTGTTTAGTGCCTTCCATTAAAGGTTCTCAAAGCATTCTGTTGTCACTAATCAGTTCAATCTCACCAACCCAGACATACACAAGCATTATTCCTATTCTATAGACAAGAAAACAATTACAGAAAAGGCTGAGTGGCAGAATTCATTCCTGCATTCAAACTCCAACCACTAGATCACAAACAGCTTGAAAAAAAGACAAACTGTTCTCTAATGCTCGGATCTGTATGACTGCATTAACAGGAGTTCCTCCAATAACTTGCTGTGTCTTCTCTCAGATACTTCCTTAGCTACTCGCTTATTTATAAGCAGGCTACCTACAGATCTTAACGTACCTTACAGACACCAAGAACAGAGGCCAATATAAAACAAGTCATTAAAAAGGATCTTTCCCTGTTACTTTAACATCAGTATAACACGTTGCAAGAACATAAAATACACAAACATGACAGATTTTTACATCTTTCTCCTTTAACACACTGGCTATTCCTTTGGCTGGCATCTTCAGCACTCTTCACTGACAGCTAAACCACTTTAAACAAGACGCTACTAGAAAAATATATTCAAAATTTGTGGGGGAAAAAAATATGTTTCTACATCTTAAAATTGTAACTACAGAGGTATATATCATCATTATAGATACCATCCGAACAGGTCATTCACATATCTCTCTGGTGAGCGCTTAAGTACTAAGATGTGCCCTGTCGTGTTGTGAAAATGATACCCTGATTCAGAAGTTTAATGTAATGAGATGTAGGCAAAAACACTGTATCTCTCTCTCCAATATAAGTAGTGAGAAAGTACTATGTTCAAAGATAGTCTTCTGCAACTGATTAGAAATGCTACGCATTACGTACTATGTAATACAGACTTTCACAAGTAAAAATGGAAATAGTTTTCCTAGGTTAGGAAACTATTTACACAATAGGTAGTGATGCCATACACTGAGGGGTTTTTTTTAAATGTTGAGTGAAAGGGTTTTTTAACTTTTTTTTTAAATGTTGAGTAAAAGGATGGACTGTAACCCTAACATTGAAAAACGCCCATCGCAGATTAATCCAAATTCAGAAATTCTTCTGATGCAGTATCATCATTTGCAGAAATATGAGTCAATTTGCACGATGGCATTAACCTCTATTTTTGTTCATTTTCTCTTATTACATGTTATTGTTTCTATGGTAATTTTCCCTTCATTGCATAGAGTGGAGACTGCCCAAAGGACGAATCAGGAATATATATGGAAAGAAGTTCCCCTTGGTAGAAGCTCTGCCTCACTCATGCAGATTAACATCTTTGCTCTTATTTAGTATCATATTTCTTATGCCACACTAACAGTAGGAACTCATGAACAAATCGTCACAGTTTAAGCAAGGATGTCAAATTTACTACAAATTAGTTAATCTGCAATTATTTTCTATAGAATGTATACTCTGCCCTAGCAATGCATGCAAAAGAAGTTGGTCTTTAACCAAGAAAATAAATGGCTTTAAATTAGTTCATATTGACCTGACAATAACAATTCGCATGCAGGCAGTTAATGCAAAAGAGCTGACTTGGAGTAATTTACTTAGAATAAGGAGTTAAGAGACCAAGCAGGTTATTCCCGTATGTGTACTCTCAATATACATACACGTACATTATATCAGACAGTCTGGCAACATTTTTATAAAACACAGCCACACCTATATCTCATGCCAATCTCAGTTACATTGTTTCCAGAAAACTTCACTTCTTCAAGCTATGTCTTTCTGGCAAGGTGACAAATGTGTGAAATAATCTCTTTGTTCCTCAAAATTGAAACTTTTCACCAGTGCACATACATGGGCAAATAAATACCTGCTTATGGTTTATTTGCAGTATGCCGTTCACAGCTTTTTAGCACATAACCATCCCAAACCGTATTGCTTCAAAACTGGTCAATTGTAAGGCAATAATGCCTGTTCCTGGTCACAGGTATTAGAACTACGTTCTTAGTGGAGTTTTTTTGTTTAATCTTTGTTTTTACAGTGTTATTTATTTCTCTGCTGTACTCCATTTGATATCCTGAAAGCATGAGAGATGAGCAGCATCAAAACTTGAATTCCACCACACACGGCGGGACCATGCAGAGACCTCGGAGCCTTCCCCGGGAAAAAAAAAAAAAGCCCTTTCTCCCTCTAAATATCTGCCCCTTCTGCTGGGGGGCAAGGCAGCAGAGCAAAGAAGATATTGTTCTGTTCAACCCCATTGCTGGCACCGCAGCCCAACAGCAGCATGGAAATCTTGGCAGGCGACCACCAACACTTGGCGCGTTTGAACAGATGCGTGGGGCATCCAGCCAGAGGCTGCACAGCTGCTGCTGCTGGAAGAGGCTCCAAGCCACCCTCTCACCTACTGGGCCTCTCTGGTTTCACTGACCGCTTGCCCATACAGTGAAGGTTGTAGCAGTATCAAGGAGACTTCTCCCCATCTGCAAGTCCCCCTGTTAACTGGTATAGACTCTACTTGGTAGTGAACTGCAACGAATTCATTTAAAGACGCTGAGTTCATTTAAAGAAGCCTCTGAGAATGACAGAATCGCATCTGCCACCAGAAATAAAACCAAAACCGCTTTGGAGTCAGCATAGCTGTGATTTGTCTGTTCTTGAAGAGAATTACACGAGCATAGGAATTTATTTGCCAGTGGGCAGTCTCAGCTTTGTACCAGACATATGATTTTATATGAAATCCAGATGTCATTTAGAACAGTGTCAAAAGTCAGACTGAAATTAGTATTCATTGAATGACTTTTTTAAAGAAAAAATATGCTCTGCAGCTTAAAGAATGAACTGTAAAAATCTCAGATTTGTGTATTTCTCTTATCAGTGGCATTGGGTTTTCACTCATACAAACATATAAGCCTAAAGAACTAAGTGTGGAAATATTTTCCATGTTTCTGTTTGGATATGGCTCACAACTCAGCATCAGTTTATGAGTCTCAGCAGTTCCCCCAGAATAGAGAGCTGTCCACCACTATAGTTTCATTTACATGCACGATAGCTACCTACATGAAAAGTCTTGACACACCAGAAAAAAACGAGATGGGTTTTCTGCATTTATTTAGCAAACAAATGAAATCACTTTCAACAGTCTTAGGTTTTCTTAGGCAATATTAGAACTGCCTGCACACTATTCTACTAGTCAGTGCAAGCAGGAAAAAAACCCAACACTGCTTATTTTGTTCTGAGACAACCACCCCGAAGCTCTACCTATCGCTCTAGAGTGAGTTCACCTTCATGCCATGCTGTGCCTACCCAGATTGTAGCAGTCACCCACTTTCACTGAATAAAATGGTGCTTTATTTGCAAAGATTTAAATAAAGCTTTCTTTGTTCATGAAAGATCTCTATTCTTTTCAGCAAAAGGCATGATCTCATCATTCTGATATAATTGTCCCATTAATCGAGTGAAAGAAACTTTGCATTGCCACAGCTGAGACAGATCACTCTAGAAGGTGAATCTGGGAGTCTAGAGGGATGTTTACAATTTACCTCATCAACAGGAAGAAGAATGCATGCCATTTAGCTATTCCCTAAGAATGAGAAAGAAAGCAAAATCAGCACGGGGCTAGGCTGACATCAAGATGCCATTCAAAGGGCCCCAACAATGTCTCAGCCTCATAATAAGCCTTTTACGATCAGTTGGCCCCCAGGTGCCTCGCAAAATTCCACCTCAGAAAGGGGTTAAAGATTCCTGGCTAAAAGACACATTCAGTTACACCTTCAGGAACAGCTGCTTATTTTAATAGTTGGTGTTGATATTTTCTGCTGCATGGTCTTCTTTAAGTTCTGCAAAGACATACTATATGTAGCTTTTTGTTCAATTGCAGGTTTTTGATTAAAAATTGTTTAGATTTGCAAGTCAGCAAATTTCTGAAAGAAAATGGTGTTGTTACAGTTGATTTTTTTTTTATTTTTTTTTTTAGAAAAAAACATTGTGGTCATACAATAAATAAATTTCTTTGTTGTAACAGATATTAGCACTCAATACAGGTTTTGAGCTAGTGACTTTCTTCAGGGTCACTCTTCCTTCCAGAGTTCTAAACAACGAAGTAAATAAGAGATAATCAGATACAATAGCTGTATGAAAGAGAAATCCTTTCCTTCAGATGCATCCCAGTAAGTAGATTGTTTCAGCGACTTAACGCTTACTCTTGAACTGACATGAGTACTTGAGTCATTTCTAAAACAAACATCACAAGAGTTAGCTACAATAGAAACACGTTACCCTTCAGTGCTTTGAGGGTTTCAATTTATCAAGACTGACAAGGTACAGAAGCTTGATGCTGAAACAGCATTACTGATCGGGATGCAAGGATGCTGCATTGAACAGCCAGCATGTTCTGTAAGTCCCACTAAGAAGCCTGAAGTCCTCATGATTATACACTGGTCTTAGTGATTAAAGCCAGAGATTCAGGAATGTGGAGTTACAAGATTAGGCTCATACTTGATCTTGCCTCCTGTAGTGATTAGGGTAAAACACTTATCTCCACCAGAGGTCTCCTAATCACTACAGGAGGCAAGACCAAGTAAAACACTTATCTCCACCAGAGGTCCTCTACTTTTCTCAGCTGGATGTAGTGGTGCACATCAACACTTCCTATGCCGGAACAGGTGAACAGGCTTTTCACCTTTCCTCCAGCTCACAGTCTTGTGGCCCAAAGATTGCAGTTCTACCCTTGTACTCCCACCACTTCCACTTGTATTTCATCTAAAAGATTGGGTTTGCCTGTTTTGTTTCAGTTTGCATCTGACACACCTGACTCTACAGGCACGGCTGTTTACCTGCTTTTCCTGACACGACTTCTTGGACTTTGGGACTGATTATGAATATATCTTCATCTTCAAACAGGAAGATCCATTTGAGGGACCTGGAAGATCCCTTTTTTGAGCAACCTGATCTAGTGGGAGGTGTTCCTTCCCATGGCAGGGGACTTGGAACTAGATGATCTTTAAGGTCCCCTCCAACCTAAACCATTCTATGATTCTGTGACCATATATTAACACAGTCATATTAACACAGAAAATGGACCTCATCCTACCCCTGAATAATCACGTAGGGCAAATACTTGGCACAGGGAACCAAAATTTGCCTCAGATATCAGTATTTATGATTGGACTTCTTCCACTGCAGAGAGGAAGTACTGCCTCCCATACTAATAAATCCTAAACTCGTGCATCTAGAAGAAACAATGCTTTAGCACACTGACCTGCGTTGGCTTTGTTGTTTTCAGTGGGGCATGTGACTTATTTCTGCAGCGCCTACAGATCTGTTGAAAACTGCTGCTCATAAAAAGCTAATCTCATCACAGGCTCCTTCCCTCCCTGCTTAAGGAGCAGGATACCATCTTTTTAACAGACCCGGCCAAGCGATAGCAGGCTTTTTTCTTGGATATTTGTTTTGATGAGTCGAAGTGACAAAAAGAGTATTTTTTCCAGGTCAAAAAGGAACCAACCTCTGGTGCAGAGGTACACTTCTTCATGCCTGGACTCCCCGATACAAGAGTCTTTCACATGACAAGAATCTGCATAAGCAAGCAGTGTGGGCTTCACCCATCAAATATGCAACATATGAAGCCCATTGTTCCCCAAGGCAATTGTCATGCAACTCCCACATTACCAAATTAACGAAAAAGCGTATTAGGACAACCTTCATGTTATCACTTTAGTATATGTAAGATGTTTTACTGAGGAAACGGGTTTTCAAGAACTGCAGTGCACTCCAGGGCATTAACAGACCACACAGTCTCTGCTGCCACTGCTGCAGCAGCTGTTCTCCCTTTTGCTGCAGTTAGGGGACAAGAGGATCTGGATTTCAATCCAATCTCACAAAGTTCAGAAAAAATGGCACCTGCAGGTTGGCTGGTCCTCAGTCAAGCTGACAAAGGCACCCTCATACTTGGCATCACTGTTCCAATCTGGCCTACTTTCCACTCCAGCATGTCTTTCTGACCTGAACAGGCTCTAAATACTGACACCCTGCTCTAAGTCACATGCCTATAGAAGGGAGCAGATCAGCAGCATGGCTGGCTCCTGGCTGTGTAAATGCCAGAAGCAGGTTTCCAGGGTGAGGGGTGTCTCCAAGACCCCTGTCCCCGCAGCAGATACACTTGTTTCTGCCCAAGTTTTGGAATAACTAATGTGTCTAAAGAACTCCTTCAGCTCAGAAGAGGTTACAGCCTCCAGGCGCTTGTCATCACCCTTCTGCTAGAGATTACCTCCTGAAGGGGCTCTTATTACAAATGTTCCACATTCTGCTGCCTTCAAAATGAACTAAGTTAACTTAAACAAAAAAAAAAAAAAAAGAAGAAAACGTCTTTCTTACCTAACTCATTTTGACAGACAAGTTAGAAAATGACAACACACACAACAAACAGATGTGAGGCAATAAGGATCACCAGCTGAAAAGCAGCTGAGGGGTGCTTCTGCAAGCGTAGCAAGATCCAGCCAGTAACCTCTGTCCATGACTTCATTGAACTACAATTTTGTCTTCTAAGAAGCAGCTTATTTTCTCTAAATTGCTAGAATGAAGAAAAATTATATTAGTTCATTACTAATCTGTGTTGCTACAGTTAACATCTTCTGCTTAATCCACAAACACAGCCAAGTGTCAAAGTATCCAAAGTCTCGTACCAAAACCTCTGTTTAAAAGACCTCACAACTTTTTTGCCTTCAATAAGTTAACATTTTTCACCTGTTTGCCTGATTCTCTACTGAACCAAAGTAAAAAACTGTTTTAAATTATTTTTAACTGTCCAAATGCCAGCTTCATTTCAGTATATGAATTTCTAGTTCATTCTACACTCATAAATGTACTTTTGCAATTACACAAAATAAAATTAATCTTTCTACAAAAGACTGGATGAGAACCTCCACGCCATACAATAAGATCCACGATAACCTCCTTACTGAAGTGGTACAGAAGTGTCTTACCTAGATCCTTTCTAAGAGGATAACTACTATACTGCAGCATAGCTATTTTCATTTCTGGTGATGCTAGAGATTATTCTTCTTCCGAGTAATTTTGTATTATTATAGCAGTTCTGGGAAACGGCCTCGGTTCTTCTGTGAGGTTTTTTGTTCGTTTGTTTTGAAGTTTGCTGGGGTTTTTTTTAACTCACAAATACCTTTTCTAGTTTACAGCAGTACTGAAAATCCTAACAGACTAGTTCCTATAGGCCACACAGAGATGCCTGGAGCTATGACTGTAGTTCCTCTGAGGACTCCAGGGGTGAAAAGATACAGACTATGCAAGAAATACACAGCATATAGAACAGGCTTTGGAATTACTTCTTAACATACCCCAGCTGCCTAACACATATTGTTTGAACCCAGGCAAAGCTATGCAGGTGTGAAGGGGCAAAGAGTTATGGGGAAATACATAATTTGCCAACATTAAATGGTTTATGCAACTAAATGGCAAGAGTAAGCACCAATCGTTGTTCTAGCTACACAAATACTTAGAAAATTTCATTATTTAAGTTACTTGATTTCTAAAATTACCAAGCCTCTTAAATTACTATTCAACTACACGATAGGTTGCTAGCCTGTAAGCTAGCATTCTTTCCAGAGACAGCTTTTAAGCTCATGGTTGTGTTTTCACAATTAAACCCAGGTAAGAATCTTTATCTCATTATCTTAGGTTATGTTCACATCCTGTTCACAGATATCTTGCTTTCTGTTTTGTCACAAGGACAATACATCTTAGACACTTTGTACTACCACTTCTGTCTTTTCATTTAATTCTTTTAGTTCCTTAATTCTTGTAATATTTATTCAATTTTCAGCTATTGTCAACAACTAAGTGCATCAAAATTTTCCTTTCTTCTTTTTGACTCTCTAGAGAGAAAACTAAGGGGCTGGTAGATGTGTGAAGTTTAAAAATTTAAAACTAAAAACATTAAAAGTTAATGCCGTTAGTCCATTTCTTCCACAGTTTTTCATATCAAATATGCTACATTTAGAAGAAAGACTTTTTTGAATTGCCAGTACAACCAACTATAAGAAACAAAAATAGGTTAACTATATTGTAGAATTATACTCAGATAATGACAACATATACATTTACATAATCTACATCTGTAAAATTTCTACTTGCAATAAAACTGAGATTGCACTATACTACGGGAAATACACCTCTGATCCTAATGCACAACTTCTGTTTATTCCATGGAAGAAACCATGAAGTATGCAAGGTAAGGCCTTCAAAAGGCATCATTTTGTGAGAAATTCTTACAGGTACCATCTGTTTAAATCATTAGAAAATAAACTCTAACATTTCACTAAAATTTGTTTCGTCAGGTCATCTCTAAATTCTGTTAAATGACTCTTCTGTCCCTAACACTCAGCAGAACAATTTAGAAAGGAAAACGTGTTTGTTCAAGAGAGAGACTTGGAACAGAACACAAGGTCCAAATATTCTTGACTTTTGGAAAGTCTACTCCACACTGTTGTCTTTATTTACACTGGAAAAAGAGAGAGAGAAAATTGTGAGGAGCTGTATCAATATCAAAGTGAGGAAGACATTTTAATATTTTGCCTTTGCACCCAGTGTTTCCCATAGAGAAAATAAATAAAAAACCCACTCCAATACCAAACACTGCAAGGAAAATTAAAAGAAAAATAATCACAACCCAATACTAAAAGCTCTTAAACCCTATACTGTTAGAGAATCAACAGGGTGACACACCCCGATTTACCTGAAAGGAAGAAAATCTTTCCTGCTCTTTGGATCTTACACATGCCAGTGGGTTAACTTACGAGTCTTCATTGCTTTGGCTTTCTCATCCCTCCCCATGGAGGCCCTGGTCTCCAAACGCTGACAGCATCCACAGGAACAAACAAACAGAAGTTCTGAGCTGATTTTCACACAATCGCTGAAAACCTGTAAGATAAAGGTGAGAACATCTGAACAGATTACTGAAAAAGAAAAGAAAAAACCTGCAATATGAGGACACAAGACATTTATTTCTGGATACAGAAACCCCACTTGCCTAGCTATCATTCTTTACTATGAACAAACTTTCAAAGACTATTTCTCTCCAGTACTCATGAGTCATTTTCTAACATCACGTCTTTGGCGGCTTGAAGCATTCTGAAAGTGGAAAGCAAACAAAATTGCTTTTAATGCACTCATAAGAGGGTACTTCAGTTTTTTTAAAAGCCATTTTTTCTCTATCTTTTAGCTGCTAGGAGGCTTTAAATGGGACCCCTGTAGGTTTTTGTCTGTAAACCATACGAGAGCATAAAAGCTTGGAAAACTTGCAGAGGTTCTGAAGCAGGTTCACACAGCTTCATTGAAACTGTGTGTGGTTTTGAAGCTCACCAGGGCTCTACTCACCAGGAACCATTTAAAATTGCCAACTTAAAAAATAGATTTAAAACTCATAAAGGATTATGATGAAAACGTAAGACTTATTTTGTAGTCTTCCAGCTTGAAAGAAAAAAAAAACCTATTCTGTAAATAGGGAGGAATAGGTTTTCATTCTCTAAAGGTTTTGGGGCATTGTTTCTTTGAAAACACATATAGCAGCCTGAAAAAGGGATCAGAGTAACCTCTGTAAACACAGCCTGAATTAACCTGCATCAAAGTGATTTACCTGTATCAAAAGACTCAAACTGAACAATCCATTATGCCAACACATGGCTCAACTATCCTAAAAGCACTTGCAGGACTGTTACAATGGAAATGTGTCAAATCTTTCCCTGTCTTTGGAGATGACTCTTCTCAACCCATTTCAGTATCAATCAGAATAGCCAGCAAGAAGAGACAGCTTGAAAAAACCGCAACTGCCATCCATAAATACCATAAGAAATGTGAAACTACTTTCATTTATATGAAGAATCAGTCAAATATGATTTTCTGACTAACACCATTATCTTGCTATCACCAATTTCTTATTTTACAATGTAAGGTTTACTAAAACTTGGTGCTGCCAAGGAAAATGGAAAAGTATTGTTTTGAATGTTAAGGGAGACACGAAAAATTTACCTCGATAAGGTCTAATATCGCACTTCTTGTACATATACAGTTGTCATTGAAGCCTGTGAGAGTTCTGTGAGAAACAGTTGCCAGACTGGACTTTTGCTTCCATCAATACTTCACATTGGAATTCTATTAAGATACCAAGAAGTTAATGGACAGAAAATGAAACGGTGTTTTTCACATTTTCTGATGGCAAGTGGTACAATGAATGGACAATGCTTGATATTATTTAAATTCGTTGCAGGACTGATTTTACCACTAGTGGTGGCTTTTAGCTTTTATACTCATTACTTACAATTTTATACTCATTGACAGTGAAGAATACTCAGCAGTGCTGTTGATTTCAGATTAACTGTTCAACTCAGCAAGCGTGCAACGCCAGGGAACCAATGTAGCTGTTCACTGGGATCATAAAGAACATAGTGTTGGTCACGGAAGCTTATTTTTCCACAATCACAACCAGCCATGGAAATAATTCCTAACTCAGGAAGGTCTATGTAACATCTCTTCTGTAATACTCCAAAAGCTGTTGATGTTTTTTCCTAGCATCCTATTTGACTAGGAATCCATTGGCCCACATTAAATGACCAAAATCTGTAATATGTAAGCCCCAGAATAAGAGCAGGGATCAACAGTTTCCTAAGTCCTTGCAATAGCTGAGATTTTTAAAGAGCTCCCGAGGTACAAGAGAAAAGGTTCAAACCATGAAGAGGAAATCAAAACGTTTATCCCTGCCTATCTGAACTAGAGGGGACAGAGGACCTGACCCCAAAACTGGTGACAGGAAGCAAGATACACTGACAAGGTGCTTAAAAGACTTTACTGCCAAAGAAAGCACCACTACACTCTGGTGTGTACACTTGGAGCAATCTTCAGCACTACAGAAGAAGGTAGGGAGGGAAGTTAGGAGAAAAAAAACAAACAAAACAAAAACCCCACAAACAAACACCCCCTTCATAAGCCAGGGAAGGGAAGGGCAATTTCCTCCTGGAACTTAGAAGTAACTAGCAATTCAGAAGCATGGCTTTAACACAGCACAAGTGTAATGTAAACAGATACTCAAGTAGTCTCACTTTAAAAAAAAAAAAGGGGGAGGGGGCGGGGGAGAGGAGGAGGAGAAGTACTATTCAAAGTACTACTCAAAGAGAGTAAAGTCTGGAAGAGCAGGGCCCATGGCTGGCATCTCAGTATTTCTTTTCCATCACTTAGACCAATTTGAAGAAAATCTCTGCAAAGAAGCTTTCATAAGATGGCATTTTTGTGATTCAGTATAGCACCAATATTCCTTTTGAGTTTTATAACTGTTCCTAGAACATTCTTGGCAATGAATTTAAACTTTTTGAAAGAGGTTGCATTTCACTGTAAATGGTTATCTGGTATTCACAACACAAAATAAGCATTTGAATATTTATTGTGAGCACATTGCATTTTAGGGAGAACACACAAAGATTCTTACCACAATTATCTTGTTCCAGCTTTAATATATTAGCTGTCACCTCTTTAATGGATCTTGTGAGAAAGGAAAGTTTCTTTCTTTAACTCTCTTTTCCCCCTGAACGCAATTACCACCTCATTCAGAGCTCTTTGTGTCCACCTAATCTCTCTGATTATGTCTCTGACACCACCACAATGCTACATGACTGACATACCTGACAGCTATGACTGGTGACAGAATACTCACAATGAAAACCAGCTCTATGCAGGATGAGTATTACCTACCGCCAGCCTCATAGAACAAACATGGAAGGAAGGTAAAAAAGGGGTGGGGGCATTTCACAACTAGCCTAACCCCTACCGATTTTCCCTCCTTTTAGAGCCAAACAGCATTGACAAGCAGAGCCTCTTTGTACATACCTACCTAATGAACCAATTGTTGGATGAATACAAAAGAACACCCATTAGTATTTTAATTTTGAATTTATAGAGTAGAAAATGCATGTTTGGAGACCCGACTTACAAGTAGGACTTGATGGATCATTTTGTCTCTCTTCAGCCCTTTTATGCTTCTCCGGGTCATAACTCCCAGCTGGTGCTCAACTGTCAATTTAGGCAGGTGGCAATAGATGAGAGCCTGTGAGGAAAGCTATACCTGAAAATGTCATTCCCAGACAACAAGCTGCCACTGGAATCAAGCACAAACCATTTCAGATTCAGCATTTTGAGCCATAAAGACATGAAGTAGTATTACAAATAACTGGCTAATACAATAGCAGTAACAAAGACACTAATGAGGAAAAATATTAAGGTAGAATGTTTTACAAAGTGTCTTATACTTACAAAATTCCAGGTTTTTAAGTGGTATTTCTACATTAAAAGCTTCATCGTGTCAACACTGACTTCCTTTCCCCCCATTAAAAAAAAAAAAATGATGGAAGTTTTGGGAATAGGGATGAAGCAGGTTTTTCTAAATACACTGAATATTCAGAACAATTTAACTGCATCTTCCTGAGCTCTTGAGCAGGTTCAGAAACTACAGATTCCCAGAAACAGACAGAACGGGCAAAAATCAAACTATCATTTTCAAATTGGAATGTCTGCAGCCAAAATGTGCCACTCAGGCATCCAGTTTTCAGAGATGATCAGATAATATTTACAGAAAATTAACCTAAGTGCTTTACAGCCATCTGATTTTACATCTAAAAATCACTCATGTAAGAGTTTGTTCAGACATCATACAGCAAAAACAGAACATGCAGGGCTGAAGGATATGCTTAGGAAAACTTTGTAGTCAAACAGTATGGTATTGAAAACTAAATTGTTCATTTTCTATCTTAACTTTCTTATGCTGAGAGTAAGGTGTTCATGCTGTGTTCAGCACATTACATTAAGTTTGAAAAGGTTTAAGGAGCAGTTTAAGTGAATGAATAAAACTTTTCAAGAAACCCCTTTTTTAATCCCTCATTTTCCAGCAGTATTTGTTTATTCTGTACTTTCAGTTACATCTGTACCTTGGAACCTGTAATGCCTATTCCATGTTACATGATGTATCAGTGAACTAATGCAGTGAGGTAAGAAAAAAAAATCATTGATGTTAATAAGCACATTGAGAAAAATCTCTCCTACTGTTAATGCCAACTCAAATTTTCAAATGGGAAGCTAGAATCAATATTCTACTTAACTGGTAAATTTGGTGAGAAAATTGCTATGAAGCAAACATTGTCACTTAAAAAAAATTAACTCATCTTTCTTACTGAAATTTGGCATCACTGCAGGCAGGTGGATTCTTCACACAAATATTTCGTGTCTGTCTTACTGATAAGACATGCATACTCTTTACCTATGCTAAACAATGAAAGCAGTAAGGAGTGAACTTCTATGATCTAATTTGGGAGGGAGGTAGGCAGGGGAGTTAGAACAAGATAGCTGTGAATCAAAGTCAGGATATTCATTCCCAGGGACAACTGATCTCATGTTAAATGCCCACTCTTTCATTAGCTTCCAAGGACTTTTGTTCCCATAATGCCTTTTTTTCATTTCCAAAGATGCTACAATATAGAAACTTAACATACTTCACACATATAAGATACATTACCTACTAACCTCGTAGTGAACACTGATAGCCCTGGAGTCCCCCAACTCCATATATTATAGGAGCAAGAGTATACCAGCATTTCACCTAACAGGCATTCCTACCACAGAAATGCCCCACAGTCTTTAACACTGTACTTCAAAAAGCCACCACTACCCTCTGTAACTTACTTTATACACCAAAAAAAAACTCACAAAATTCTCTTTACCATTTTAACATTTTATATGATCAAAGTAATTTTCTAGACAGCCAGGCCTTGATATGCACCTTTGCTAGGTTTTCTGAACACTAATTAGTTTCAGATGCCAGGGCAACAATCTCCAAAACACACTGAAGCACGTGTACAGAATGTATTATAACTCCATTTGTAGTCAATGATGTGAAAACTTTACAAAGCTGTTGAATAATTATGATTACTAATATCCCAATTAGGTTGGCAGGTACAAAGACATCCTCAGTGTTAAGACACCTAATGAATTTCTTAAAATAATTTATTTCTGAATTTTCTCTCTGACTGGTCTTAAAACCAACAAGTAAGATTACTATAATTACAGAGACAGCATTTGGGAATTTTTGTTTTGTTTCTTTTTAAGTTTGCCTGCTTGGGATGTTTGAGCCAGTCTTCCCAAAGGATTGCATCTAACAACAGGAGAAAATTGAAAAAAGTTTCAAAACTGGCAATGACCAAAATGAGAAAATTATACCCAAAGCTAATTCTCATTCTTCTGTTAAAAGTATTATGGTTTAAACTCTTAATCCAATTTGCAGTCTTTGAGAGTTGGTCTGAATTGTTCTATTTTTCTGTATCCCTAAAAGATGCAGAGACAGCGATGAGGGCTTCTTCATAGTAAGCACTGGACAGCTCAAAGCACTCTTGGCTACAAAAGTTTACTATATAGATAAGGCAACCATGGCGAAAGGAAGCAGTCTCATTTTATGGACTAGTAATGGAAGCAATTTGAAGTGACTTCCTCGTGACTTCTGAAGTCCCACTGATGTTCTCACTTTGCAAGTAAAAATACACTGGCTATGCTCCAGCTCTTGCACCATCATTACTGGGGTAAAGCTTCACCCAGAACTGATTAATCAGATTAACTGGGGCCAGATTCTCTTCTGTGGAGCCCAGCGACGGGACAAGGGGCAACAGGCACAGGCTGGAACACAGGAAATTCCATCTCAAGATGAGGAAAAACTTCTTTACTTTGAGCATGACAAAGCACTGGAACAGACTGGCCAGAAAGGTTGTGGAATCTCCTTCTCTGGAGATATTCAAAACCCACCCGGATGCATTCCTGTCCAACCTGCTCTAGGTGAACCTGCTTTGGCAAGGGGTTGGACTAGGTCTCCAAAAGTTCCTTCCCACCCCTACCGCTCTGTGATTCTGTCAAAGACTTAGGCTTCCACTGAAGCACTGTCTTCTTCCTCACCTTTTCTGCCTCATCAATAAAAAACCCAACCCCCAAAAACACCTTAAAAGAAGTTTTAAGTTTGCATTGCACACATTAGAACATATCTTTTCCTAGAGATAATTTGCTTTACCCGTATATGTCAAGTTCCATGTCTAGAGATAATAATTACTGCCAATATGTCCAATAACTGTTGTAACCATACCAAAACAGTATGGAGGTACCTAAATTGGAGGAGAAAAAAAAAAAGTCATGCACAACTTATTCTTCAGCAGGTCTGTTAATTACACTTCACATAGTACTAATAGAAACTTTTGTTAAACATTTGTGAACCAAGAGCCTAAGGAGTAGAACAGCTAAAAATATTAGAAGATTACCTATCCTTCATACATCACCTGGAATCATTTTATCTTATGAATACAAGTATAGCAATATAATTCAAACAGCCAAAACAACTGCTGGGACAAGTGCTCTAGAGATGTTGTCCAGCACAGTCCGGTTATGCAGTTACCAGCCTGTAGCTTCCTCTTCACACTGCAAAGAAATCATTGTTACTAGAAGTGAATTAAGCAAAATGGGCTACAAACAGATGCCAAAATATTTAGCATCACTTGCAAACATATTTACACACTTATACACACACAAGCACAGTTCAGCAGAGAGTATCCACAGGAGCACATTCTGCACCCTTCTCCTCCCTTATGTCCAATCCAGATGGCAATATAGGAAAGAATTCATATCCATTCCTCCCAGTCCTCAAGAATTCAAGAAAAGCCCTTAACAGAAGTGTGAACAGAGTCCCAGGCAGCAGCCCTGTCATCGGAACGGCATGCAAAGACAATTCTGAATATAAACCAAATAAACAATTATCCAAAATTGGGGTTTCTTACTGCAATTCAAAGGCACTTTTTCACAAAGACAACTATTTAGAGGAAAATTCTCTGTGACAATACCGACAGACATTTCAACTCCTTAGGCACAAACAGAAACAAGGCATCTTTTTAAAGAGGCTTGTCTTATTAATATAGAAGGAACAGAAGCCAGTCCAGCATCAAAGTCACAAAGGTTTAATTCTGTAAGATTTAGAGGTAAAATAATCTGGAACGAACTGATATCACAATCAATCTTTGATAAAAATTTTGGATGTGTTTTATGAGTTATTTTATCCTTATGGAAACCAGTTATGAAGAATCTTACCGTAGGGGAGACTGTCACCTAACCTTGTGGAAACTGCTAAAAACGTCCCAATGGATAGTAAAAGGTACAAAATCGCATAGCTGTTATTAACAAACAGTGATCCTTCCTCCTCAGTGTATCACTTTCCTTACTAACAGACAGTCATTGAAAGAATTTCTACTGAGAAACCAAGGTCCTTGAGAAAAAGGCAAAGGTTAATCAATCCCTCCAGAAACTGGTTCAGAAAAGACTACCATCAAGTTGAACATGTAAAACTAAACTGCAGAGATTATTAAAATGTCAGGTTTTTCTTACTGGGAGAGAATAGCTGCTACAGTAGTACGTGTATAGTGAACATGACTTCCATGAACAATAAATCACAAGGCTTCTCTTCAATAAATAAGACTTTAGCTACATTAACACATGACATGAAACAGAAGAGAATCTGTAGAACTGTTGGAGCTAATGACCTGAAGTCCATACCACCTGCATCTCACTAGGATTATTCTAGACTAGCAAGGACAACTTTAGAACAGAGGGCAGCTGGAAGATATTCAACCAGGAAACACAAAGGCTTTGAAGATAGTAAGATTGAGCTCGGTCTTTTTTCCACCTCTGGAAGAGACTTCTGATTGTGCTTCTAAAACTGAACCAACATAGGCTTTTGGACTCTAAGGTCCTTCTCAAATGAAGCACCCAAGCCTGTTGAGGTAAGGTAGCAGACAGAAGACTCCCTCTGCTCCAATGCCATATCCAGGAAAAGTACACAGGCATCCCATCAACTAGGGAAACGTGGAGGCAACATCCGGCAGAGAAAAGGCAGGAGGAACAAGGTCACAGTATCTAGCAGGCAGGAGCTTACGTGTTGATGGGAGAATAAGGACATGGCAAGTCTTCTAATGTCCATTTTACTTTCTTTTACTAAATCTTCCCTTCCTGGTTTCCAGACTGCTGAGCAATGAGGTTTTATGAAGAAACAGCAGCTTTAGTATACTTTAAACATAATACTGGTGGCACGTATCAATGGCAATGCACTGGGTACTTCAGGTTCTTCCTCCCAGTTTTTTCAAATTTCAGTTGATTGAAAATGCAGTTAAACAATCTCACATTGAAAGGAATCTCACTCACACTTCTACCAACCTGAATAATGTACATATGCTATGATAGAACTATGCTGTCAAAAAGCTACATTGCTACCTCAAGGTGATTTCAGACATACAGCTCCATGCTACAGAAACGAAATAGCAAGGGTACAAAGGACATGGCAACAATGGGTAAGCTGATTGTGAAACTGTTGTTCATTAAATACTACAATATAAGAACTGGAGAGCACTCAATAAAAATACAAAGAAGTCATTTTAGCACACAAAAAATAACTTTTTTTAGAAGAGCACACAGTGAACTTTTAGAGCTTGCTGGCACATGAAGCTGAGGTAACACAGTGCCAAAAAGGTTCAAAAAGGTAAACGTATAAATTCACTAACAGGTCCTTAAATCGGAAAAAAAAGGGATAGATGGGAATCTACCTCCCCTCCCTAATCCAATGACTGCAGATGCTGAGGAAATGCAAGTGAAGTGAACTAAAGGCAGCAGCCAGGCTTATGTCATGTCTCAAAGCAACAACTTTTCACCATTGTTAGAGGCAGAATACTAGGTTAGACGAATTGTTCTGTAGGGCTGAAAGCAGTATTGCTCATGTTTAATTTACACTGTTTTCACATTTTGAGAGTTTAAAACAATGCTTATGCCTGCCACTGAACCATGTAAAAAGCTACGGGCTGACTGTCAGATCATCAATCTGGTTCCAGCTTTACCAGATGGAGACAGGACATTAACAGGTCAGCTTCGGTACTGCAATCCCTCCCCCTGCTCCCCAGCTCCCCCAGAAAAACTAGCATTGCTTAAGAGCAGGCAGTTTGATCCCATACCTACATCAAGAAACCCTCTAACCAAAACCAGAAATCAGGTAGAATCAACTGTTAACACGTAGATTTTATTTCTGTATTTACAATGTTTAAAATATATCAGTATCTAGCTATTCTTAATAAATGCAAAAATAGAAAACTTCCCTTTTCAACAAAAGTGCAGAAAGATAAATTAGAACATGATAACTTTAAAACATACAATGTTATTTCTCAGTGTTTTTACTATGAAAACAGATTTGTAAAACAAGCACCATAATTCATCTTACAGAAGACTTTCCATCAAAGCAGCATCACAGGGCAAAACAAGTAGGATGTTAGTATGGAAACATGGTAGCACATTTTTGAATATAAAATATAAAACTGTTCTGACTATTTTTTTTCAATAGCTTTACCACATAGTCGAATATTAACTGAGCCATATTTGGTTGTCAGCACAACAAAGAGACCTTCAAATTTTCCTTCTGCCTTTGGCTTGAACTGGACCGGCACATTGATGTAATGATGGGATCTGTAAAAAGGTAATTATGTGCATATTCATTGTTAATAAACAAGTGAATCCTACCAGATAGACAAATTCTTGTCTAGTTTTGATTTTCACCAAAATAATATATTGGATGTGCACTGGATCATCAAGTTTATTTTTATAGATTTGATTATCTATTATTCTTGAGGAACTTTGATCGTAAAAGTAATTATTTCCTACTGATTATACAAAGTACTACAAAACTTTATTGTTGTTAGTTTACCTAGATAAGTTTGGTCTGCCTTTTTGCAATAATATTCACAGTGCATAAACTATATTTAGAGCAAAGTTACTACACTTTTTCCATCCACAAGTCACATGACAAGTACCCTAAAATTTCCAGTTCTTCTGGGAATTCCACCAATCTGAAGCTAGTAAAATAATTTCAATGACTTCTAATTGCCTCCACATTAAAAAATATTTTGCTGAGTTATTGCAAGTCAATACACCCATCCTCAAACAGTGTTTTAAAGGCTTTACACTACACCTTTTAGGTTATATAATTCCTCTACTATTCAGATTGCATAGAAAGATGCAATGGGTGGTTGTCTTAATTGTCAAAAGCCTAGAGTGAACATTTAAAAAAAAAAAAATATAAGCTGTACAAGCAACAAGCTGGAAATGCTGAGTCGCAGCCTATTGGTTCCACAGCATCCAACAGAAAGATCCAGCACTAACAGACAGGTAACAGTAACAGGCACATATTGGAATAAGGAAAAAATGAACAGCATCACTTAGTAAGACAAAGAAGAGACAGCTTGTTTTCTTTTATTGTAGCTTCATTTTTCTCCCCTTAACAGTATGTAGTATTATCCAGCGTCCTCTGGCATATTAGTTTCCCTGCTTGTTCTTATTTTGTTCCTACCTTTTCACATTCCTTTCCTCTACACTAATCCAACCCATCATAATCAGTCTGTGCTCTGATCCCTCCCCTACATTTGGAAATCATAATATTGACCCTACATAGAAGCCTGATCCCAGCCTCATTTGTTTAGTATCATCCTTAGTGCTAAAATAGTTACACTAGCAAATGTATTTTGATTTTTTTTTTTTTTCTAGACAGATCCTGGTCAATTAAGTAACTTAAGAGTACAAACTTTCAGAATAAAGAGTGGTATGCTACTGTATTTTTTTAATTGGGTTAATACAAAACAAAAGTACTACTTATGCAGTACTGAACTACAATCAACAATATAGTAAAGGAATACAGCCAGATCAGGGTTTCGTTTCTAATCCTTGATTGCCAAGTGTTGTATAATAGACCTGGCACGCTCTGTCTCTATCTATAATGTGAGATGAAGATATTTACTCAGCTTTATTTTAAAAAGTCCATTTTATAAATGAAGAAAATCAGTATAACTGTTTAATCTGTAACAGATGCATTATATTAGAAAACACAAATTTTAGTAAGAATAGAGTCTGAAGCTGCATACAACCAAGCCACCTGAGAATTTACAAAAATAAAAGTGAATTCAATAGAAAGTCAGGAGGAATGTACAAGTCTATATCATCATCTCTAAATTAATACATGTGTGCTTCCTTACATATCCTAACACTTACTCAAAAACAATATAACCAAGCTCAAACTTACACTATCAAAAAAATTAACAGTAAGTTATGTATCTCTTTTAAAGAGATGGCAACATCTGGCTGTCAAATTTTGATTTCCACAATGTGTACTATATGGCCTCGCTGATACTGAGGCAGAGCACAGTTTCTTAGCATATGACAGCTATATTCAATTCCATTTGACCTCTAAATTCAGGTGTCCATTTAGTTGGTGCTATACACATAGTTCTCTTCTAAAAGCAGAATTAGTCAGACATTATTTAGAGTTTGTTTTGGAGCAGTCAGTTGATTTCTCACAATCAGGATAAGGCTCAACACACTTGAATTGTCATGCTTCCTTATCCAAAGGGAAAGACGCTATTTTTATTTTCTTCAACTAACAAAATGGGAAAGTTCAGACTCTAGCTACAACAGCTTTTTGGGCTACCACGTAGCATAAAAATTCTTAGAAATGAAGTAACCTGGAGGACTTTTCTCCTGTACAGTAGCCAGAAACTTGTCAAGAAGATGACCAGTTGAGTAACTTGGTCTAGTGGAAGGTGTCCCTGCTCATGGCAGGGGAGTTGGAATTAGATGTTCTTTAAGGTTCCTTCCGACCCAAACCATTCTATGATTCTATGAATAGCATCAAGACAACCAGAATTCCCCTGCAATTAACTGTTTTTCTCTTAATAAAAAGTTTTACTTTAAACTTATCACTATGCCTGCAACTCAGTCTATGAATACTATATGGCCTCTACAGGTTGTTGCATCAGTTTCAAGTGGTACTTCTGAAAAGTCAGGTATGTCTGAAGCCTACTTCATAGACAAACTAATATTGTAGCCTTCTGAACACAACAGCAGCAATAGGCAAGTTTAAAAGGAATACTGTGGGTAAGCTGCATCTAAGCCACAGTAACCAGATCTATCATCAATAGTGACCTCCGACGCCCAGAATAGTGGCTACTGGAAACAAAAATAACTAGTCAAGCAAAAAACAGGTTTTTACCTTTTAATAATATCCAAAGTATATACTATCCTGTAATCAACTTATTTCAGATGGCTTCTGAAGGCAATACAAGAGAAATGCCTTAGTTTTCAAACTTTTTTTAGTTAGACATAACGTGATAGTCCTTCTAGAAACAGAACTTAGCCAAAGGTTTTTAAAAAGTCAAGTGGTTTTCAATGTTTCATCCGTATGCTTATATCACTTAAGAGTCATCTTGTTAAAGGCACTCTCTCTCCAGTACAAATTTCTGCTCTGTCAACAAATAGAACTCCTCTTTTGAATGTGAATTTCAGAATGAATTAGTTCCTACCTATTCTTTGCAGGACTTATAATATTAGCTAAATGGCATCTCTGTGGTTAAAAAAAACAAAATACACGCTTTAAGATATTTGGTAAAGATTATTAAAATTCCTTTTTTTTTTTGTTTTCTTCACTACAGTTTTGGTTGCAAAATACGGTATTTGGATACAGCCCATTACTACTCTCAGCTGAGCAAACTGTGGTAAAGAAACCAGCAGTGCTAAGTATTGGTACTTGTGATCACACAGCCAACTGAACAAGAACTGGCAAGCAACCATACCAACTTCTGAAGGCCAGACTGTTGATACTAAAAACAAATACGAACTTGCAATTCCATTATTCAGATTTGAAACTTGATTACACAGCATTGCTTTCAAATTTGGCCCTCAAAGTGAAGAGGGCCAAATGAACAGACCATGTCTACTACATGACACTTTTTTGATCCAAGAATATATGTAGGTGGTACTTTCTATTTTCACACTTTCACTTACAGACTAATATTCCAAGTTCCTGCAAACAATTTTCTTATCCAATTACTTCTGAACATTACTTTGTAAGATCTCCTGTTAATCTAGTTTAGATGGAAACAGATAACACTAGCTTTCTTGAAACTCTCCTTGATGCTGTTCTCAAATAAAAGCCATTTGAAGAAGTTCTTTTAACACTTTTTTAAAAGCATCTATCCAAGTCAAGTAATTCTTCTGTGCTTATGCTCTTAAATGGGAGAGCGTCTTCAGAGAACTATGTTGACTTCAGGTAAATGAATTTTAAACAAGCTAGGAAAGGCCAATATTTCCAACTGGGGAAAAAACAGCCAAAGTGACTAGAAAAAAAAGGGTTTAGAATGTTATTAGAAAGCGCAGTATATTCAGTTGATAACCTTTAGAAATGACAGGCTGAGTTTTATATTTGTTAACTCTACTTTGGATAAAAGCAATAGGAGTTTATCACCTCTCTCAGAAAATATACCAAAAAGCTTTTACAGCATTCCTCAAGAATATTTTTGAAATATCTAATGTCTTCCAGAGAAGTTTTCTTCCACCCCCCCCCCCCCCCCCAAGGACAATCAAGTCATCCTGTCCTTTGTCTGCAGCTGTACAGCCTCAGACAGATCTAGTTAGTCATCTTTATTTGGACAGATTTTATCTTGGTCACTGCCTCCATAAAAAGCCCTTCTGTGCCATCTGATTTGATATATATTTAATAAAAAGATGCCAGTTAAACAGAAATACTGGAACTCCAATATTTCCTCCACTGGAAGTGGACTTATAACACTTTGCACTGAAAAGCAGCCTTAAGAATACCTTGAATACCTGTGGCTAACAGCACCAAAGCCCTGTCTTCATAATAAATGCTAAGTATCATTGGCAGACACAAAACTAGGTTAGAAGCCAGAGTATATCTAGTTCCATTTCTGATTTTGCTCACAATTTCTGTTCTGTACACCCTTAGTTTCCCTGTCTTTACAACAGGCACCTGTTTAAACACTGAGAATGTATGCTGTACAACTTCTAATGACATGGTTACCTTTCTGTCTTTCTGACAATCCCACTGTTACAGATGAGCACGTGAGATGCTATACTTCTTGAAGAGATGACTAATAGGACTGTCAAATACTTGTTGTAATGAACTCTATAGATGACTGGGTTTATTTTGAGGGATTGTTATCACTAACTTCAAAACTCCTGTTTTGCAGGTAATATGCTGAAATATTTAGTATGACCAGGCAATTCCACTGGCTGCTCAAACCTTTTATTTGCAGAGAATCTTTGATGCAGCTTTGCAGGTTTGTCAAATTAGAAACATGATGAAGGCAATTTGCTTGGGCTGTTGTGCAGAAAGTATAAATGGAAGGAATGACTTGATTGTGCACAGCATGCCAAATGGTTAAATGAAGCATTAGGCTTAGCATTAAAAGCAGCAGCCTGTTAGAAACAATTTGCAGGGAAGAAATTGGCAGATGCAGAAATAACTGTGGGCTCATTCTGCTTCTAACCAAGATTACAGAGTACAGCTTAGTGCAAAAAAAAAAAAAAAACCAACCAAAAAAAACCCCAAAGAAAACACCAAACCCAAAAAATCCTTTAACAAGACAGCCAGAATGTTGGATATTTATATCTACATTTTAGCACTGTACATATAGAGAAGATATTTATCTTACTGAATTACTTGGGGTTTTTTTTTGTTAGGACAGAATGTTAGCATATGCATTACTCACCTTAGAGAGTATTTTGAGTGCTTGATGTAGAAAGGCTCTCCGGGACTTACAAATTTCAGCTGCAATTTAATACAAAATGCTTAAAAGCACACTATATCTAAGTTTATCATACTCAATTTATGATAAACCAGGTCACTTACAAATACAGCTTTACACAGACCCATGGTTTAAAAATAAAGCATGCCCACACAGTAAGAAAAATTCACATCTCGGTATTTTAATGAAGTTTAAAATAAATAAATCAGGATAATACCAAATCTATGCAAACTATCATCTATTATTTTTTCAGTTGCAAATACATTACAAGTACACTTAGCCATTCAGTCAAACAAAAAAAAAGAGGCAAAACTACAGGACAGCAAAATTCTTCAAATATTGACTTTTGAAACTAACAAACTAAAACTTATGCTCTTGCAAACTTCTGCCAAGAGTAAAAATAACAGTGCAGTTGAAAAGAATTATGAAAACATATTTAAAATAAAGTCTGTCAAACTTACCAAGTGTGTTGTAAAGGAATTATTCCGCAAGTTGACCTTTAATGTGCATGATTCCCCAACTCGAGTTGGAGGAAAAGTGTACAGGTCTTCTGGTGCATATACCCCTCGAGTTATCTCATTTTGTCTGATTTGAAAAAGGGATTTAAGATATTAAGATTTCCTGCTTATATGGTCTGGATATATTGATTGCATACTTCAAGTTAACAGGTGTATTTTCTGAGACTAAATCAGGAAAAAAATTGAAAGATCCTGAAGGCACCAACTCTCACCTTAAATTTTATAGGCAACGCATTTTAGCCAGAAAGAATAATGAAAGCATCACTGTGGCATAAATACATGTACTTTTACTTATACACACTTTCACAATCCGAATTTTTTCCCCACCCTCTTTACTAGAAAACTAGACTCTTCTCAGAGATGCCGTGTTCAACCAAAATGTTTTACTCCCCTGCCATATTCACATCATGTCCTAGTAAAAAGACTGGAAATCAACTTAATACTGAAGACCAGCAAGGTTAAGACATGCAGTACAGCGGTCTTCTCAGAAGTAACTTTACAGTTCTACAGAGTCTCCAAAAGGGGAGTATAGAGAAAGTATACACAAGATTCTACTGCTGATACCAGTTAATTTACAACAGCAAATCACGGTTAAGCAACTTAAACCCAACTGAATAGAAAAAACATGGGAGATGGAACAGCACAAAGCCTTTAAGAGCTTTGGCAAGTCTGGTTTTTTGCAGCTATTTACTCTAATGTAGAATCATAGGATAATTCATGTCAGTAGAGACTCAGGAGGTCTCTAGTTCAACCTCTTGCTCCAGTCAGGGTCAGCTGTGAGGTCAGACCAGGCTGCTCAGTGTTTTGTCCTATCAGATCCCAAAAACCCTCAAGGACAAAGACTGCACAGCCTGTTCCACCACGTAGCTGTCCTTATGGTAAAAAAGGTTTTCATTGTGGGGTTGGGTTTGTTGGTTTCCTCCCCTCTCCTTTCACCCAGCTGCAGACTCTCTCGTTTCAAGTTTTGTCCATACATACCCTGCTTTAATATGACGTGCTTCAGAGTAAACCTTCATTTCTGGTATAACTGGAAGCTCAGTTTTTGTGAGGGCACTTGCAGAAGCTTTCACAACTGAAGTTTCATTTTCTGTTTTAGTACCCTATTGGGAAAAATAAAGAAGTCTTTGAACTTGCATTCAAAAGTATCTAAGCATTCAAGTATGTAAGTCATTTCCCTTCCCCAATCCAAGACATTTTGTTTAAAGTATAATCTTTCAGGAACAGCAGAGTCTGGATCATTGAGACAGAAGCAATGATTTAGGAGGAATACTTCAACAGGCTTCTGTGTCTTACGAATGCTTTATTTGTTAGAAGCCACAACAACCAGCAGTGGGTTGTTCACAACAACCCAGCAGTGCAGGTGGAATCTCAAGAAGGCTACTAGCAATGAAGACTTTACTAAAAGCCAAAACAGAAAACAATTCCTCTGCAGATATTCTGCCCATATGCTTCCTGAACAGCAGTCAGCTAAACAACAACTGCTAAGAAGGAAAGAAGGTGTAAGTTATCATTATAGTTTGAATTCTCACAACAGCAAAAAGCTTTGTAATAATTTTGTATTACGAACAATACACCCTTCTCAAAGATCTCTCCAGAGAAATAGAATCTGATAATGCCATACATGGTAACTGTTACATTCAGAAATTAGGCCAAAATACTTACTATCATCAGGACCCCCATTCAGTGTACTCTAACACAAGGAGACCAGATCACCCTAAGGGAATACTTCACCAAATAACCAAATTAAAATTCTGTGTTGTTTAACAAATCCAGCCCAATACTGTTTGGAGTCCTTTGGGTCACAACATCTTGAACAAAATTAAAGAACCAAAAGAACCTCCTATACTTATGGTTGTACAATATATTCACAATTTTTGAAATGGGGCTGATGTTTTAGACAAGCAGTTGATTCCCTTATGCAGGGAAGATTAAAAAAATAGATTCATTTTCAATAGAGCTGCTATGACAAACTTGTCTTTTAGACATTCGTTTCTTCTATTGAAAGAGCTGCTAATCAGTCTGTCAGAAATAGCAGCAGCCAAAAAAACCCACTTAATTTTAAAGAATATTTTTCAGTTGCAAATAACCCATGAACCATAGCAGAACCCAACAGATAAAGACAAGAAAGGATTGGTACATGTGTCCTGTTTCAAGGGTTTTTAGTTTTCTAAGTAGTGAAAAAATGATGGGTGTCATGTCTCAGTGCTATCATTCAAATTCTAGTTTATCAATAAGACAAGTTTACTGCATGAGAATAAGGCACATTATGGAAAACAATCAGAAGCTCCCCCGAGGTTTATAAGGGCATCTTGAAGCACTGCATGCTTTGCCATAGCCTGTACCGACTTCTCCTGTTTCAAATGAAAGCAGTATGTTAACACTGCCCAAATGGTTCCAATTGAACACTGTTTTACCAAAGTAACCTCAGGAACATAGAAATTTATTTAGCTTTAACGCTGGAATTATTTTGCTCCCAGAGTTTAAAAAGACTTTTCCTCCTCTTACTTCTAGGATATCCAAAGAAGATGAAGCTTTGTACTGCTGATAATAATAATGAAATTAGAATTCTTAGTTAGCACTATATTTTGTGTTAAGTATTAACTTAAGCTCAGTTTGCTGCAAAATGATACATTAAAAAGTTACATGGTTACACAGCTAAAGTACATAGACCATGTAAATTGAAAAAAGGTATGCACTTAATATTTGTTCTATCTTCAAACAACAGCAGGGATTCTTTACGCAGTCCTCAACTTTCTACGCGCTACAGGAGCAATCAGAACATAGGTGCTGCCTCAGTCTTCTGGTAGGTTCTTGCTAGTTCCCCGTTTCACCCAGAAGGGACCAATAATTAGATAGAAATGTCGGTCCAAGACTTTTGTGCACAATGATGGAACTCATTCTTAGTTCAATGATCTTAGAAAAATACCTGATAGCAGCCTAAAAATGTTTCTTGGGAAAAGAAAAAACTACGTTTGAATGGTCAGCACTGAGAGGTTGGGGCTACAAAGCACGTGTAGAATCCCTCCTTTCTTTGTCTCTGGGATCAGTTTTGGAGACGTGATCTTCTGAGCCCCTGACTAGGGTTTCCAGTGGTGGGGATTGCAAACAACATGCAGAGGATAATCAAAGTCAGAGTTAATCGTTTTTTTTTCAGGGAGAGATGAAAGTGGTAAGTGCCACTGGTTTTCCTGACTTCATCTTGTTCTTTTATTTCTTTTCTGAGCTCTTCCAAATTTTGCATTTCTTTTGAAGTGGTACTATAAATAAATACCACTAAGTCACTCTGAATGACAGTCAGTCAGTCTTCCCACTTCATTCTATCAAAAGTCACATTAACCAGAGCCGTAGCCCTCTGCCTGGGCAAACCCAGCAAGATCGAAGTCCTTTCCAAAGTTTAGTAATACAGTCTAGACTCATAATCTATTATGTCCTACGGATCAAAATCGATTTGTCTTCTCAACTAAAAGTCAACCTGATTAAAAAGCTGCAACAATCTAAGTAAAGGTTCTGTGTTGACCCCTCTTCCAAACAGATGTATGGTTCCTTACCTAGTTGATAAACAGAGTATTTCCATTTCAACTCTTTTTCAAAATGATTGTGACATATTTCAATATTTTCTACATTTTTTTTCCCATATGCACAAAGAGATGCTGGAAAGATCTAATTGTTAACAGCTTTGAAAAGAATCAAGAGGAACAAATCTGACACAGTAGTTCAAAAACATTAATATCAAGTTGTGAGCTCAAAGATTTACACAACCCTGACAACTAGTAACATTTTAAGAAGAGAATTCTTCTAAACTCCACATTTCTGATAAAGAATTAATCTTCTCTCAATTTCAGCTAGCTTTAAATTGACAAATGACAGAAATTTTTTCCTCATTTTAAGGAATTACATATACTTTAACATACCATTTAACATATACTTTTTTTTAACAAGTCCCCCTTTCAACACAACTAACTACTGGGAAGAACAAGGACCTTACAAAATAAAAGGTAAGGTACCCTGACAAGAAGGGTAAGTAAGGTTCCTACTACCAAAACAGACTTGGTACTCTGAAAAAACATCCAAATCTTTATCTGGGCTTCTCAGAAAAATCAAGTCGAACTTTCTGGAGAGGAGAGCAAAGTATATATACAGCAATCATACAATGCTGAACATACAAAGCTCTTCACCTTCAGCTCAGTTAAGTAATCACTAGAATCAATTCTTCCTAGTAGTCATAGATTCTCTGTCCTATGTAGACTCCTCTTGTATGGATGGCGAGGTAGGGATTAAAAGCAAGGTAAGGAGAGAGACAGCACGCACAGAAAAATCAGTTCTAACTCCTAACCTCCTCCCTTCCAAGCCTCACCATAAAGTTCAAGCTGAGGAACAAGAGCAGCGAAGAAGAGCTCAAATCCAATCATACCCATGTACAAGTCTCAAAAATCACCCCCCACCTATGTTGTTACTCTGATAAAATACTCAAACAGCTTCTATCAGAGACACATCCATATCTCCAATATGGATATTTGAAAATTCCAGTATTGCATTGAGTTACGTATTAGAACAAAGGTCAGTTACTTTGCTTTTTATTTACAAAAATAAAACCAATCCACTTAAGTGTCTGGTACAAATAAATCTGCATCCACAGAAACAATTCCCACAGAAGGCAAGTTTGTCTCCACCTTCTCTGAACAAAATAAAATTTTACATCTTAAATGGCAAAAGAGAATGCATTATCACATAAGTAACATGAAAAAGGTATTTTTGTAACATTAGGAAAACAGTACAGTTTAGTCCAACAAAAATACCAGCAGGATTATTTTTTTTTCCAGAATACACCAGTGGATATAAGAAAGAGTACTGTATAGTAAAATTAGGATATTAAAAAAAAATGTGCTCAGGACAGCTTTTATACCATTTATATACTCACCGCTCCAGAAAGCTGAAATCTTAATTTGTGTTTCCAACTAGGTTTTTCAACTGGGTGACACTCAAGGTCCCAGAACTGGGAATAATCCCCTTTATCTCTAGGTAAAAAGATTACAGCAACCTACCAAAACAAGAGAAAAATTTTGTAAAAGCTTCTTAGAATAATCTAGTCTTCACAATTTTACCTACACAAAGTTACAGTTAAGCCGGAACAAAATTTACACACTACAGAACATACATTCCACACACAGGTCATCTTGCAGAAAACACCACAGCTCAGCCTCCTTTGCCCACAAGAGAGAAAGTTCTGAGGAAATACGTTGTGCAAGCGATCTTGAACAAAATCTGAGTTCAGCTAATCTGCTTTAAGCAAAGTAAGCAAGAGCTTGCACAATTATTTCTATTAGTAAAATGGAAGAGAATGGGACCAGGAGGGGAAATACACACAGCTGAAAGACAGCAATATCTTCCTTCGTCTGTCAGCTAAGCTGTGAATAGTTGTATTCCTCCAGCTCCAAGTCTGTAAGCACACTGTGCTACAATTACTAGAAGGCCTGAAATTTAAACCAACTTGCAGGCTATGCATTTCATCATACTTAAAGGTCACCTATGTAATAAAGGCTTGTCTCTGTATGGTGCTGTACCACGTTAATTCAAGAGTAAACCTGCATTGTTTTCAGAGTTGAGGTTGGGGGACGAAAGAGAAGGGGAGCAGCAGATTAGAATAGATCACTGCAGCTCTATCTTACTAGCCAAATTTTGTCATACCCACTGCAAAAAAAACAGCAAACCATGATAGCACTGTACCTTACCAGCTCCAGCCAACAGCCTGACATGCCAATAATGTAAATGTTATTCAAATAGGCTTGAACTAGAATTGCTAATGCAAAGACAATTGTTTAAATTCAAATAATGGTTTTCAATATCACGAAATAACTATGAAACTGGACAGGAGTTTCTTACGTCTTGTAAATAGATTACAAATAGCATCATCATAGAAATAATGTAGTTAAAGAATGTCATAATAATCCATATTGATTAAAAGATATCTATTCATGAAGATGAACAGACAAAATTGAAGTAGCATTGAGGGCGAAGGTGAGGGACAAAAGCCCCACAGAAACCCATTCAGTATGTCCTTGGATGTGCTTTATAATTGTGGTTATGAAACCCTCTACTGGCCAGGAGATAAAATTGTAACTCAAATGAAAACTTTAGGAACAGACAACTGTGCTCGAACAAATATGACAAGACTGCTTCTAAGGCAGGGAAACCAGTTCTCTCACCAGTTTCATAAGAACCCAGTATTATTTGTGATTTTCTTGAGGATTTTTACATAACATTTTAAAACAATTTTCTGTTCTAGAATAATTTATCTTTAAAAAAACAAAACCCACAAACCAAAACCACCAACATGTCAAAGTAAAAATACAGATTGCATGAATTCTTATATTCAACTCAGCTGACATTATAACAGCTGTGGCAAGCAGATACTGAATACCCGATACACCCCAGAACCCAATTTTGGAAGGCCGACTTTTTATCATTATCGGATAAAGTACCACCAGCTTCAAAAACTCAACTGTTATTTCAGAGAATTTCTCATGTAAGATCCTATTTTACAATTGAGATACACTAATATGCTTGAAAGATTTATAAATGTCAGTTTACCTTCTCTTCTCCATGAGCTTCAAGAGTACCAGAAATACGCGAACATCTGAAAGCGGAGTAAGTTACCCTATAAACACACCCAGTTCCATCCACATCCTGCAAATAAAGTTACAAGTCAGACTCAGAAAGAAAAGTTAAAAAAACCAAACAAAAAACCAAACCACAATACACACCCCCACACACCACCCTTGCAAAGGACTGAAGAAAATACAGCCAATGAAGGTGCTTTCAAGTGAACAAATAATATTGACACCCCAAAACCAAATGAATAAAGACTAAAACTACTACAACATTTATGCAGTCGCCATGACTACTGACTTCCAGTTTAGAGGTGGTGCACTGGCTGGAACATGACATACTTGGTCTTCAGGGCTACATCTAAGAGTGCTACATACCCATTTTTCATCGTTTCAAGACAGACCATAATAATTCTAGCATAAAATCAAAGTAACCATCACAGCATTTCAGACTATCAAAAAAATAGGGAATCGTTTACAAATATCAATGGTACAGCTACAGTAGCTGCACAGGCAACAGCAGTGTAATTCAAATATCCTTGACCTAACTTAAGTTACCTACAGAGATACCATATACAGCATAATTCCAGAAGCACAAGTCTCAAAACAAGGCAAATATAGCATTCTGGAGCCAAAAAGGACACATCTTTCATATATGCTTAATTGCTTAACGCAATCTGGATGATGATATTGGATAAGCACAAGCAAACTCTGTAAGCTAGTAAGTGAGCCAGAAATAGTCCCACAGAGCACTGATTCACAGTCAGTTTTTATTAGAAAAAAAACAAAAAAAAGGAGTAAAACATTTCATGAATATCGACAGAGGCAAAAAGAAATTTCACAATTGGTTTTTATTTTCTAATAAAATAAAAATAAAAACAAAAAAAAAGGAGTAAAACATTTCACGAATATGGACAGAGGCAAAAAGAAATTTCACAATTGAGTTCATGCTCAAATATATATTCTTTCTTGAGAGGATGGAAGAAGACAGACAGAGCAGCAGGAAGACAGAAGGAAAAAAAAACCCAAGAGATTTGCATAAAACTACCAAATGCAAGCGTTCACTCACTTTAACATAGGGTGGTGCAAAAGATGACAAATGCCACTTCACATTTTCATCCCCTTTATTCTCCATTTCCAGGTAACTCTCTAGAAGAGAAATATCAGACTAATACATTAAATGTCTTTACTCAAGTATCTTTAGTGGAAAGCGTTTAACTAGAAACTATGTTTGAAGACACAAAGAAGTTTAACGGAAACAGTTCTCATGATGCCAGCTCCAAGAGCAGACTCAAAGCACACTGTCATAAAATTCTTGAACTTTTGTACAAAACAAATTTGAAAGTAAAGTCTTCTAGTGAAGAATTATATTGAAGATGCTTACAAGAAACAAGAGTGAGACCTAAATCTCACCCCCAATAACCTTTAAAACAATAACAGACAATCCTCTGAAATAAACCTGAAGCATATCAAAGAATGTTATGTGAATGTATTACTGGTAGTAGGAAATTAGGTTCTTATAAATCCAGAACATGACTAATAGCAGAGAGATCTTAGTGACTGCCAACAATCTCAGTTTATTGCATTCAGACTTTTGGCAGATACCTTCATATACCAGTATACAAAAAATACCAAAAATACAACCCCTCACAAGATACCCAACTGTCTCCCAAGATACTATTTGACTGTTCAGGGAAAAAACACTGATGCTATTCTAGTTTGGGACCAACCAAATGAAGTTGTATCAAATAAAATCTGTTCTCATCCTAGTATGGATTTGTTACTCAGCATACATATGTGTATATATATGAGCAAGTCCAGAGGAGGGCCACAAAGATGATCAGAAGGTTAGAGCACCTCTCTTATGAAGACAGGCTGAGAGAGTTAGGGTAGTTCATCCTAGAGAATAGAAGATTCCAGGGAGACCTTACAGCAGCCTTCCAGTATCTGAAGGGGGCCTACAAGAAAGCTGGAAAAGCAATTTTTACAAGGGCGTGTAGTGACAGGATGAGGGGGAATGGCCTCAAACTGGAAGACAAAGTATCAGAAAGAAATTTTTCACTCCGAGGGTGGTGAGGCACTGGAACAGGTTGCCCAGAGAACTTGTGGCTGTCCCATCCCTAGAGGGATGTTCAAGGTGTTCAAGGCCAGGTTGGATGGGGCTTTGAGCAACCTGGTCTAGTGGGAGGTGTCCCTGCCCATGGCAGGGGGGTTGGAACTAGATGATCTTTAAGGTCCCTTCCCACCCAAACCATTCTATGATTCCATGACATATACATATATATATATATATTATATGTGTGTCTATATATACACACAAAACCTCAATAAAAAGCTTATGCTTGACTTGCTTGACTTGCAGAAAGGATAATAACTACTGATATTATCAGAAAATCCCAACTTTGACAGTATCAATAAGCATTTCACACCTTGAAATGTGCCTCTTGCCAATAATCAACAGGACGTTTGTAATACTACCTCAGTCTAGAGTAGCACTTCAGGAAGTTTAGCTACATATACATTATATGGGACATTCACAAAAATAGGAAAGGAAAGGAGTATTATATTATACTTCTTTTTCTTAAGTGTAGTGAAAAAAAAAATATAATTGATAAATTAAGCCTTGAAAGTTCTAAAGTCTGTTAAATAAAAATGTAGTGTCAGTGAATCGTTACCAAAAAAAACCCCATCATCATTACATAGAAAAGAAAACTAAGCACTACCAAAACATCTGGTATCTAGATAACAGAACAACAGTTTCACAAAGTAATCTGGAAAATTTTAAGCATTACTGGAATTAAAAGCACAGACTGTGGATTTGAGACTCCATTATCAACAGTGTTCTCAGTTATTAAGTAGAATACAAGGATAGCCAGACTCAGCTGACATTTCTATTGTCTTAAGGAAGAACATTTATTTTTCTGCTACATACAGATAGATTTTCTCACATCTTAGGGACACACATACAGATGAGGAGAATAAGTCTACTGCAGAAGTACATTGACCCAAACCAGCTTCAACAAAACACGGTAACCTCATAATGCCCTCTTTGCCCAGGCACAGTATGCATTCATCATTGTTGCTTTAGAAATTGGAAACTTACCCGTCTGTACGCAAACCTATCTGCGGGAAAAAGTGTGTCTCTATTGCATAAGGGTGTGTGTGTGTGTGTGTGTGTGTGTGTAGACTTCTGAACAGAGTTCCTTCATAAAGAATAACATTTCAAACTAAAAACAGAAGAAGGGAACAGCTCAACCACGCTTATCAGACTAAAAGAACAAAGTCAAGGCATTCAGGTTCCCAAACATACAATACCATAACCAAACTCGGAACACAAGATACTACAGATGTCACATTTACAAATTAAGCAATATTACCTGAGCTGTGGCCAGGTCTTGTTTTAGGAAAAACAATGATTCTGTTCTTTATTTCCATTTTTGTTAGAGGGAGCACTGAGAGAGGTTTAGCTATGTGTACAGTAGGACTTTCAGACTGTGGAGTAAACATATCGCGTCTTCTGGATGGGAAGTCCGCTCCAGGCACACTCTGTGTGACTGCCTCTCGAATTTGCACTTTAATAAACTTTTGCACAGTTTGGAGAAAAAGAAAGATTTAAATAGTGAACATTGACATATTAACAAGTCAAACCATTTAGCTTTATTTCCTTGTGCTGTAAGAGTCCATGTTCAGTTTTACATTTCAACAGGAAAGAGTCTCATATGTCCAATCACCAGGTGTTTTACTTCAGTTCACTAAGATTTTAGAACAAGTTTAATTTAGGAGAACTGGAAAATTTACTAAAAAAATTGCTCTCTAGACGTTTTAATTTAATAGGAATAATAATTTAAACTAGTTAAATTTAATTGACAACTCCTACAATATTCTCTGCTCACAGAGAACAGGACTGCCTCACACAGAACGAGCTCTGTGTTCACTTCTGCTACATAATTAGCACTTCTAAGCTTCAGTTAATGCTAGCAAAATCTTAGCATACTTTTTGCTTAATTGGATAGGCAGGCAAAAAAATGGCAAAAGCATTATCAACTACTTGATCTCTCACCATTTGATTGGTTTTACTACATTGTCTACTTTTTTCCTATTAGGTTTCTTCTTTTACATCCTTTTCTCGTATTGTAGAACATAATATAGTTAAATATGTGCACAGTCTCTATTTCCTTCTCAACTCACTCTTCTCAACATCTTCCCTGTTTGTTTGGGGTTCTAAGGCAGTTTCCAATTCTGCAAACTTCACCTTCCTCCATCAAGAAGGAAAGTAGAAATGCTGTTCTATCCTTTCAGTGCCTTTTATTTCTCTCTCCATGCATTGTTACAATTAACCCAAAATACATATTAGCTGTATAAATAAAAATACCACAGGTGTCTATTTCTTTGGGGGAGATTACCAAGGAGTCTTTCTGCTTTTACATTGATGAAAGAAGAAACTGTTGGCTTCACAATTTTTATTTATATGCCTTAATTTAATCAGGGAAAAGTCTTGGATTAAAACGCATTAAGAGCAAGAACATGTTCTAGACATTCTTTATCAGAGACTTATTGGCCAGAAGGTTAATTTTACCTTAAGGGAGCATAAAAGGAGCTATGGTGACTTGTCCAATAACCTCCTCTAACTACTTTTATTTTAAATTATTATATAGACTACTTTTATATATGCATGTGGACATATATATATTTAGATTTTAGAAAATGATGCATCAGGCAGTGGTGGGTGTACAGATGCAATTTTGTTGGCAATTCAGTCTAAGTGTTCACATCACAGTATTTCTTCAGAGATGAATGAACTAAGAATCTCAGTTTGCAAAATAGCATCCTAACTACATTTTTTTTTTTTTTTTTAAGAGACCTTTACAAATTAGAATAATGGAACTGCTGTCTCATACCTAAAAGGTTTTAGCAACATTACTGGACCTTATCCAGCAAAGTACAATAAACGGTTGCAATCTCGGCTCTCAAATAAGCCACGTACCTTTTGTCCACTATCACAAAGGATATAGATTAGGCCACTCCAAGGAATTAACGAAGGCTTTGTGGCAAGTGATGGATTAGGACTCACCAGAATTAGCATACTACTCCTAATAAAAGAAAAAAAATATTATCATGATACTCGTATTAGAATGAGTATCTACAACAGATCTCACTTGTTCTCCCCCAAAAAGGATGCACTTTTAAGATAGCAGGTAAGTGAAGATGATACAGAGACAGTGAAATTTAAGGTATTCAGATATCCAATATATTATCAAGCTTTAGTAGCCAGAAACTTAACACTAACGCACTTTATAAACTTGTCGTTGGTTGTTGTATAAGGGGTCACAGGGAAAGAAGGAAAAGATTAAATTTTATCTTTTGTAAACATCCCCAGCCAGTCAAGCCGTGTAAAGCAGATGTATAACTGCATGTTTCAAAAAAATAAGCTTCAATACTAGTCAACAAGGGAATTGTGTTGTTCAAGCAAATTGCATTTCAAGTACCTTTTAAACTAATTCTAGTTTTAGAGAAGTAGCTTGCTTTCCTTCCTCCCATGCAGAACTGATCTTGGAAAAAAGAAAAGCCTTTCAATGTCATCGATGCTTTCTATAGTTATTTAGAACAGATGACACTGTAGAGTCTAAACTGACTTGAAGCAGTTATGGCATCACAAAGTAATTTCACCAGTGAGAACATAAATTCCAATTTACGATGTTCTATATCCTATACTAGAGACATTTCAATAATGGAGGGGAGAAAGTCAGCACTGAAGTATTTAAAAAATGAGTACAAAAATCGCTGAAATAGAGGTCATTGGTTGTATGTTAGCAAAAGCACTCAAACTACACCTGGAGAATTAGCTTAATGTCATTAGCACAGCACTTTGCATTTGAAAAATTTAGATTAGGAACAAAAATGAGTCACTATAGGAAATTCAGTTCCATAATCATTGCCACAATATCACCACCTCTACAAACTTCAACAAACAGATACTAATGGCCTTAAAATATTAAATGGGATATCAATATTTCCTTAAAGAATTGTGGTATTTTTATTTTTATTTTTTTGAATCTCAGCAGTTTTCAGAATCTTTTCACTCATTGTTCTCCCCCTCATGTACAAGCTGCATATGTGAGAACATGATTTACTAAGTACACGTGCTATCTGTTACCACAAACCATTCCACTGTCTTTGCTCCTACCAGCTTGTCTTTGACATTTACTGCAAACTTCTCATGGAAATCTAACTTGCATGGGGTCACAAACCATGTGTGTCTCGGAAGACTAATATTCAACCTAAAGACACTAACTCTCAGTACTTTCATTGCCATGGAAAGGGAGCAGAGCTTTGGAAATAAACACTTTCCACAGGCACCTCTACCAGCCTTTGGAGGTTCCAACAGTCCCCGCTCCAAAAGTGCAATTCCTTTCACAGCGCTTACCAATACTCCCAATGCTGAGGTACAGCAACATGCCAGAGGCTAGTTTCAGTTTGCCTCCACAAAAAAATATCTCGGAATGCTATCGAATTCAGTAGAGACTCAGGACTTTATTATTCCACATTCAGGCAGGTTAGAGGTTGCCTTTACCTCTTTCCATGGAACTTAAGGGGTTTAGTCAAGGTGAAACAGGGGATGGTCTGCTTGCTTGAGCACGGCAGAGTCAGTCCTTGATCTTAGGACCTCCTCTCACCATCACTGAGAAATCAGACCTTCTTTCCTGGCCTAAATCAGCTCAAGAATTCCGTCAACTCCAGCCATCACAGTGCATAGTATAAAAGATTCTAGCTGGCTCCTGTCCCGACAGGATGACTGCTATTCACACTGCAGGGAGATGGTCACAAGGAGTAGAAAACCAGGCAAAGTTCAGCTTTGTGTATGAGAAGCCTCATACACACATGGAATGATGTTATGACTACTGTTCCAAAATACTGCTAAAGACACAGGTGACCTGACACTGGTTTGCCATTCTTTTCATACCTCCAGTTATTGGGAAGCCAAATTTGAGTGACAAAACCCAGTTTTGTCAGAATACAAAACAACCCCTCACAAACACATTCTGATGAATATCAGCACAATTGCAAACGAAGATGCTAAGTCCCCAGAGGAGAAGCATTCTATAAGAGGTGGTTGTTGGTTTTGTTTTGGGGTTGTGGTTTTGGTTTTTTGTTTTTGTTTTTGTTTTTTTTTTTTTTTTGGGGGGCATTGTTTTTCTTTTTGAACACACAGGTCATTTTTAAACAAAAAAACATTGGGAAAGGAGATTTTTAAAACTTCAGCTTTGTTCACCATCCAACTCCTAGAAAATTATGCAAGAATAATTGTATTTCCAGGCACAAAAAACTCCTGGCCTCCAGGTAACTTTGTAGATGGCAGAAGAACATTCACCCTATACAGAACTTTAAAAGGGTATGGTCCTAAAATACAAAAGCTAAATTCCCATGTTCGCTGACAAAAAGACTATACCCTAGACTAACTACTGAAGTAGTTAGTCCCAGGATGTAGTCTAAACAAACTAAAATAAATTCCTAAGAGTTAACTAAAACTGAAATTCCTAAATTAACTAAATTCCTAAACTAACTAAAAATAAATTCCTCCAAAACCTCACCACACTTTCACACATAAAGGAAACCTATGAAAAAAAACTTACTCTGGTTCAATAACTCCATGTTGTGGGGTTATAGTAAGGCAGTGAGCTGGCCATGAAAGCTCAAATGTCAATGTCCTATTAGAATTGTTGACAATTTGTACATGTTCAGTATCCGCTGTGCCACCTGTAATATAAAAAAAGCTATAAAAAGCTAACATGTACAAAAATTCACAGAAGTATCCAAGATTCAGAGATGCACCAATTACAATAAAGCTTCTTCTGCCCCATTTTTACCTTCACAATGCTTTAAAATATTTATGGTATGCAGTGCATATTACATAGATACATACACACAGAGCACACTACCTTAGACAACTTAACCAAATCTGTGTTCAAACCAAGTTTGTTTGGATGTAACACTACTGCAGCAAGACCATTGGCCAAGCCACATTTACAAACACAAAATAATTACAAACATATAGTATGCAGTACAGTTATTTTAATACTAGGATGGTTATTTTATCCACTTCAAAGAATACTTACTAATAGAAGGAGATGTCAAAGTCAAATACTCAGGTTCAACAGCCCAAGCCTCTTGAGCCTCTGATTTATTCTGAACCAGATCATCAGTTTTTACAGGTAACGGAGGACCCTGAGGTCCTTTAACAGGAAGAACATCCAAAGTTGCATTGATATGTCTGACAAAATTCTCAAATCTGAAAATAAGATTGCATTAAGCAAAAGTAGTAGTAAAAATCACTTACAAATAATTATAATAGCCTGCTCTTGGTATTTCTCAAAATTTATTACTGAAATACAGTTCTTTAGATGCACCTTCAATTTAATTCAATTCTCCATTACTAATAAAAAATTAATTAGGTAGCTATATCATGACACAGCTTTTTCATACAAAGTTTAGAAGTGGAAGGTATCATTTAGAACAGAAGGTACTAAACTAAACAATTATCTTCCGGTGACAAAGTAAAATGCTTTCTCTATACATATTTTATTCAGATTAAAAAGGTACAAAAGAGAAAAATAAGCGTATGCAAACTCTGCTTCACAGAATCACAGAACACTGGAGGTTAGGAAGGACTTCTGGATATTACCTAGTCCACACGCCATCTCAAAGCGGGGTCAGCTACGGGCAGGTTGCTCCGGGCATCATCCAGTTGGGTTTTGAATTTCTCCACAGATGGAGACATCTCTGGGCAACCTGTTCCACTGTCTGACTGCCCTCACCAGAAAAAATTATTTTTTTTCCCCTCACATTTAAATTGGAGTTTCTTGCATTTCAGTTTGTGTTTATTGCCTCTTGTCCTGTCAAGTGGACACCACTGAGAAGACTCTGGCTTTCTCTTCTGTACTCCCCTATCAGGTATTTATACACATTGATAAGATTCCCTCTCTGCCATCACCCAGCTGAAGCTTTCTCTACTCAAGACTAAACAAACCTAGTTCTCAGTCTCTCCTTGCAAGACAGATGCTTCAATCCCTTCATCATTTTCATGGCCTAGAATTTCACATCTTTGCTTGCAAAATACATGGCAGATAAGATCCTATATGAAAGCTAGGAAGCTGTTATCACAACTGTTTAAACAGACTATATAGAGAAAAACAGTGAGAAGAGCCACCTAGATATTAATTGGAGCCACTCATTATAGAGAGAGCACTTTCAGTTGTAAAGCCAATCAGTGTTCATCACTGGCATTAAAATCTTCATGATTTTAAAGGCAAGGAGATGCACTTCAGTTAGCCGTTATTTGACAGTTATCCTTATCATTACATTACCTGTCCGGTTCCAAATTATGTTCAGGAGACTGCTGAAATTCATCCTGATCAAAAGTGGGATATCCAACCACAGAAAGGATAATCTTTCGCATATTTGCATAGAAGAGATGGATACCATTTGTCCCCCGTGGGATATCACATACTAAAAAGTGAGAGTAACAGAGCAATTCTAATAAGAACAAATCTATAATTGTCAAAAATTACACAACAGAGATTTGGGATATAGGCCTACTTAATAATCTGTTGGCTAAGAAATCCTAGATAATTCAAAAAATTACTTACTACAAGTCCAGTTATCAGACATAAATCAACATTAACATGAGGTGTAACATATACACCACCTAAATACACACCAATTTTAACTTTTTCATTATAAGACAGATATTTTCCACCTTTATACAAATGGTATCTACTAATCTGATTCTATGCCAAATTAAAGTTTTAGGGTTTTTATCCTGATGAAGATGACTAATACTTTCATAAGGCTTCACAGACAGAAGTCTTGAGATAATTTATTTTTCAATTACTCAGTCTATTCAATCTAACACTTCATTATTTAATTAGTTATACCTGCAGATATCCAAAAGGCCAGGAATGTCAGAGTACGATTTAAAAATAATAAAATGTTGCATCAAAATGTTTAATAATCGAGTCAGTTTTCTGCCTTGCTTTGACCCATTTCACGTTGAACAGGCAGAATGAAGCAAATACTTCTCACACAGGATACACTGATCCAAGCATTATTTTCTTTGCTGTGTAGTAGATACAATATAATAATTTAAATATTAAATTTATTTGATAAATAATTTTAATATTACATTATTAATATTTGCATGTAGCTTCTACAACAGATGTAGAAACATTTTGCGTTAGAATTTACATACATCCAGAAACTTTTTAACAAAACTAAGTCTTGCAAAAGGATGTCTAGCAGAATGTGTTTTTTGGAAGAAATTTATTTATACTGTCATACATATAACAAAATTCAGTACGGAAATATGTTTTTCCTTTAGGATGACCATTATTTCTGCTTTCAGTTTCTTTTATTCCCCCCCCACCAGCTGAATTCCATTCAGTTCAGGAAATCACAATTTTCAAATATCCCATTAAAATATTTAACTCTTACAGCTTATCTCATTTTTATCACCTTAAAATATCAAAATGGCTAGTTCATTATATCATTAAGATAACTTTGAATGCCAAGGCCACAGTGCACACAATTCCAGACCCAAAAGTGTCAGACCCAAAACACAGCACGCAAACACCCTGACAGTGCTATCTTCCCAATCACAACAGACAGAAACAATTCTATACAAAAGCTTAGATCCTATAAAATATAGGGAAGTACAACACACGATACCTAGAAATGCACAAGAGAATCTTGCAAAGAACACTTGAGCAGAACTCCTTCCCTCCTCTTTAACACTACACATATATGGGGACAAGATGCTAATGTGTACTGCAAACTAAATTTATTTGGACAACCCAAGTACAGAATTCACAAAATGTTTCCAACAGCTTCAGAACAAAAAGTTGCTAGATGTTAAATGTCAACATCCACTGTCTCTGTTCAACTCATAATTGAAGCATACTTTAGCAACTAGAAATATGTTACATATTATATATGTTTGATTAGTGCAGTAAATCACGTTAGTGTTAGACAGTAGCTGAATCTGGTAGCCTGATAAGAGGTGATGCTACCACCAGTCCAATCCGTAGTAAAGCTGAGCATGTGTTCCCAGCAATCATGTACACATGGTACAATATGGATCCCTCCAGCTGCTGGCCCTGGACCATATCACACCGATTTCTCAAGTGAGCAGATTGGTGAAAAACTGGCACCACACTATTTCAAACACTAACATTCGTATGTAATTTCTTAATAGGTTTGACAAATAATTCTGTGGATTAAGGCAATGAGGAATGGAGACCAAAACAGTCTAGGGATCCAACTTTACATTAAAAGCAATCCTTATAGCCAAAACATTCTATTCATTGAGCATTTTTTTCCAGCATCACCTGTTTAACAGTCTTTCATTTAAAAGGCCAAAAAGTAAGAAAAGCGTTTAGGTGTTGAAAAAATAACTTACTTTTCACCTAAAAGATAGCATCTCACAGAAAAGAACAAAAAAAAAAAAAATCAATTTCTTAATTCTAGCTACTACTATTAATTCCTGCATAGTATTTGACTTACGTGAACATGTAACAAAAAAAGCCTGTGGATATGCCCACTGAAAAGTCAGTGAACACTAATCTGTGTAAAATAAGATTGTACTATTCACACTGGAACGTAAGGAAGGGCTTGAAGTTTGTATCATTGTTAAAACAAGTAGGAATAACCTAGGTTTTTGGTGTGTGGTTTGTTTTTTTTTTTGTTTTTTTTTTTTTTTTTTTAAGAGCTACCCTTCCAGCACCCCTCCTTGAAGGTATATTTACAGTGTTATCCAAGTCTGTCTCCTAGATTTTTTTATAACAATGGTCTTCACCTCAAAAGTATTGAGTACAGAAAGTAGTACATAAGAGAGCAAGGATCTTTTATGTCCAAGATAAATAAGTTTGAGTAAATAAAACAACTGTGACCGAATAGGGAACAATAAGCTATATTTCACAAATTCAGGAAAGTAGGCTCTCAAGAAGAGACAGAAAAAAACATTAAGTTGCAAGAGGTAGACCTTGTTTTCTACAGAAAGAAAAAAAAACCTACCATTACCAAAACTCTAGCAATAAGACAATAAGAGATAATCAAGAATGTCTAGGCTCTAACACTGGCTTAACAACTTCAGAGCATACTCCAGAACCCTTATCTTCACTAGGATTTCACCTCAACCAAGATGAACAATCAACAATCTTCACTTTTCCAAGCAAAGACAACATACAACCTATAGCAAAAGAACTGGACTACAACATTTATTCAGGTATAGTAGCCTTAGAACAGTAAAGTCTTTCCATATGTGAACAGAACTAGTTCAAGAAATCGGGTTTGACAGTAAAGTTCATGATACTTAAGGGACTAAACAGTTTCTTTGACGGGGTAGGTTGGTTGGTTTGTTTTTTTGGTAGTTTGGGGGGGTGAAGGGGGGTGGGGTGGGTTAAGGACACTTTTACAATATACTGCATTCTGTTTTAATAAATTCCTTGCCAACACAAGCAGAAGAACAAAAAATAAAAGTTATTTAATTTGGAAAAGGAAATATATTTTTTAATGTCAGCAAAGTTGTCTGCCTCAATTTTCAAATATATCTGTGTATGAGAAACTGGATCTTTCTCAATTATTCGTAATAAGGCAAATACTCTCCGAATAAACTGAGCATTTTTAATGCTATGACATTCATAGACTGAGGTTTCATTTTGCTAGGAAAAAAGTAAAGTAAATTGTTTAAATAGACAGGTATTGAATGAAAGAAAGCAAGTTCCGTCCAAACTGAGACTTTTTCTTCTACATTTATCAAAAAAGAAATAGTGGAAAAATAACTAAGAGTCAAGCCTAACAGCACATTTTTTCACCCGAAAATAAGTATTACCTTTTTAACAAGTCATAGGCTTACCTTCTGTCACAAGCTGCTCCCCTTGAAATTCTTCATCAAATACAATGTCTTTCAATAAGCTGTTTTCTGGGATTATGTGTTTTTCTACCTCAGGTTTATACATCATAGCTCTGTTAAAGAGAAAGAAACAAGAGTTATTAAATTACACAAAGTATTGGAAACAGCAATTTGAAAAGATTGGTAAGATTGGTAGGAATCCAGCGTAATTTTAACATTATCATTTCTCAAATACACCAAGCTCAAATCTGTGAGCGCTCATTTAAAACTGAAATCTTTTCATAATCTTAAAATGGTTAAAGAAATACCTGTCCTGTTGCTGCACAGTAAAAGGAACGACTAAAATAATGGCTACCGTACACTCGTCTTTCCAAGATACTTGTTCTTTGCTGTCAGTCACACCTACCTAGATTTCTGATAAGTACATCAGGCACCTGAGTGATTTTTTCAGTCACCACAGGAAGCAGGAGAATGCTATTTTGGTTGCAAGCGAAAGCCTATTGAGGGGAAAATTGGCTTGTCAATGGCAGAGTGGCAGCAGGTGCCAGCCAGCAGCAGAAACATGGAGCCAAGGGGCATGACTGCCAACAGGACAGAAAAGACTGGGAGCCATAGGGATATAAAGAGTCCTGGGAAAAATGGGAAGCTACAGGTCAGTAAGAGGAAACCTGGCACTCAGGGTGAGAGCCAGAGAGGTGGAAAGAATACCTCAGCACTCCTAACTCTCAGAATCTGAGCTACTTATCAGGCTGCTGACAATGTATAGTTTTGGAATAAAGAACTGGGGCTACAAATTGGCAGACTAGGCAGATTATTCATTTCATAGTCCTGCCCTTAAATCCCAAATCATGTTCTCATTCTAGCACACAATTTCAGGATGGGGTTTGACCAGCTTACAGTACGCAATCATTTCAAGACATAAGCACCTCTTTCAAATTATCAAGGGACACTTCAGAGAGGCTCCCACCAAGAATCAACCAACTAGACCACTATGTTCAAGAACCAAATGCCATACCCACTGACTAATAAAATCAGTGGCAAATAATTTCACTCACGTACCAGTTGTCTAGAGTCTGAATAAAAAAAAAAAGTTTCCAACACCACCTATACAGGTGCAACAAGCTTCTCAATGGGTTTTCTGTTGATCAGTAGATCTAAGCTTCTCCCTAAGTATTTTTGCTCTTTGAGAGGATTCAGTGACAGTGAGCATTGCCTCAGACAAGAATTCATACAAAAATCAGTAACAAGTATCATCTGAGATATCCAAGATACACCAATTTTCTATCAAGAAGGTCGCAAACACAGCTATTCCATTAGTTTTTTATTCAAAGTCATATAGTTAAATTCAGCTATGTTTAATACTTTATTTGGATAACAATTAATACAATGCCTTTCATAAAGTTTCACGCAATCACATTTATAAGCGTGAAATAACGCCATTATGATATTTTGCACTGAATGATAATCATCAGTACCTTAGTGCTCTGCCTATTCTTAATGTTTTGGATTATCACCATACACAGCACAAGTCAAAAGTGCCACTTACGTCACTAGAAACAGCGTATGCCATTTTTGTGCATTTGAGTCAAACAAATTGAAATGCAGAATAACACAGCCTCTACTTAAGCTCAGTAAGATACATTCTACAAATATAACCAGTGTGTAACAAGCACATGTGGATGTTATTTCTCTCACATACACAACTACTCAAACACTGTCTTCGTCAGTGGAATTCAGCAAACCAAGATGTAAATCTTGTTCAAAACATAATACTACTAGTTTTCAGTACGACCCCTTTCATGAGCCTTTTCTTTAAAAATTAAAGCTACATACGTATTGGGAAGAAAGATACCAAGATAGAACACAACTCTCTTCCAATACAAAAATAGCAAAAGTTTTCTCCAAAACCCAACACACTCAAATTCAGGAATGTAAAAAGAAAACAAAACCCTTAACAAGGATTGTAGCTACAGTATGTAAACAAAACCGAAAATAAACAAACCAAACTCCCACCAAACAACCCACCAGATCTCTCCATTTCATCAATGCCCTTGTTCTTGCTATTTCTGGAAGCATGTTAAAACCATACTCATGGTAGCATACACCTCTAGTTTTAACTTTTCATTAAACAGCTGTCTCTTACAATAGCAAAGTACATCTTACCTGCGAAACTGCTGCCTAGAAACTTCATCTCCCCAAAAAAACAATACTGTTGATACCAATGTGTTTGTTTTATGGAAGTTCTTTTCCATCGGATTCCATGTTATAGTAATCACCTGATAAAATAAACAGACAATATACTCAGAAAAAAAAAATCTTAGTGTTAGTACTAACATTTAGAATATGAGTCAACAAATTACTGTAACACAAGTAAAACAGGATTTAACACAAGTTAAGTGTGTCTGACTAGTTCTTTATTAAAATCTCATTCTCACTGATCACATTTATCTTAATTTAAATTAATAAAACTTGCTCAGAATCAAGTATTATACTTACTTCATGTGTTCCTTCTCTTAGGACAAACTTCTCTGGAGATACCGTCATTACCTGAGGATCCATAACTGTTTTTGTCCGTAGGTTTGCAAAGCACACTGCTTTAACATAGGCAGCCCGAGAACCTATATTTCTTACGCAGAAGGAAGCTTTCTTTAATCTTGCAGGCAATAATCCATCCAGCGTTACCATGTAACTTTCTGACAGTTTTTTAACGTTTTCTAAAGTTATATTGCTTGTTCCTCCATATCCAGACAATGGGGGGGGGAAGGGGAGGGGGAAGGAAATCACAACAACAACAAAAAAGTACTTTAAATGAAAGAAAGCTTCTTACTAAAACTCCTGCACAATTATGGTAAACTATATAAAGAGTTACAGAAAGACAAGTGAAAATGCCTAAAATGTGAACTGAAAAGACTTTGCAAGAAATAAAAAAAGTCTTAGTTTATTCAACCTGTTTCAAGCTTTACTGAAAATTAATTTAAGGCCTACCTATAAAACAAGACATATTCAGATTTTTTGACAGTGCTAGAGTCAAACTCTTGGGCTACTTTTAATATAGTAGACAAAAAACTTTCTTCTTCCTTCACAACAGGAAAAGTGCATGCAAAATTGAGGCTAATGTTCAAACTGCAAAATTTAGTACCCGCACAATCTTTAACAAGTATACAGATATGCACAGCGTATATCTTCACAAGTTTCAACTTTGATAGAAACATCTATTCAGTGCTAGATTTAAAACTACGAAAAATCTATGTTTAAAATTATTAGACGTCAGGTTAGAACTCTTACAGTAAACTTAATTCCTGGCTGTGATCGAATCCCCAGCTGTTTGATTTCCAGCTTTGCAAAGAAGCAAGTTATTCGAGTAGGTGCAAATATCAAGTATATGTTAGTATCTTCTTTGGGACGGATTTTGAGTTCCCAATTACTAGTTAAGCGTTCTTCTGATCCAAATATACTTTGGAGCTATAAAAACAAAGATGACAGAAGTGAGTGACTACAACAGGAAAAACATAGTAGTAAGACTTAATTTTGGCCTACTAGCGAAGTAACTTCTTCAAAACCTGGATTAACTTAGTTGACAATGGCACACATTTAATGTTGCAATGCTTAATATGCAACAGAAAAGACCAAGTTCAAACTACTTTATATTCCCACAATGAGCATATCGATTCCTCTCAGTTTAGACCACAGTTTTTTGCTTTCAATCCATGATACAGTAAGGCTGAACTTCAACAGCACTACATTAATTTCCTCTCAGTTGAAAGTTTTAGATATCAGATCTGAATATCTGAGGAAAAAAGGGGATATACATGTATGTGGACTACATAACAAAAAAACTCTAGTCACAGTAATTCCCAAAAGCTAATTCCAGTTTTTCCTTCCACCTTCCCTCACGTACACTGAGTCCCTTGGAGCGAGGTCTGGAATTCCCTCTGCAAGAAGGGCCAATGACCGCTTCCTCCACCAGGTATTAACTCTGTTGTGCTACAGCAGCTTAAAGAGCTGTAAACTGAGCTACAGTTTGCTGCAGCACTGTTATGGTTTCAGCTCTTCCCGAGGTTGCCAGTGTAGCATAAGCTCTGCTACCATGTCCATCTTGGCAGTCTCAGAGCAAACTCACACAGCCTACTAGTCACCGGCATTTAGAAAGGAACAACACCTCAAGGCAAAGACATTTTCATTACAAATGTATCCTGACAGTTGTCATAAACACCAAAGAGAAATTTTCATGACAGTTACCTGAAAGCATTCTTGATCCTGGCCTCTTATCAACAGTCTTAAATGCTGGGTCACAGATGGAGAGTCATTTCTAAGAGTTAACTTCTTCTGGCTGAAAAATATTAACATTTGCTGTAAAATATAACTAACTGCATAGGTGTATTTATGGAAACAATGTAAAGGGGATAGTCAATTCTAAAGTCATTTCACGAAAAATAAAATCACCTCTTGGTACAACAGAATACGTTAGCTAGGCAAGTTCACAGAATTCACAGAATTCACAGAATTCACAGAATTCACAGAATTCACAGAATTCACAGAATTCACAGAATTCACAGAATTCACAGAATTCACAGAATTGTTAGGGTTAGCCAATTAACCGTTATGTATGATGGAGTCCTGCTTTCATAAAATTGCTGAGGTTGGAAGGGACCTTTAAGATCACCAAGTCCAACCATTAATCTAACCTGACAAAACCACTTTTAAACCATGATGGCTGAACACCTGCCTGCTGATGGGAAATGGTGAATGAACTCCTTGTTTTGCTTTGCTTGCATGCACAGCTTTTGCTTTATTTATTAAACTGTCTTTATCTCAATCCACGAGTTTTCCTTAGTTTTTCCATTTTTTCTCGCCGTCCCACTGAGGGGGGAGGGGAGAACTGAGCAAGCATCTGCATGGTCCTAGTTGCTGGCTGGGGCTAAACCATGACAGCTTCCTAAAACCAATGGCAAATCAAAACTATTTTTCAGCAGGGGAAATAAAAAGGTAGCAGCATACAGGGAAGAGAAAGTTATTCCCAAACACCAAATAGCCAAAATTACTAGGTTAGAAATATACTAGCTTAACAAATGTAGGAATACAACTATCAGAAACAGTTCTTGGCTACAAACATGGATCACTTTTAAACAACTGGGAACACTATTAGATTGCTCAAAAATTTCAGTATCAAAACAACAGTGGATTAGTCCCTAAAGTAATTTTTCTAGAAGTTCTGAGATCCACAAAACTTGCAGTCTTTACATACAAAAGCAGCAAAGTAGACAATTATGAACAGTTTCACTAAATCATGGAATACTGAAGCTGTAAACTTGAAACTAAAAAAGTTCAGACAGGAACTAGTCTGAAGGATAAAGCAATCATAATTAAGGATGCAATGGATACTCCATCACTGAAAGTTTTAGCATTGCAACACATTCAAATAAATTAATTCAGGGAAGTTCAACAGCCTGTGCTATTCAGATTTTCAAATTACATTACCAGATTGGATTCGTCTAGTCTGAATTGAATCATAGAATGGTTTAGGTTGGAAAGGACCTTAAAGATCATGGAGTTCTAACCCCCCTGCCATGGGCAGGGACACCTCCCACTAGACCAGGTTGCCCAAGACCACGTCCAGCCTGGCCTTGAACACCTCCAGGGATGGGGCCTCAACAACCTCTCTGGGCAACCTGTTCCAGTGCCTTACAACCTTCAAAGTGAAAAACATCTTCCTGAAGGAAGGAAGGAAAACAAGCATAGAGGTTGAATTTTAGCAAGAAGTAGGTGTCAAAAGAACCGATAGATTTTTTTCATCAACTTGCTTGGAAAATATTTTCCATTACATTTCTACTTACATAACACAATAATCTTACAGAATCAGATATTATTCTAACAATAAATAAAGAGTTCTGAAGAATACAAAAAGCTCAAACAAGATCACAGTTCGTTTCCAAAAAATTTCTTGCACAAAAATATAATTGTAATATACTGCTCCTCTCACTTGAGTCACAGAACAGCTTAGTTTATCACCTGTGGATTATTAATCTGAATAGGGACAGTAAGGAAATTTTAATTCAAATAAGTGCAATGTAAAATACTTAACATGGTATTCTATATAAACAGCTGCCCAGCTTATACTTACACTGATGATCCAAGTGTTACTCCTCCCCAGGCAATGAACTGCTTGTTGGAGAGAATGGGTGGGATGTCTGAGCAGTCAGCAGCTGTAGACACAGGTCTGTTTTCCCCAGACTCCACCTCACCTTTTATCACCACTTCATACTGAGGCCCAGATGGCAGCACAAGGATTTTCAAAGTACTTTAAAAATAAATAAATAAATTTAAATCCCAACACAGAACAAGATTAGCTGATGAAAACAAAATATAACTAAAAAAATATAAATAGGCCTTTTTAAACTAGCTTTTTACAGGGAAAATACAAATACATTTTTTAATTTATGACAAAGGCCAGCTTTAGGCATAGCGAAAGTTAAATCCTTTGGATTTTAAATATGCATGCCACATGTAAATCAAGCAATCTTCTAAAGTATTTCATCTGGAAATAGTTCAGATAAGTATTTCAGAGACTACAGCTAGGCAAATTAGTTTTTGCCTATGCTAACTTCTGATTATTTTGACAGACAAATACTGGACAGAAACAAAGTCTGGCTGTCTCTATGTAGATTAAAGAGATGCCTTTTGAAATACCTGAGAAACTTCATTGAAGTTTTACAAGTGTGAGATACCCAGGAGTGTCAAAATTAATCTCTGAGTTCTGTTAATAATGGTAGCCTTCTAAGCTACAAACCCAAGATTTTTTCTTCTCTTTGTTTCCTCAGATTGCTGTGAGCGAGAACACTGAGCCCACAGACAGGGAACCAGGCCACCAACAACTCGCTTTTCATGATATGGTCTCTACCATATAGGACACAAGCACACTCGAGATGACTACCACCTTCTTTAAGTAGAGCAGAGAAATAGATGAATGAGAGCATCAGGAGTACAGATTCAAATAATGAAGTAGCAAGAAATGTGCTAGTACTGAATAGGAAAGCTGGACCTAAGTGGCAAAGAAAACAGAGAAGAAACTAGACACACACCAAAAAAAAACCCAGAAGGAGGAATCAGGAAAAAAAGTCCTGCTGAATTACAGGGGACTAGCCAACAGAGAAATAAAACAAAAGGCTAACTTATATAAGGAAGGAAGTGGAGATTGGAAGTATCTCATCAACAATACAGAGAACAAGATAAAAAACAATCAGAAAAAACCAAACAACTACACACAGGAAAAAAAAAACCACACAGAAAAAAAAACACAAAAAAAAAAACAGAAAAAGAAAAAAAAACACAGGAAAAAAGGCATAGGGTAGGAAGGAAATCAAGCTTTTACAAACAGGCTGAAGCATTTGCTATAGCACAGACCCACTTAGAGCCAGAAATGAAACTCAAGGATCTCCACTCTAGGTGTCATTGAATTCCTGTGATGCCTACTGACAGAGCCCAGCATCCCATCAGTAGGGAACATGAACTCTTGTTACTGCTGTAGTCAGTTTATTAGTCTTTTGGCAGCATTTGCAAGTGGACTGCAAAGTTTCAAACCCTGCTGAGTACCTTCAGCCTGTAAAGCAAAGTAATTATGCATTAAGCCACAGGAAAGCAAAGATTAATCACTTTGTGTGCCTATCTATTAGGATCATACTGTCATTAGCACACAACTTCTCACTGTTTAATTTAATGCACTGGGTAGGCCCAGTTAAGCTAGATAGAGAAGCTGAACACATTTTGGATGGATTCCTTTGTCCATTCTTGCTCTATTATAGCAAAAACTGGAAAACATAACAAAAGAGGAAAAGCTGCTCTAGAGAATTAAGTCTGACCCCGCCATTGCCAAAAACTCTTACATGACATCAGAAACAGTCACTTGGAACAAATCAACTCTATTTTGCAGAATAAAGTTCAACAGGTGCTAATGTACAAAAAATGAATGCTTACATCCACAAACAGAACATGTACATTAGTGTTGTAGAGGATTTGCAGCCGAACTTCTATTTGATTATGGCAGCCAAAATTAATGAATATTTTTGATCCTGATCTGTGTTTGAGTTTTTTCCCATGTAAAATAGAAAAAGCATTTCCCTTGTCTCAGTGGAGTGACAAAGAGGGAAGCAACTGAAGGGGCTGCTGAAGCTAAGTATTTTAAAGCTTCGCTGTACTTTAGAAACAAGTACCATACAAAGGGCTTCAGAGACTTACTCCATTTATTTACGTTAAACAAGTCTCAGGACATCTGTTGATCTGTGGTGGGAAATATTAGCTACTCATTAAGCTACGTACAGCAAAAGAGGTAGGGAACATTTGGAACAGGTGAACCCCTGAAAAAAATCTACTTTGTAATGAATGAGGACTCTCACAAAAACTGAAGTCAAAGTTTCCCTTGTGGGTAAAACTTTCAATTTGTTCACGACCTTGAGGTCAAAAGTAGCTCTGTTTAAAGCAAGCAGCATAAAGTCAGTTATATTACCTTTCTCTAGTCGTTCTGTTTTTTGGAAAAAACAGGACAGTCACTTCTCGTTCTTCACCAGGAAGAAGGAAAAGATCCTCAGGTTCAACGGCAAAGCAGCTGTTATGATTTGATATCTGAAGGTGGGCAAAGGGAAAAGGGAGGGTTGGTTACTTATTTTAAGGGAGTAAACATTTCTACAACATTTCACATAATACAGTTGCACATCTGTTGTACATACAGTTCAGACAACTCAAATGCACCTGGCACTTTCAGAACTTTCCCATAACCCTGCACAAGTTAAATTCTACTAAAATGCTGGACATTCTAGTACAAATACCTATAAAAGAGGCATCTTAAGACATCAACTGTGTATACAACACTGAAGGGGCCACACAGAGATTTAAAGAATTTAACAGTAAGTACAACCTGGGAATGTTACACCACTAGTGAAGTAACATCACTAGTCTCAACAGTGGTACCAGCCATTCCTGGTATCAATTAGAATCCAGTATCATCACATTAATGTGGCATTTGTGATACTAGTCATGCATCCTATTTCCATGGCCTGTGCTCCAAAAAACTATGGGCTCACAACCCTCTATTATTCTTTTTTTAAATGTAAAAGGGGATCGACTGCTCCTTCTGTTGATTTTGAAATTATAGTTTCATATGTGTCTAGTTACCTTTCAGTCTGGGACCATAGTTTCCGTGGATTCTCAAGAAAATTAAAGTCAAGTAAAGAGCTCACTTATCTGAAAAGAACTCTCTTCGTACTTGAGTTGGCAAGATGTCCACCGAAAACTAACGCAGCTTTGTTAGAAAATAAAAATGTTCCCCAATGCTAATATTCCTCAGTGCTCGAAATGGGCTTTACTCCACTAGCTAATTAACACCCGCTGTGCAGCAGAGGATTCACTACTTTTATATATTTGTTATACACTTGTTAAAATCCATTTGTTAAAAGCCATAAAAGTATGTTTGTTAAAACAAATATAACCAAAGCTGAGCAACAAAGCTCCCACATGCTTTTTCCAATAATGTGAGCTAATGCCTTTGCTGTCTTTCATTCTTTTTATGCAGTCATAAAATAGTTTGGGTTGGAAGGGACCTTTAAAGGTCATGTAGTCTTAACACCCCTGCAATGAGCACGGACATCCTCAACTAGACCAGGTTGCTCAGAGCCCTGTCCAATCTGACCTTGAATGGTTCCAGGGATGGGGCATCTACCACCTCTCTGGGCAACCTGTGCTACTGTTTCACCACTCTCATGATAAAAAACTTCTTCCTTATACCTAGTCTAAATCTACCCTCTTTTAGTTTAAAACCAGGCTCTGCTAAAAAGTTTGTCCCCATCTTTCTTATAAGCTCCCTCTAAGTACTTAAAAGCTGCAATAAGGTCTCCCTAGAGCCTTCTCCACATTCCACTCCAACTCTCTCAGCCTGTCCTCATAGGAGAGGTGCTCCAGCCCTCTGATCATCTTTGTGGCCCCTCCTCTGGACCCGCTCCAACAGGTCCATGTCTTTCCTATGCTAGTGACCCCACAGCTGGGCGCAGTACTGCAGGTGAGGTCTTACCAGGGCAGAGAAGAGTGGCAGAATCACCTCCCTCCACCTGCTGGCCACACTTCTTTTGAAGGATACAGTTGGCCTTCTGGGCTGTGAGTGCACATTGCCAGCTCATGTCCAGCTTCTCATCCACCAATACCCCCAAGTCCTTCTTGGCAGGGCTGCTCTCAATCCCTTCATCCCCCAGCCTGTATTGTTACGGGGGGTTGCCTTGACCCACATGCAGGACCTTGCACTTGGCCTTGCTGAACCTCACAACGTTCACATGGGCCCACTTCTCGAGCTCGTCCAGGTCCCTCTGGATGGCATCCTGTCCCTGAGGTGTGTCAAGTGCACCACCCAGCTTGGTGTTGTCCGTGAACTTGCTAAGGGTGCACTCTGTCCCACTATGTCATTGATGAAGATACTGAACAGTACTGGTCCCAGTACGGACCCCTGAGGGACGCCACTTGTCACCAATGTCCATCTGGACACTGAGCCATTGACTACTACCCTCTGGATGTGACCATCCAACCAGTTCCTCATCCACCAAACAGTCCACCTGTCAAACCCATATCTCTCCAATTTAGACAGAAGGATGTTGTGGGGGACCCTGTAAAGGCCTTACAGAAGTCCAGATAGATGACATCCACAGCTCTTCCCTTGTCCATTGATGTAGTCACTCCATCATAGAAGGTCCCTAGGTTGGTCAGAAAGAACTTACCCTTGGTGAAGTCATCTTGGCTGTCTCAAATCACCTCCCTGTCTTCCACGTGCCTCAGCATAGCTTCTAGGAAGATCTGTTCCGTGATCCTCCCAGGCACAGAGATGAGGCTAACACATCAGTAGTTCCCTACCCTTTCTAGTTTCTACCTTTTTTAAATATGGGTGCAATGTTTTCCTTTTTCCAGTCACCAGGGACTTCACCTGACTGCCATGACTTTTCAAATACTATGGAGAGTGGCTTGGCAACTGCATCAGCCAATTCCCTCAGGTCTCTGGAATGCATCCTGTCAGGTCCCACAGACTTCTGTACGTTCAGGTTCCTCAGGTGGTCACAACCCTGATCTTCTCTTACAGTGGAAGGTACTTTTCTCCCTCAGTCCATCCATTCGAGAGGTGTGGGAAGAGAGGTTGCCAGTGAAGACTGAGGCAAAACATTTGTTGAGTACCTCAGCCTTCTCCTCATTTGTTGTTAGCAGTTTGCCAGTCTTGCTTATCAGGGGGTACACTTCCTTTGACCTTCCTTTTCAGGCTGACATACCTGTAGAAGCCTTTATTATTCTTTGCATCCCTTGCCAAATTCAGCTCCAGCTGCACCTTGGCCTTCCTGACCCCATCCCTACACAACCAGGCAGCATCCCTAAACTCTTCTCAAGATATCTGTTCCTACTTCCACTGCCTGCAACTATCACATCCAGTATCGCATCTCCTGTGGTGGTAGGGCTTTCTATTACCTGGCTTAAGAAATTATCCTCAATTCACTCCAAGAGTCTCCTGGCTTGCCTACACCTCACTGGTCTACTTTTCCAGCATATGTCAGGGTGGTTTAAGTCCCCCAGCAGGATGAGAGCCTGCAAGCGCAATGCCTCCTGTAGCTGCAGTAGGAAGGCTTCATCGATACGCTCCCCTTGATCTGGCAGCCTGTAGTAGACACCAAACACAAGGTTCCCTTTGTTGCCTCGGTCTCTGTTGCCTCGGTCTCTAATTCTTACCCAAAAGCTTTCAGTCTGCTTGTGACTATTCTTCAGAGAGAGCTCTTCACAGGTTATACATTTCTTGATGTAGAGGGCAACGCCTCTGACCCTTCCTCCTTGCCTGTCCCTTCTGAACAGCCTATAGCCATCAATAGCCGCACTCCAGTCATGGGATTCATCTCACCAAGTTTCAGTAATGGCAACTAGGTCGTCGCTTTCTAGCAGCGTGGTGGTTTCCAACTCCTCCTGATTGTTGGCCATGCTGCATGCATTGCTGTAGAGGCACTTCAGCTGGGCTGTTGGCCATGTCACCTTAGAGGAACACCCCTTAATTCCTTTGATGTATTTCACTAGTGTTTCCTTGTTGGCTCCTATTCCCTCAGGAGCCCCTGTGTTATCTCTACAAGACCTCAAGTGTGCTGCAGTGTAGCCAGCACTTCTCAGAGCAACAGGCTGAGGGGCCCTCAGTAGCACCTCACCCCTCTAACCATGGTATGTCACAGAATCATAGAATCGTCTAGGTTGGAGGGGACGTTTAAGATCACTGAGTCCAACCATTAACCTAACACTGCCAAAACCACCACTAATCCATGTCTCTAAGCACCACATCTACATGTTTTTTTAAATAACTCCAGGGATGGTGAGTCAACTGCTTGCCTGGGCAGCCTGTTCCAGTGTTTGAGAACCCTTTCTGTGAAATTTTTCCTAATATCCAATCTAAACTTCCCCTGGTGCAACTTGAGGCCATTTCCTCATGTCCTATCACTTGTTATCTGGGAGAAGAGGTCATCCCCCACCTCTCCACAACCTCCTTTCAGGTAGTTGTAGAGGGTGATAAGGTCTCCCCTGAGCCTCCTTTTCTCCAGGCTAAACAACCCCAGTTCCCTCAGCCACTCCTCACAGGACTTGTTCTCTAGACCCCTCATCAGCTTCATTGCCTTTCTCTGGACACACTCCACATACCAGCACCTCAAGGTCTTTCTTATGGCGAGGGGCCCAAAACTGAACACAATATTAGAGGTGGGGCCTTACCAGTGCTGAGTACAGAGGGACAATCACTTCCCTAGTCCTGCTCACCACACTATTCCTGACACAAACGAGGATGCTGTTGGCCTTCTTCGCCACCTGGACAAACTGCTGGCTCATGTTCAGCTAGCTGTCCACCAACACCCCCAGGTCCTTTTCTGCCGGGCAGCTCCCCAGCCACTCTTACCCAAACCTGTAGCGCTGCATGGGGTTGTTGTGACCCAAGTTCAGGACCCAGCACTTGGCCTTATTGAATCTCATACCACTGGCCTTGGCCCATTGATCCAGCCTGTCCAGATCCCTCTGAAGTCATCCTACCCTCAGGCAGGTCAACACTTCCACCTAACTTGGTGTCATCTGCAGACTTACTGAGGGTGCACTTGATCCCCTTGTCCAGATCATTGATAAACATTAAACAGAACAGCCCCAATACCGAGCCCTGTGAAACACCACTTGCGACCGACCACCAACTGGATTTAATCCCATTCACCATCACTCTTTGGGCCCAGCCTTCCAGCCAGTTTTTAACCCAGCAAAGCATACACCCATCCAAACCACAAGCAGCCAGTTTCTCCAGGGGAATGCTGTGGGAAAGCGTCAAAGGCTTTACTAAAGTCCAGGTAAATGACATCCACAGCCTTTACCCTCATCCACTAAGCAGGTCACCTTGTCACAGAAGGTGATCAGGTTTGTCAGGCAGGACCTGCCTTTCATGAACCCATGCCTGGGTCTGATGACCTGGTTGTCCTGCATGTACCGCGTAATGGCCCTCAGGATGATCTGCTCCAGTCATCCCACAGCTCATCACAGGCAAGCCTGATACTGTCCCCCCCGCCCCCCTGCACTTCAACTCTAGTTTAAAGCTCTGTCAGTGAGCCCCACTAGCTCGTAAGCAAAGACCCTCTTCCCCCGTTGAGAAAGGCGAATCCCATCTGACGCCAACAGGCCTCGTGCTGTGTAGGCCATCCCATTACCAAAAAACCCAAAATTCTGGCAGTGACACCAGCTATGGAGCCATGTATTAATAAACTGTGTCTGTTTCTTTCAATGTCACTGTGCACAACTGGAGGGAGAGAATAAATAACCTGTGCTCCAGATTCCCTTATGTAAACTTGTAAACCTTTTGTCAAACTACACAGTGAAGCTAGGACCCCAAGGCTCAGCTCTAGTTTCAATACAACATTAACCTCACAAAGCTCATGATTTCGAGAGGGAGAAGCTAACCTACCTTAACTTTCAAATATACACCAATGTTTCCAGCATTTTTCAACGGCAGCTGCTGTTTGGCTGTTGAACCCACACTAGCAGACAGAGATATTGTCTGGAAAACAGAGAAATGTGTGTGTATGTATATATACCTATATAATAAAAATCAAACATTACAAAAGCAGTAGGCTAGGAGAGGCAAACTATTATTAAAACACACTTTGTAAATACATGCAAACCTGTAAGTCCTTTGGAGCATGTATCCTTGCTGTTCCAGCTCTTGCTCGGAGAGGAATACTTTTAATTACACTGCTAGGTCCTGGACTATCCACTTCAACATCAACTCTTGCCAAGAATTCATCCGCTGGACCCAAGGAATCTAGGAACAATTCCATGAATAAAAAAAGCAAGCAAGTCTGCTAGCAGCAAACACCATTCCTATGGATGCATGTCTCACTTCAGCTACTGTCCAATCTTAACATACTTATGCTGTGGTGATATTAACAGGGACTTCGCCCCATTGCCCTGGCAACACTTTTCCCCCCCTTTTAAATAAAGCCTCTCAGGATCTTAAAATTTTTGCTTTTTTGTCAAATGTGGCTGAAATTGTCCCTAAACCAAACAACAACAACAACAACAAAAAATGAACCGCATCTTAACATACTAGCCAAACTAATTGATATAGGTACTATTTCCTATCTACTATTTGGGAAGCCAGAAAAACTCAGAGGTTTCTTCAAATTTCTTATCTATTTTGCAACCAGACAATGTTTTCTTAAGTGATACTTTAATTCCCTCAGCAAAAGGAGTAAATTCCACACATCTTGCAGTAGATAACCGTTTTGTACAGCTTATACCGAAGTATAAATACCCATGCTAACATCTAAAAGACTAAGACATAGAAGTATTCCACCTCCTTCCATTACTAAAACAATGCAATACTCAATATTAGGACATAAACCAATGATGGAATGTTTGATTTCAAACTTGCAGCCTGTTCTTGCAATTCTAACGCATGCATACATTATCAGCCAAATTTGGTTTAGTTCAAATGAAAATCAAATTTCTATACCTGAACAAGAAATTTGTTTCTTAGGTGCATGGAACAGAACCCAAACTGTTAAAGCTTCAGGATCCTGAAAAAGAAATTGGTTGACTCATCTTATGGGGATGGAGAGAATTAATGAAGAGAGAAAAAAAATAATCATAAAACTAGCAACAAAACTCTACTGCTCAAATAGGTAGACTCCACAAAAGTCATTACTGTCAACCCAGATATTCAGAACCATCATTTCAGACAGCAAGTTACAGGAAGAATCAGTCAACTACAAATTACTCACTTGCCCATCATAGCTTGCATGTATCACATGATTTACAACTGACGGAGCTGCTATCTGAGAAACTGCATTCATTTGAAGTGATTGTTCATTAGAAGAATTAACTGGTTCCTTGGAAAACGTGAAGCAACGCCAAGCTACTGCATTCTGTCAAAGAAATAAAGTATTAAAAGTATTAAATCTCTTACTGTCACTAATAATAATGCTAACAAAGCTAAGAAACACAAGGCAAGTTCTAAATGATCCAAGTAGTTTGGAAAAAATAATCAAAGATTAGTCTGTGGTTTCAGTTTGTACATGATAGTTCAGAAAACCCTCTAAAAATAGTCAGAAACCCTTCTGCAGGAAAAGGAGACAAGCTGGAACTGGCTAGTTTAAGCCTTCAAGAAGTTTGGCTGTTCAAGATCAAACCTCCAGTGTCTGAATTTGTGAAAATATTTACTTTATAGACAGCTATGGTATGTGGGTTTCAAGGTCTCGGTGTTTTCAAGCTTGCCAGGTGCAGGGATGAGGAGGAGCAAGACCTGGGCACTTGACCCAAGCTGGCCTACAGGATTATTTCATACCACGAACATCACATTCAATATAAATTCAAAACTTTGCTGAGGAGTTTCTCCTCTTCTGTGATGGCTGCAATCCTGAGAACTTCTTGCCCCAGTGCCAGACCCCTGAGGCCTTCCCTTCCTCCTGAAGCCGTAGCACTGGCAGTGTCCCACATTTGCTGCCCACTGCTGGGAGTGCACGGCTTCCTACTGATAGAATTGGTTGAGTATAATCCTCATATATTTTATATTGGTGTCAGGATGAACACTGGTTCTTTAGTATTATTAATGTTAATTATTTAGTATTATTTTATTAAATCTGTTTATAGTTCAGCCCTCAGGTTGCCTTGTTTTTTCCCCAGTTGCCCTTCCCAGGTGGGGAGGGGTCATCAGGTGATAGCATAATTGTCTAAACAACAATAAATTGTTGTGGGTTCTTCAAACCATAACACAGAGGAAGAAAAAAATGTTAAACTTGCTATAAAGCAAGTTTATAAAGCAAGTTACCAGCCCCTTAATGGTATTCCCACATACAAAACACACCCCCTACCAGAGGGGTAGTCTAAGAAACATGTTTCCTTGATAAGAAAATATTCTCTACAACCATAACCTTGCTATAAAGCAAGTTTGGCTGCTTGTTTGAACAGTCAGCTGTTCCACTTGAACAGTGGAATATGTCTCCACCTTCTCAGAGGGAAGGATAAGGCAACACAATCTTTTTGCTATCTGTTGCCCCACACTCTCAAATCAGGCAACAGAAAGGCAGCAGTTGGTAACTGGGCTGTAAAAAAAAGAAAAGAAACAAAAAGGAAAAAACCTAAAACAAAAAACCAAACAACTAAATAAAACCCCACACCTATCCCAGAAGCACTTTTGTTGGTACCATTAAAGCTGAATCAGATTACCACCCTCCAAAAAAATATTATTTCCTGCCTAACCAAAGATTTCTTGGGAATCTTGCATCTAGTTTTCAGGGTATGTTTCCTAGTGACATATAACACGAAGTGTTGTTTTGGTATTAAAATTCAGTATCATAAGTAGTTAACTTTCACATACAAGAAGTTTACTGTACTTACGGCATTAATAATAAGTCTAATTGGCACAAAAGCATGGGTTTTGTTGATAAGTTTTAGTGGAAGAGCCTTCCAACTGCCAGAAGTCAAGTCACCAAAATCCAGATAATCTTTTTTTCCTGTTTCCACCTGGTTTTAAGGCAAAGCAGAACTTAAAAGGAAGGAAAACCTCCAAAACACACTACCATATAAAAGCATCAGGAAAGTAAGGATGTTATTCACCTATTCCAGCCTCTTAATGGTATTCCCACATACAAAATGCACCCCCTACCAGAGGTAGGAATAGTCTAAGAAACATGTTTCCTTGATAAAAAAACCCTCTACAACCATAAATAAGCTGAAAGTAGTAAGAAACCAAGACAAAGCCTACTTGATGTAATAAAGAAATCCTTGCAACTGGAAATAAATGCTCTGTGTTACATTTTAATGCCAATGGTATCCAACATAGCAGATACTTAGAAAGCATTAGATGTTTAAGATATCATTCATTCTTTTAATAATGAAAAAGCAATATATTTTAATTTATTCTTTTCAGACAGCTGCATAATTCTTCATTTCCAGCTATGTGCTTTTCCACAACTAAAACGTCCCAGATAGATATCTAAGCTTCTCATAAACATTCTACTGTACTCCCTCCCCATTCCAAACATAAGATATCTGGGTTCCTTTGAGGAACAACCTTGCACTCCTGTTCTTTTCTAGTGTCATTAAACTATTCCTAAAATTCCAACAAAAAAACCACCAAACAAAACCAACCACAAAACCCGCAATAAGCAGCTACTTACTTCTAAATTAGGATTTTCAGCGACTGCTGTCAGAACTACCCTGCTTGCCAAAGCTTCTGCCTGAACAATTGTCTCAGCATCTGCAGAAACTGGCCAAGATGAAACATTGAGAATACACTGAAAGATTCCCGAATGACAAGGTAAGAAAAGTATTTTCAGATCATTGGTAGAATAGGGTCCTACGATGGTTTTGTTCTTGAACACCAGACATTGATATTTCACAGGATCCATCTGCAAAACAAAGTATCTGTCATTTTCAACAGGCCTCTTGCCAGAAGACTGCTTCTTTTAAAACATCACATTTATCTGGCTCAATACGACATTCCATATATGTTTTTGCTCAATATTAATTATTGCATCTTCATAATCATGTCCCACTTCCATCTCAATCAACTGTAGGCATTTTCTTTTAAATTAAAGAGCTAGATAAGTCAGCCTGAAAGTTTCTGGGGTTTCTTTCCAGCATCTAGTGAAAGATCAATACTAGGATTATAGTACTTATTATATTTGAAAGTGAATTCACAAGTAAAACCCTGATTTTTGGAAAAGAACAGCAGCAAAATAAAAGCAATTCTACTTGGTGCTTTCTACCATCAAAGATGGGAGGAAGAGGTATGGTGGAAGATTAATGGAAAGGTCAGTGGATGGAGGTCACCAGTAAATCCTAGTGCAGATGCCTTGAAGTTTGTTGTGAACATACTCATAGATAATCTTCAAGCAAGAGAGACAGACTGCAAGTCATACTCAGTGTATCTCAGAGTTAACTTGACTGAAAAAAATGTTTTTTAATTATATTATGCAAACAAATGAAATGTATATATTTATTCATTGAAACAACTGTAAATGGGCCTGTCAACTGTAAAGTAATTTAATGAAAAAAAATCACCTCCTGGTACAACAGTATCTCAGGTTTGACGAGCTGCATAAGAGCCCCGTAACACTGAGTGACTAGAAAAATATGTAAGAAATCTTAACTCTCATATACATATGTAGATATCTACAAAAACACAGAATTGTGGTTTGGCGATTTTTAAAGAGGAAATATTCAGAGAAAATGAGCACAAAACCAGAAGTCATACTCCTGTAAAGACACATGCTACATCTGCTGGAAAAATATACCTAAGGACAGACAGAATAAGGATTTGGCAAGACGTACAAGCAGCAATATATAAAGTGAATTATTGTCCATTATTTCTCGGTAATAAGGACCAAACAAAACCAGCACGAATCAGATAAAAAAGGAAAAAAAAAGCAGTAGTGCATAGAATCCACAACTCAGCTGAACTGTGGACAACAGTACACAATTTCAGAAGATTAGCTAGACAAAGAGCCCTCCACCAAAAACTAGTAAGAACAGAAATAACATCTAGCTCAAAAGTTCCCAAGCGTCAAACTGCCAGAAGCTCAAAGTACATTATGCTTGTTCTGTTGTAGTATTCTTTTCTAAGAGTATTCATCAGTAAAGGAAATTAAATTTCACTGATGGACCTTTAATCTAACTCATTCTCACATTCTTGAGATCTTTTAACTCTGGAACTATTGCTATTATGATAGAAGTAGATAGAATTTAACAAAATTAAAGTGCAAGATGCCCAATCTATGGCCTACAAGCTACATATAACCCATAGAACAACCCATCGAGCTTGAAGCCTGCACCAAGTATTTCTCATTCTCTGTCACACAAGATCTTCTAGTTTCAAGAAAAATGGGAGCAAACTGCACAAAACGCATTAGCAGTAGCAGTCCTCAGCATGGATGCTTTCTTTTCTATGGTTGACTTTTCTTGCATAGAAAGGTGGGAATTAATAAGCAGTAAGTTTAAACCTACCACACTTTACACACGCAAAACAAGTCTACAAAGCAATCCCCATGTGGCATTTACCTCTCTATGCCTGCTTGTTAAAATAAGTCAAGTGGCCTGGCTGAAAGAGGGTAGCACTGCTTTTGTGGATATTAACTATAAAATGGGAAAAACCCTACAAATCTGTATAGAGGGCTCTAATTTTACATATGTCAGCTGGTAAGAGTACAGCATTATTTCTATAGCTTTATTAAAACAAAAAAATCTCTTACCTTTTCCCCATTAACCGAAACACTGAGTATTCCAACGCTGACCTGCAACCACCTTTCAGTTGGATTAAAAATGCTAAGAACCGCCTGTGATGCAATTCCCACGCAACAGGCATTAGGGAATTTCAATTCTTCTGGTACTTTTACATGCCCTTTGAAAGAAAACATACTCCTGTCAGTTTCAAGTACCCAGAAGCAAATCAGCGCTCATGCTGCCACCATGTCTAGTTTACAAAGTCACTTGAGAAATGCTTCATTACAGCAAGGAAATGTTTGACTCCTACAGTTTTTATAAGTTTTTCTACAAGCCTGATAATCAGAATTTCAGTCAATTGTTTCTAATTTGCATCTTACTTGGAGTTCTATCACAAACAAGAATACTTATTGAAACAGCACATCCCATGCAGACACTAATCCACAAAATATATATACACACCTTATTAAAATGCTCAGTGTCTACAATTTAACCATTATTAGCCCAACTCAGAAAGTGTGAATATCAGTATTCAACACCTTTAGAACATTTACACTGACCAAAAGCAAAATATTTTTTTACCAGAGTCTAACTGCTACATAAAAAGGTGTTCAGCCATTTTTTGCTACAGAAAATACCGAGTACTCCTAGAATAGATTTTTGCTGTAGAAGTACAGTCAAAAAGTTATCACCAAATCAAAAAGAAATCCTGCTTCCAATATTTTACTTCTAGGAAGTCCTTACTTTTAAAATATTTAAAAGTAATTCTTCCAGAGGAAATGCAACATTATAATGACAACTCTGGAACAGGCTGCCCAGGGAGTTTGTGGAGTCCCCTTCTCTGGAGATTTTCAAAACCCGCCTGGATGCAGTCCTGAGTAATGTGCTCTAGGGAATCCTGCTTTAGCAGGGGAGTTGGACTAGATGATCTCTAGAGGTCCCTTCCAACTCTGAAGATTCCATGATTCCCTGAACTCAAAAGGAAGTAAGAGTTCTCTGGCATGCCGAGGATCAATATTCATTACATCCAGAAACCCATTAATCAGTACTCATGTCAAATTAAAAATTTGACTTGTCAAAGACACATGTAATTACCTGAAGTAGTTTTAGTTACTTGAGTAACAAGCTTTATTTCAAAGCCACACACTCTTATCCCCCTCCAACAAAGAAAATTTAGCAGAAGTACAAAGGTGAAAACATTAACTAAGACTAGCATCACTGGAAGTTAAGTTCAAAAACTCAAGTTTGCCAAAAATCACATTTAGACTACATAGTTATTCGGAGTTCAAAACCATGTATAAAAACCTAAAAATTGTGTATATTAGAAACAGGCAAAGAGTAAGATTGTTCACATTGTATTATTTCAAAATGCACTAACAAGATCAATGATTCAGAACAATCAATAAACAGAAAAAAAACCCACTATAAACTGTCACAAATTCAAACCTTCAACCCCACTAGCTTTCATCTGAAAGAATTAGCCAGATAAAAACGCATGGCAAAAACCAACTAAAGAGACCATAGGTTAAAAGTTATCTTTAAAATGAAACACTAAATCGCACTAAATTGCTTAGGTTTAGAGCCAAGTCAAGACACAGAGAAACAGTAGAAAGTACAGAAGGAACATGGCAGCTTGTCTTTCCCTTTCATAACAAGAAAACAGCTTAAGCCTTCCACTCTTCTCCTAGGATTTTTTTTGGCTTAACTGACTGCTAATATCAAGTTAGGCTGGAGACAAATGTCATCTACTTTCTACATAAAATACAACTGAATTTCCAGAGCATGTCTTGTCTTGCCTGGCATGAACAGCAGATAGGATTTCTCTTCCTCCTATGAAAGACAGTTCTAGATCCTTTAAACAAACACAAAACCACCAAATGCTGAAGAACGCTGAAATTCTTCTAGATCATGGAAAATTTCTTTTAAGACCCTTAGGGGGACTATGAGAACAGACATGGAACTCAGAGATCATCATTAAATAAGGAAAATTAGTAATACCTTTCTTTTAAATAACAAAGGTTGTGCAAAGATTAATTGTGGTTACACTTAGTAGTCACCTTAATTTTATTTACTGTAACATTAGCATCATCATTATTGCTATTCTTGTTCACAGCTGTATTTTAAATACACTCCAAGAAACACACTTACCAATACCAGGTGACTTTGTCAACTCATACTCATTTCCAACAGCTCCAAGAGGTTGTCCCGTACATGGTTTTATATTTAAGACATTCTTGTTCCAGGAAGCAGAGTGTGGATTACAAAGTGAAGCTGCTCCCAAAGAGCCGGGACCAATATTTGGACCTAAAGGAATTCCTACCATAAGTGGATTCTCAACATGTCCCGCTGGGATAGCGGAACAAGGAAGCCCTGCTGGAAGACCAAAACCTGCAGAGCTGCAACCATGAAACTGAGACAAAACTGTATTTCCAGTAGATGGTATATTTCCCAGATGCTGTTGTGCAAATGGAGTCATTGCAAGAGAACGTCCTGTAAGCAACGTGGGAACAGAAGAAGAAATTGCTTGACTCTCGGAGGTAGTGACGTGGGATTTAAAGCTTGAAATAGGAACATATTGTTCACCAGATGAGTTTTGATTACATGGCATATAAGTGCTTAATCCAGGATATATGGGTAATGCATTCAAAGATGGTAATCCTTGTCTCTGTGCTTTGCTTGTTTGATCCTGACGCACCTCTTGTGCGTCAACATTAACAGAAAGTGGCTGAAAGATGCAGAATTTACTTGGTAAAGCTGATTTAACATGGTCTAGCTCTTTATGATTTGCTGCTACATTTGAAGGAATAGATGAAAGCTGCTTTTCATTCTTCAGAAAGCCTTCTTTGGACAGTTCTTGACCCAGTACATCATCAAGCTTTCTTTTAAGACCTGCGAGTTCATCTTCTGATTTCTGGTCAACACTAAGCAGTGCTTCTTTTCTATTCCTTTGACATGAGTTGTCTTCTAGATTTTCATTTGTATGTTCCTGTGAAGGTGTTGGGCTGGCTCGAATTATTGTTGTGCTCAGTTCACTAGCATTTTCCCTCTAGCAAACAAATATAATATGCAGTATTACAAATTTTGGAAAAGGAAATAGGGTACATAAAACAAGACAGACCTTAATACTAGCACTGCCATCCAACATAAGTAATCAAGTTTTCAAGTCTTGTCTGAAGTTTTGCTTTCGTAACATCTGTCCTCACCTTAGGAAAAAAAAAAAAAAACCACAAAAAACAACCAACATGCAACTTCATCCTGTTTGCTGTCTAAAGTCACATTCTAGCTAGGTGTACTGGGTCTGGCTGGGATCAAGTTAATTTTCTTCATAGTAGCTGCTATAGTGCTATATTTTTAGATCTGTAACCAAAACAACGTTGATAATACACCAGTGTGTTGTTTAAGCTATGGCTGAGCACACTGTGTCAAGGCCTTCTCCATTTCTCACTCTGCCACTCCAGGGCGTAGGCTGGGGGTTGGCAAGAAGTGGGAAGGGGATATGGTCAGGACAAATGACCTCAGCTGACCAAAGAGAGCATCCATACCATGTAATACCATGCTCAGTAAATACTACTGTGGGGAATTTTTCCAAAGTAGCTGTTGCTTGGAGACTGGCTGGGCATTGATCTGCTGGTATGCATGGTGTAGACGGAATTAATGCACCTTATCCTCAGAGTCTTGGGACATTTGTACTTAGCTATCAAAGCAAGAGAAAAGAAGTACAATCCACAAACCGGCATACATAGAGGTGTCTTTCACGGAATCTCCTATTGGGTTAACTGCCAAGAGCAGAAGCAATTACACTCTCTCACACACTGTTCATAGCTACTAACAATAGCATTGACACTAATCAGTGTAGAAGGATCAACCATTAGAGAACCACTCTTCCATAACTGGCATCACACTTGGCAGTCTTAACAATACAGTGGACAGAATTCCAGGTATTTCCTCTACCCATCTGAAAAAATGAAAGTGTTCTTTACATGTGCTACAAATGTTAGTTTTTTCTTGTGAAGTACATCCAGATCACAGATTCGATTTTCAAAAATGGAGTTTCAAAGTAATTTTTAAAAGTTTCAAACCCAAAACAAGACAGTGTGGTATCAAAGCAATCGGACATCATCTCAGGACAGGCGTACCTAGAGAACTCTGACACAGGAACAAGACAGCTACTCAAAAGGATGAAGACTATCTATAGTATAAAGCAATTGTTCAGCTTAAGTAAATAGGACTTGGAAGGCATGGAAAGGCATGTGAAAGAAGGGAAAAACAATAAAGTAGTTGTTCGCATTATTGTAGAAAAGTAAGCTGCAAATTACAATGCTTTAAAAAGGGCACTCAGGGCAGCCACCTGAGGTGAGAAGGCTCACAGGCCAAATCAACCAAAGAAGAAATAACAAATTAAAAAAATCAGGCACTTTTGACAACCTGACCCTAGCATTAGAGGAAGAGGGCACCACTGGCTAAACAGATTGGGCTACAGAAAGTATTCAGATCTGAAGATAACACCAATACAAACATTCCTGTTGCCTGTAAGAAGCTTCAGACAAGGGACATGAAAGTAGCTGTTAACAACTACTAATGAGATGAAGGTCTCCCGGTCTCTCTCTCTCTCTCAGCATAGAAGATTATTAACCCAAAGGAATAAATTAACACTGCAGCCTTATACATGGGACTTAGAAACGTACTCATAATACAAATGTAAAACTTTGGCAAAGTACTTGAGGATCTCCTTGCTAAAGTACCCTGGGGAATAAAGACTACTCAAACAGCAACATCCCTTCAAGACAGAGGGGCAAAGTAGTATGCAGCCACTTACATCAAAGCATCAAGAGCCACCCGTTTGCCTGAGATGACAGGAATCTACAACCATATGCATTTCAAACATGAAACAGACCCAAGAGCTCTTGCTATGCAGCACTGACTGCAAGCAAATACCCATTTAAATTTGCCCTTGGGTTGTTTCCTACAGGATTGCGATTCCCACTGGAAACATCAAGATGGAAAAGAACAGATATTCCTTGTGTAACCTGAGCAACTAGACAAAATGGGCTATAGTCCAGAACACATGCTTGCTTCTTCCTGATGCTTCCAGCATGAAGGAACATTGCTGCTGGTGTTCCTACAGGAGGAAGAGAAGGTTTCACTAAACTTTCACAGGCCCCCAGTCCTGAAAAGCCTCTCTCACTGCAAATGAAGGAAAAAAAAAAAAAAGTACAATAGAGGACATTTCTATTTCCTGTGTTACAGGAATCCACAACTGAAAAACATTACAAAATAAATGTAACCACAGGTACGGATACAACAGCTTTTCAGCTTTTGTTTATTTGTTTTTTAGAGTTCCATCCACATTTCCACACACTTTAGAAGGGGGAAGGCATAATAGAAAGATTCCAGATTCCAAGGGACCACGGATTTAGATAAAAGAATGCCAATTATGTTAATCAGCATAAGGTTGCAAGTCTGAACAAAATTTCCGCTCCCAGAGTACGCTCTTTGCTAAAGCAGTAAAACCAGTCAGAATGACTGTCACAAGATAGAAAATAGCAGCTTCAGTCCTGAAAAAAGAAGTTAATGTTAAAATATATATTTATAAACATTTCTCCAGGAAAAAAAAAAAAATGATCTCTTAATAGCTGAAGCTGAGCAGAAAGGGAGCCTCAGGGGTGATGAAAGCAGATACAGATTCTACAAACTACTTCTGGAATACTGCACTGCATTCCAAGAACAGAATGACTTAATAAGAAATTGAGGAAAAAATAAAAGGGGAAAAATACACCAACTCAAACGTTTTTTTGAAAGTTAGCAGTTCTTTGGCTGTTTTACTATGTTTATATTCACTAGAGTTTGTGCATTTAGTGCTATCTCTTTCAGAATTTAAAGTTCTGAAACTCAGGAGCTGGGGAGAAGAAGAACACCTTTTCCTATGCACACAGCATGTCCTAAACTGTTCTGAAACCCTTACGGTTTTTCTAATCTAGAATTATTTTGACCATTTAAGGGTTTGGTTTGGAGGTGAAGGGGAGGTGTTGTTTTGTTTGTTTTAAAGAAATGGAATTAATACATATTTACAGTTCCAGATTATCTTACCCAGTACGTCTCCGAATTATGCATTACAGCTGTGTTCTTAAGGGTACTCTCAGATGCAGAGATGTATGTTAATCTGCTCATGCTAGGACTTGAGTAAACTGTCTGAGGTAGTACAGTCTCTTTGCAAGAAGATTCCTGATAATGAGATGTGCAAGTAAAGTCAGTTTCAGACCTGAAAAACAGATTTCAAAGCATGTCAGTATTAGAATATATTTATAATGCTGCCCTCAAGAAATAAAAATAAAAATAAAAATCAACGCTATACATCAGCTACACTACTCTAGAAGTCAACTTACATTGCCATTCTGTATAGTACAGTCAGCAGAAATGAGAAATCAGCTCCCTATTAACCTTTACAAGTTCTGCCTTTGATGTACATAGAACTCATTTTCATTGGATATACATCCATAAGGCAAAGCATCACAGTTCCACAAGTGAACTCAGATGCTAAGGTCACAGAAACAAGACAACAACTTATTAAAAGAAAAAAGGTAAATCAATATACTTGTATCTAACTAGATGGAAGAATTTTCTATTCACTGCTGAGATTCTCTTCATTTCACACACTTGAAAACACAGGATCTCTCACCACTTTGTCAAACAAGAAGAGAACATGAAAACAATTAAAGTGACTGACAATTTGAACTGGAAATCCTAATCTATTTAACACGCAAAAATACACATACTTCTGCACATTCTAACTTCTGAGAAATGCCAGACAGCCTGTAATCCTAATATCATGTACAACACACTAACTGTAGTTAAGTATCAAACAGTGACCTTAAAAGTTAAGCCAAATAAATCAGTTGCCACTTCTTTTTATGAGCATGTACATTGCATTGGCTACTGGTCTTGTTTTATATGTTTAAGACTACACAATCAACTTAGTTGCAATCTTATAGTTTATATAACAGTTATTGTTATGGGAGCCCATTAAAAAACATTGCCTTTCATTTGCTAGGAAAGCCTTAAATCTTAAGCACAAGATGCAGTTTCAAAATGTGAAGTGACTAAAAGCAATACAAATTTTTCTACCCACCCTCTCTCACGACAACCAGCGGTATGAATCAGAGAACCAAACTGAGTGAAATACAAGTTCAGAAAACACACATCTTCATTGGTCTATACAATGTCAAGCTTTGTTATCATATAATTAACATTATAACCCCCAACCAAATAGCTTTATTTGTAATAAATGAATTACACTAGAACAACAATTAATAAATATGGGATTTTATAGCTCCATTAACAAAACGTTTTAAGTATCTGAGGTATATGACTAGCTAACAGGCTGAATATTTTATCTTCTTGCATTACTGGATAATCCCAAGCAGAAACAGCAACATTCCTATCCAGCACTTCTGCTTCATCATGGCAGTTAGGAAAATAAAAGGTTAACAATTGCCTAAGACTGCTTCCCCATACACATAATAAAAGCAAACAGAAAGCAGCCTTAGCCTAATAAAGTTCTTCTATAAACCGAGATCAAGGAAAACATTAAACTAAAAATTGGTCCCTCAAAAATCCTCATGAAACATTAAGTATTCTTCTAACCAGCACCAAGAAATTTACCCTGAAAATGCTGTTCCAGAAGTGTCACTAGGAGACGAGTGGATTAGTGGTGAAGTTGAAGGTCTGAAGCTACAGTGCTCATCCTCCAGAGGCTGCAAGTCACATTCAGGTAGAACGGAATTATGCTCTGGTAAATAAACAGAATTTAATAACGGTATTTATTTAAGCACAGGGAATGAGTCTACTATCAAGAAAAGCCTTTTCAACAACTGGTTACATTTATATAGGTTTACTTACCAGTACTATTCTGGGAAGTTGGGGAGAGATTCTCAAAAGTTACATGTTTCGCATTCCCACTGCAAGCAGTACTGGCATCTCTGTTTCTCTTCTCTATTTTTGCATTTTGCTCCTTTTCATCATTGTTAAGTTTCTGTGTAGACTTTGCTTGTGTAGGACTTACTGAGACATATTTACTAGATTGCTTGGCAGGTTTTAAGTTGCTCAGTGACAGAGTGTTTCCTGTACTTCTTTCCAGCAAATCATTACATGGTTCAGGAACAGCATTTGTTGCTTGATTTACTGTTTCTGTGTCTTCCCTGATATAACATCTACTAGTGAGATCAGTGGTTTGATAAGCATGCGGACTTCTCTGTGCCACTTCCATTTTTGCTGCTAGAGGAATTCCACATGTCTGTGCTCCATTTCCAGTAGGTGAGGTTTGGGTATCAAGCATGTCTGATCTAAGATCAGCATTCACTGACTGTAAATGTTTACTATTTACCAAATTTGACAACTTTTCTGAATACTCAACACTATTTGCAGTTACGTCTTCATGGTTGGGAACACCTGACAGACCAGAGAAATTCTGAATATCATTTTTTTCATTAAAATAATCCAGAAATCGCTTCTCTATTTCTTGCTGCTTGCTATGATTATTTATCAAGTCTTCTGCAAGAGTATCCTCATTTTTCTCTTTACCCCGTAAAAAGGTATCAAGCATAAGGTTCTGTACAGATGCTTCAGGTTTCACAATACTCTCATATTCACTTTCATGTCCAACCTCATCTGTTTTTTTGAGGTATTTTTCCATATCAAATGCACTATTGTCCACATTGCCGGATAACACCTGATTAGCCGAGAGCTCTGTCTCTTTACCAATTCCAGGAAGGAAACATGTTCTTTTACTTTTCTTAGAGAGCGCCATCATCATAGCAGCCAGCTGGGAAGGATCAGCACTGGAAGAAGCATTAGCAATAGCACAGGCAATTGTGCTAATACTCAGGACAGAGTCAGAATGATTAGATAAGCCGTCCTCAAACTTGTTTTTATGAATTCCATCCTACAACAAACAAAAATGAGTTAAGCACCAAATTAAGACATTTTTGTTCAGTGTTTTGGTTTTTGTGTTTCGGTGGTTGTTGCTTTGTTTTTTTAATTATTTTGCATTTTGGGATATGGTAATACATTAACATTTCTCGTTGTCACATTTTTAATTGCCTGTCAAGAAGGAATACTGCAATAGGCGTAACTCTCATGGTACTGATTTTAAGTCTACTCCACAAAGTTTTTTTTCAAAAGATTAAATAAAGATTGCCTTTGTTCCTGTAAAACTTTTAAAATCCTAACATGTTTTAATTCAGTTGGAAGACCTGGGAGTAAAATCCCATCAGGAACAAACAGCAGAGAAGAAGCTACCATGACCAAATACACAGTATCTTCCCAATTAACTTTAGAACATCTACCTCTCTACAAGGGGAAAACAAAGCCATTTCTACAATTTTCTGTGTCACTCAAGTCTGATTTCTTCTTTAGTTTTCACATTGGCTATTCTTAGCAAAGGGCATGGAATAAGTAGTCAGTCACATCCAGAATACAATCTCTACCCACTTCTCAGATACACAAACATTCAGGAAGAAAGCAACCATTCTCCTGTAGATATGCATGCACGCCTTCACAACATCCTCATAAAGAGACCAATGAATTGTGGAGCAGATAAGTAGTCCATGACTGGACTCAAAACTGACTGTACTGCCAGACTCAAAGGGTTGTCCTCAGCAGCATAGAGTCCACCAGGAGGCCAGCCACTCACTAGCGGAGTACCCCAGCAATCAAGACAGAGGTCAGTACCATTCAGCATCTTCAATTATGACATGGATGATGGGGCAGAGAGCACCCTCAGCAAGTTCAATCACCATACAAAAACTGGGAAGTGCAGTTGACACACCAGAAAAGTGGGTGGTCATTCAGAGGGACCTCAACAGGCCAGAAAAACGGGCTGAGAAGAATCTCATGAAGTTCAAAGGAAAACGTCAAGATCAGCACCTGGGGAAGAATAACCCCACGCACTCGTATAGGCTAGGTATCAACTAGCTGGAAAGCAGCTGGGCAGAAAAGGACTTGAGGGTCCTGACAGACATGAAGTTGACCATGAACCAGCAATGTGCCCTTGTGGCAAAGAAGACCAACAGCATCCTGGGCTGCAGGATGAGTTGCCAGCAGGCATAGGGAGGCAATTCTTCCTCTCTACTCGATACTGATGCAACTTAATCTGGATTGCTGTGTCCAGTTACAGACTCCCCAGTACAAGAGAGACATGGACATACTGAAGAGAGTCTAGTGAAGGGCCAAAAAGTTGAGTAAGAGCTTCGAGCATCTGTCATTTGAGAAGAGTGTTGGAATTGTTTAGCCTCAAGAAGACAGGGTTCAGGAGGAAATCTTATCAATGAGTCTAAATACCTCATGGGGAGAAGAGGGGAACAGGGGGGAATAAAGAACATGGACCCAGACTCTTCTCTGAGGCATCCCAGAAGAAGGATGCAATGAGCACAATTTTAAAAACAGAAAATTCCATTTAAAAATAAGGAAAAGATTTTTTTATGTAAACATGATCAAATGCTGGAACGGGTTGCCAAGAGAGGACCCAGAGAGTAGAGTCTCCATTCCTTGGAGATACTCAAATCACGACTGCACTTTGATCAACCTGCTCTATTTGACCTGGCTTTGAGAGAGAAGGGATGGACTAGATGATCTCTAGGAATGCCTTCTGACTTCAACCATTTCGCAATTTGTCTGTGTTTGAAAACATTTTTAGCATCCATATCAGACTGACGGTGACCTAAAGTTGTACAAATTGAGGGTGGGGTAGATTACACATTATCAAAACCCCAAATTGCTCATTTTGTATCTAGAGCAATAGGGGTAAGGATAAATTAGAAAGAAAAGCAATTATGGCAGTACGCAGTCAGATAAGCAATCCAACCAGTCCTTCTGCATTTAAGTCTACAGCTTTCATTGTCTGATCAGCTAAACCAAGTCAAACTTGCCAGCTACTGATTCCTCTCAGTGACCATGTAGGCGAAGGGCTGCTTCTGTAACTGAAGGGATCTGTATGCGTTCTGCCTAATCAGAAACAGAACATGACATGACATGGTAAGGCAGAGAAGGCAGGTGTCTAGGATTACCAAATTGAAAATACACCTTTTAGCCTTACACCACATTGATGTTTTTGAATTTTACCAAGTAAAATACTTTATTCACATGCCAAAGACCAGTTGTTTCATTAAAAAAAAAATAAATAGAAGGCACAGCTGAAATTCAGAAACTTAGCCTAGGAATCTAAAAAACTATGGGCTGACAGACCAAGCAACTCCAGAAATGCAGTAGGGAGAAAAAGGAAAGTGAGATGGTGATAGTAACACCTGACTCACTACAGGATTGTGACATTCTAATGAAACTATCCTAACAAACAGTGGCCCCTGCTATGATTCAAATGATCAATATATGAAGTAGTGAGCTGATATGAAAGTCCAAATTTAGTCATATCAAAGAAAATAATAATTTGAGTTATTTGAATTTTGTTCAAGTTCATAGTTGCAATTAACAGAAAAATACAGGAGAAATACCTTTGCGTTACTGTTGGTAGCAGCTTCTGTATTAATGCTTTCATGTATTCCAGCTGCAGTATCCACCCTATGCCATGCATCTTCACAGCTGGTAGAATTTGCATGTTCTTTTCTTTGTGCTTCTAAATCATCTAAGACCAAAGAAAAACACAGAGAATTAATTTACAGTAAGTAAATTGTCTAAACACCTGCATTCTTGTGATACACATGCTCCCTTAATGCTCTTTAATAGGAAAAAAGAGCTGTTATCATGGCACAAATCCAAATACTGCAAGCATCAATTGTTTTCTGTACAGTACTCAAAGTTTACATTCAAGTGACAAAATTAGCTGGCATTATGAAAACCAGGCTCACACTCTTCAAATTTCACCTTCAAGTAACTTATCGTATTAGCATAAGTTAAACACATCTTTTCATAAAATGGTGTTTGCAAGATAGTATGAACATAGACCAAGGTCCAGTAGAAAACTAGAAGAGTTAAATATGAGTAAAGCCAATTTTCTTATGCTGGAGACAGGGTTTGGGGTAGATAGCAGTGAACTGGTGATTTTGAAAGATTATGTTTAGGAGGGAGAGGTATGTTTCTGAAACTGTCAAAACCATGAATAATCTTCTTGATTAGGGGATCAAATCCAAACTAGGAGGTATTGTTCCTATGAGATCTAGAGGCTATCATTTCAACAAATGAGCTCCTGCTTGAAAGAAAACATCTGGACTCCCTAGAACACTAAAACCAACTTTTAAAGCTGATCTAATGGCGACAAAAAAAAGTATGAAGCAACAAACATTTTTGGTTTGGGTTGTTTTTTGGGGGGGGTTGGGGAGGTGTTTTTTTTTCTTTGGTTTGTTTTGTTCGTTTCTTTTTTTTCCCTTTACTTCTGGTCTTATAGTAGAAATTTGGGATTTGGATATACTTCATATTTCAAGTAACACGTTCCTTAGGTTGCTGACCTCTCAGCTTTCTCTTCGTCTGCTGCTCCTTAAGCAGAAATTGCATACTGGTATTGCTGATAAAGATTATTATTGCCAGTACAGTACTGCCAGAAAAATCACATGGCAGTAACTATTAATATCTTGGCCACAAAGTGACCAAAATACCTACTTTCTCTAGCATTTGTAGCAACACTCATATCAAAAGAGCTGTAGAACACCTTAAGGTATTTTTCTATTATTCAAAGTCACCATTATAACTATGATTTAATTGAACAGAGGTCATTAACTCAACAAACTCCTGGTAATTTTTGACAAAAAACAGACTACTGTATAGTGAATTTACGCAAACTAACACTAGATTTAAAAAAAAAAATAAATCATTAGAGACCCTTTAAAATATTTGCAAGGTCCCACAGCATGAGGGAAATTACAGCTGTAAGTCTGTTTCAAGGAAGCAGACCATGCTGTACAAGCAAGTTCACAAAGACTGATGTGTCCACAGTTCTATCAAGAGCAGTACAGATGCTTTAAAATGCACTCATCCTTTCCTAAACATACCTTATTAAGTTCACAGGCATATATATGCACCAAAATGCGTGTTGTGATCTTTACATACAAAATTTTGGAGGAACTTCCTAAATTATTACTTTAAGTTAAGTAGGTATCATGGCAGTGTAATTATTTTTTTTTTAAAGATGGCAGGAAAAAACATAGACTATGTTTTATGCGCACACTGTCAGCTCAGCTATAACCTGAATTGTTTTCCTTCTTTCCCTATATCTTCCATACCTATATGAGAAAATAGACCAATTTTCTGGGGGTTTTGCTTGCTTCTATTTGGCAACACATTTATACAGCTTTTTCAACAGGAAAACTCTGAACAGACTTTAATTATTACAAGACATTCTGGTAGTTATCCAGCATTTGGAAATGCCCAATATCTAAGGCAGTACTTGGTATTAGAATGTTCCTGGAAATGCCAAATATCCAAGACAGTATAAGGCAGTACTTGGTATTAGAATGTTCTCTCTTGTAAGTGTTCTGTGTTTTTCTGGGGGAAGGAGGGGTGGGGAAGGTACTCATAGAAACAAAGATATTTGGTGAATGACAACTAGAGTCTTTCTACCATGGATTACTCTTAACAGTCTTTAATAGCTACATACAAGTAGTTCTTAACTACTCTTATAACCACTGTCTAGGGCTGACCCTTCTGTTCTATAATTACCTGGAAACACCTCAGACAACTGTGAAATCTCTTGGCCGGTGTGACCTCCTGGTGAATCAGATTGCCTTAGCAAAGCAACAGGTTGCCTTTTCTTCGGAGATGTAATATAGTAACCAAAAGATGGCTATAAAAAAAAATAAATTACCTTGGAATACAACATGAGTAAATTTAATCGTCAGTGAATAGATTCAGTGGGCTTGCAAAACACTTTCAGCCACAGTGGCTCCCCAGCTAGTGTTTGGCTCTCATACCACTAACAAATAAGGTATGCTTCCTAGCATTGCAAATGCCTAATGCAAATACATACCCTTCCAATACATACATAAAATAAACTAAAAACTTATGCTAGTTAGACAAAAGAAAGTACATACGCTCTCATCATCTCTGCCTGGAGGCATGCTCTGTCGCTCAGCCTCTGAATGCACCAGGACAGAACATGCCAACTCTACCAATTCACCAGGACACGACTGAATTACGCAAGCATGTTTGACTTCTCCCTCCCACTGCACACACTACCCCACTTTTTTTTTTTGTCTGCAACACAGATGAGATACTGTCTACCAAGAGCAGAGAAGAGAAGAGACAGGTATCAGACAGATGCAAGAAGCATACAGAAGTATGTTGACAAGTTAGGGTCTAGGTGACTACATTTTCACTGAAGTTGCACATTTGCCTAGATAGCACATCAACTCTCAATAGCCAAAGACCCTCATTGTTCAATTACCCCCGTCTGAGCAGCATTTCATTCAACTACTATGTGGATCTTTTGCTTGGACCTCCAACAGGCACCCGGTATGGTGTACTTTTCTCTCTCTAATCCTATACATAATTAGTTCCGGACCAAAAGGTGAAGATCAAGATTCACTGATAACACCAGCCAGCCCTTCACACCAGAAATTCCAAGTGGGAAACAACAGCCAATCCAGACCTGTCACACATAGAGAACTTCCTTCACAAGGGAACTTAGAAAAGTAGTTCTCAGAAAGAATTAGTTACAATATAAAAAAAAAAGTAGCGCTAGCTTTGTTGTTCTTGTCCTTTCCTTGTGTTTTAATATTAACGTTAAGATACATACCCGTTTCACATCACTGCCTCCACCAAGACAACCAAGAGCTTCAGATCTCTGCCCAAAAAACTCCCCCAAAGACAAACGTAAATAACTGGCATCTTTATCAAGATCAGATGTTCTCGGGAGAATGCAGCTATTGGCAGATTTCCATGAAGTATCTGCTAATTCAGATGTATTTAGAATGTCTATTTTTTCCACCTGCAGACAAAGACATTTCAGAAGTTGTAACTTGGAAATAAATTAGAGAACTCTTCTGTTTACATTGAGATAATTAGTTACCTGCACAAGTTTGCGTGCTTTTTCAAATTCTTCCTGGTCTTGTGCAATCATAGCTGCTGCTTCAGCTTAAACCCAAAGGGAACATTTATTAAAATAAGGCATAAGTTATTAAGTACTGTCATTACTATTTTGCATCTCTAAACTAAATTTTGAGGGACAGATATTGCAATATTTAATTCTACATCTGAGAGTTTAGGACACACTAGGAGCTACTCCATCCCGCTGAGGTGAGAACAGTTCATACAAAGTTTGTTTTAAAAGAGTACTCCCTGGATCTTTAGGAGCCAAGGTAAAAGCAGCATTCAGTTAACAAACTTTGTGGTTAATAAAGTCTCTTACAGCTTTAACCACAAACCAAACTATAATTTTTCATAGGATATGCTAAACATACTAGCTAGAATTGACCACCATATGGTTAATTCTGAACAAATTTTTACTACATTTGGTTTTGAACGTTTCATCAGTGTGGTACCTATGATCTGGAGCGAAAGAGAAAGACTGGTTTGTACCAGTTCATGAAATACCTGTGCAAATTAACAAGCCAAATAAATCAATACTTTTAAATTCAAATGCTTGTATTATTTCCAGTTACCATTTACAGAACAATGAACACAAATTCTCTTCACCAAAATGATGTGAAAAACTGTTGATCAAGAGAGATCGCTCTACCACCTTATTTCAATGTTAGTGCATCATTAAGCCCATCCAAACTTATAAAATGTGGCCTTGTACACACAGCATCCCTAGTCAAAGAGGACACAGGGCAAGTGGAGGAATAACTCAAGAATGGCCACAAACTTGTAAAGTGACTACAGCTGTTGTCCATAAAATTACTTATGGGAAGTTGCAATACATACTCTGAGGACAGAAACAACATTGGAATGCATCTTTATTGAGCAACTGCAGTTCCTAAAAGCAACCTAGTACTATCAATGACACATTACTATATCCAGTTGAACTCTTAAGTTCTTTCTTAAGCCTCTGTATAAGCCATACAGCTCTCTGAAGACTTCCTGAAGCACCAAACTGTCAAGTGAGCAATCCTGCACTATTCTACAAAAGAGCACACCGTGTGCAGTTTGCTGACAGAGACAGATATGTCATAAGTGAGACTCAGAAGCATCATATGGAACATTTCCTTTCTGTCTCTACCAATAAAATCTCTCAGCAGAGCCCTCAAGCATCACACTTGAGCATTGCAGACAGACAGGCAAACTAGCAACCAGAAAAATGCTAACCACATTGCATTCTTCTACCATATGTCTTCTACTGTGCAAACAGGTAAGCACATCAGCTCAAAAGCAGGATTGCTTTGAAAACCCATCAGGTGTGAAAAAGCTAAACCACCTTGGCAAAATTTTCAACAGTCAAATATGCTAATCACTCAACAACCTGAGCCTGAGATGCAGGAAATAAAATATCGGAAATAAACTGGCATTTGACAAATAATGGCAGAGCTCTGCTTTACTGACATCATAGATAAGGAAGTTTCTACCACATTGGATCATATTTGCTTCTCCATCAGAGAAGCACTACAGCAGTGAAAAACATTATTTCAACCAATCAGCCCTGTTTGATCACTCATTTAAAACAATTCTAGGCAGCAATATATACAGCATTCTCTTTGAAAGAAGAACCTTGAGGGGGCCATAGACACCTTTAGAATACTTTAGTCCATCCAGATGTCAACTTTAGAAACTAGAAGTGACAGAGAAATACTGTTGCACACATTGCTTGAATCTGTCTAGTAAAACAGATGACCAAATGACAATTCTAATGCTAAGGAATTGATTTGTCTATAGTACTACATGCATTTTATCCAAGCCTGTATGACAAACACGAAGATCAATCGGAGATAGCTTAAGGAAAATAAACAACTTTAAGTATAAACAGAGGTTCGAAAAGCCAAGAAAGCTAGAAGATGAGAGTCCAGTATGGCTCCTCAACAAGCTCCAACATTTTTCAGTACGAGTACCATTTTTCAGCATCAAGACGTTCCCAAGGGATTCACCAAAAAAAAAAAAATAAAAACCAAAAAAACCCCACCAGCTAGTGAATTCAGCAGCTCTCTTCACATTCTAGTTGATTTTGTAGTAATTTCTTGTTTACAATTATTTCCTGTCTTATAACCATCATGCAATACAGAATGACTACTGTTTCCTCCTCCTTGGAAGCAAGGACAACAATAATTAAAGTCCAAAGGAAAAATTGTGGAAATGAGAGCTACAGGAGTTATTTTTGCTCACGCAATAGGTATCAGCGACACATGTTAGAATGCTTTTTGAAACAAAAGACTCTTCATGGGAAGAGTAGGAAATGTGGAAAGAAGCTATCAACTATAACTAATGATAATATCATTGTAGGCTACTATCAACACCACCTTACAAATTATTTCTAATATCTAAAGCCTGGAGGTTTTGCAACACCAAATACTGATTTGTTGAAGTGGAAAAAAAAACAAAAGGAAGTTTACCTAACACTATTACAGGTAACAAAAGCTAACAAAAAAGGAAAAAGATTACATACATCCAGTAACAAACTCATTTATCTTATCATCTTCAGACAGATTTAAATCTTGTTCTTCATCAAACGAAGTGTAATACGCAAGATCAGTTACCCATTTGCCCTCTTCATTTTGATAGACAACGCTGTGTGGTAAATCACCTGAAAGATATATCATATGCTACACTGTTGATTAAAATTAAAAAGGAATATGGCAAAGTCTTCTAAGTTTAGATTAAGGAGTTCAAAACCAACATAGCTCAAGGTGCTGCAAATGCAAGCTTAAACTAGTTTCATTATCAAATAAACAACAGTTAAGTGCAATATACAACAGTCAGTATTTTTTTAAAACAAAAACAAGTGAAAAATTATTCATGCTACATTGGTTTTTATTACCAACTCGCACAACTAAAGAAGAACACATAGCTCACAATTTAATTTCTTTTTCCATACAACAGAGTCCGGTCACAATTGTATATATGTGTTATATCTAAGGCAACCTACCTTTGTCTGTTGTAGCTAAACTTATGTTCTCATAGCTGTCTGCAGTTGGAGACAGGTAAGTATCAGCAAGACAGACTTCACTTTCAGTTGCATCTGTCTGAGGTGCATTTGCACTAAGCAGGACCTTAGGCGTGGTGTAGCGCCCCAACGATCCTCTTGCTGTGTGTAGTACTTCTGCATCAGAAGCAGCAGCGGAACACTCAGAGGACTGTATTTCTTGCTTTGGAAAGACATCTGAGACATCAGCTTTATGGCTGTCCATGCACTGAAGATACACTGAATCTAACTGCAACTCAGCAGCAGTGCAGCAATCTAGCACATCTCCAGTAGTCACAGAATTCTTAGAAAACAATAATAATTTGAGAAGTGTCAGAAGTGTAGTTGTTAACTGTTTGTGCTAATAGTTCTAGGTAGAAAACAGTCCAAGTTAAATGTGTTTGAAAAATAAATCTAAAAATGAAGTGGTGTTACTAATTTTTTGTAAATAAAGTTTGGGTTGCTAGTTCAACCTCTAACAAGCTTTCAAACACACTGCCATCTTCTACTACAATCTTACTCTATATGATAAACAGAAATTTAAATGACAATTTCATACCCGTTGCCGTACTGCTCTAGGCAGCATTTCTTTTTGCACAGGACATTCAGTTATCCCTTGATTTTGTGAATCTTCATCACTAGCATTTCCAGAGTCTGCTGTCACAGCCTGGTAAGCATCAGGAACGAGAACGTTTTCCTTTTTAAAAAAATAAGATTTAAGTTACACTAGAACAGATATACCAAAGGAAAAAAAAAAACATTACAGTTGTTTTTACAATGTTAAAAAATTCTCTAGTGAAGAGATTATCATACATTGCTCGCTCACATGCCACTGCCAGAGGCATCTCTAGCTGCTAGCACCATCACCAAGGACAATCGTTCCTGGCTATGCCAATCCATGCATCTGCCTCCAAGGGCACACACAGCAAGAAGACACAGGATCTCTTTTTATTCCTACTACAGAATCACAGAATATTCAGAGTTGGACGGGACTTCTAGAGATCATCTAGTCCAACTCCCCTGCTAAAGCAGGATTGCCCAGAGCACATTACTCAGGACTGCATCCAGGCGGGTTTTGAAAATCTCCAGAGAAGGGGACTCCACAACCTCCCCGGGCAGCCTGTGCCAGTGCTCTGTCACCCCAACCCTGTCACTGGGAACCACCGAGAAGAGTCTGGCTCCATCCTCCTTCAACCCACCCTTTACATATTTGTAAGTAGTAATAAGGTCTCCCCTCAGCCTTCTCTTCTCCAGGCTGAAGAGTCCCAGCTCTCTCAGCCTTTCCTCATAAGGGAGATGCTCCAATCCCTCAATCATCTTGGTTGCCCTTCGCTGGACTCTTTCCAGCAGTTCCCTGTCCCTCTTGAACTGGGGAGCCCAAAACTGGACACAGTATTCCAGTTGTGGCCTCACCAGTGCCGAGTAGAGGGGGAGAATGACCTCGACCTACTGGTCACTTGCTTCCCTATGCATCCCAGATTCCATTGGCCTTTTTGGCGACAAGGGCACATTGCTGGCTCATGGATAATTTGCTGTGTACCAGGACCCCCAGATCCTTCTCCTCAGAACTACTTCCCAGCAGGTCCACCCCTAACCTATACTGGTGCTTAGCATTCTTCCTCCCCAGGTGCAGGACCTTGCACTTGATTTTGTTGAACCTCATTAGGTTCTTCTCTGCCCAGCTCACGCTGGATGGCAGCGCGGCCCTCTGGAGAGTCAGCCACCCCTCCCAGTTTGGTATCATCAGCGAACTTGCTAAAGGATACACTCTGTCCCTTCATCCAGGTCATTAATGAATATATTGAACAAGATTGGACCGAGTATTGACCCCTGGGGACACCACTGGTTACAGGCCTCCAACTAGACTCTGTGCCACTGATCACAACCCTCTGAGTCCTGTCACACAGCCAGCTCTCAATCCACCTCACTGTCACCTCATCTAACCCACACTTCCTCAGCTTCCTAATGAGGATGTTACAGGAGACAGTGTCAAACGCCTGGCGAAAGTCAAGGTAGATGAAGTCTACGGCTCTCCCCTCATCCAGCCAACCAGTTATAACATCATAGAAGGCCATCAAATTGGTCAAGCATGATTTACCCTTGGTAAATCCGTGTTGACCACTTCCAATAACTTCCTGTTCCTCAACATGTTTGGAGATGACATCCAGAATGAGTTGCTCCATTACCTTCCCAGGGACAGAGACATCCCTTCATTCCCTTTCACAAGGGCACCATGCTACCCCCTTCCCCTTCTGGTTGACCCACTGCCAGATGAGGACTCCAAATCCCACTCAGAACCTGTTGTACCTACCCCACTGCCTATCTACAATGGCAGTGAAGCAGGAACATCTTACACAAGTAGAGAAGACCTAAGGTTGGAAAGCAAAACTCTGTTATTCTCGCTCTTCAAACCACCACCTATTCCTTTCTTCACATACAGCCACGGATCAGCAACTGGCAGCCTATGCAGACTGCAAAAACAGGGTAAACATCACTTCCCACAGCTTGGAAACTCTGATGTCAGTTGGGAAATTTCTGAAATTTCAGAAGCTACAGTTCATTTAACCATTTAAATCAATCGCACATTCCCATTCTAGTCAAGCATGCAACTGCCAGGATCGCATCCATCGCTGCAAAGCCAAGAAAATGGAAAAGTACAAACAATAGTCTGTTTGTAATGGAGCTAACCGTTGCTCAAAGATAAACCACAAGCACACCAGTTGCTGCTCTACACCTACCTTCCACACACTGACCACTTATTGAAGAGACTTATTTACTCTCCAGCCAAAACGAGTCTCTGTGATACTATACACTTCATAAAACTTTGGAGATTGCTATCCAAGATAACAAAGCAGTGATCAAATAGATTTTATAAACTAGCTGTATAATAGAAAATGAGTGCCAGCATGTTACCTTAATAGTTACAGAAACAAAAAATAAAACAGAATCTTTTGTCAGTAGTGAATTAAATGTCTTTTCAACAAGTTTAATCAATGTCTTAAAAGAAAATTCCAAACTCAAATGGCTTTGTTTCTAGTTTAGAGATGTATTTGCTACCTTTAAATTTAAAAAGAATCCTTTTCTGTACAGGCTACCTGTTGTACAGTACTTCAGTTTGTCAGGAAAGTAAAACCTAGTTCACCCTGGCAGACAATCCTCAACAATGCTACCATGTTTAAGGGCCACTGGGGTGCTAGCTTTAAATTTTAAACCTACTTGAAATAAGCCATTTTCAGAAAGCTTCAGCGCTGTAGAGCATTCTGAGAGTTTCTGTATGTCAGCGTCTCCTCTTGCCATTTCTGGTTGTATCAGCTGCTCAAAATAGGCTTCTAGTTGGTTATCAAAGAACTCTTCATCATCAATATCATCATCTATTGAAACAGAAGAAAATATCCTATTCATATTTCAAGGACATTTTATATCACCTGACATGCTATCAAAGCAACTCCATAATTTTTAATACATTGAGTTTCACAATGCACTTGCACAGAGCAGAATTATCTTGTTTTTCCCTTTAAATCATTGTGTCACACAAACATGTAATTGTTTTGCTGTGTATCGTTAGTCATGGAGTAAGACGACTACAAGCTAGCATGTTAACTCCCAGGCTATCAAGTGACCCACCTTCCTTCACATGATCTACACACAACTACATTCCAACTAGCAAAACATACATACTCATAAGTTAAAAGTAAAATATATGTAACATTTTTCAAACTTCACAGAAAGTGACTGAAGCATAGGTCTAGACTTCAATGGCAAAAAATGTTAAGTGCTATTACTAAGAACAGCACTATTCCTATTTGCCAAGGGAGAAGTTTTCCAAGACACAATTTTTCTATTAACTTCATTTTTATATGCTTAATGCACAAGTGAAGTTAATGCAACAAGAAAGACTTCACAAGACAGTCATGACTGCATGTTTGTCCTTCAGCAGCAGCCACTGGAAGGGCACAGAAATTTCAAAACTCTTGTTTACTTATACAGAACTCAAGCTCTCACTGTTATCCCTGCACATAAACTAGACTTCCGACTTGGGTGTCACTGTGCATGTGTGACATCTAAAGAGAACTTAAACTGAAGTAAAAGTTAATTCTAACTGCGTGCACGCATTCATCATAAAAGTTTATCTCTATTAATCTAAACTGAAACTGTAGCTAGGGTTACCACTCTATTAAATGAATGCCCATATTTCCACCTGCATTTTTGATTCACAGTGACTGAGGACTGTTATTTCATTTTTTAGATTAAGCTTCCACCTGTGAGTTTCTCTGACAAATTCCATAGCCACCTACTCCAATTACAATTTTAAAACGATCAGTTTCCCAATGAACACAGTTTTAATATTCCTAATATTAGGTTTTGATCAAGTGTAATCCTATATTAAATACTTAAGTAAAACAATACCTTTCTTCTCAAGTATGCAATAAGATCACATCAGAATTCTAGACTCAGCTACCCAGAGTATAAACACGCTTACCAGTTAAATCTTCTTCTGAGCTTGCAAGAGACGAGAGTTTCTCATTTTCCAAAAAACTTGAAAGGCTATTGCTAAGATGATCACTTAAGATTTCACCTTCTACCAGCTTTTCAGTAGGTTCAGATGGACCAACCTGTGAAAAGCATCCATACAGAAACATTTCTAGAATTACTAGCTATTGTATAAATTCAGTTAATAACAAGCAATTAATGAGGTTAACAATACTCCAAAACTGTCCCCCCGCTTTTTTTTTTTTTTTATTTATCCTAGCGAACATTCTAGTTCCAATGGAGTTTGCCTGCTAGCTTCCAGAATGGACACAGGCAGGAAACACAGGGATCATAAAGGAGAAAGAGCATTTGAATGACACCAAATTTAAAAAAAAACCTCAGAAATAAAATACTGAGCCATTGCATTAAAGAGTTCACACCTGAAAAAAAAAAATTGTCCCCCATTCATTAAGCTGCAATTCCAACTTAAAAGTACAAAGACAACTCTCAATGGTTTCCTATGCTGCTAAAACTGCTTCTTCAGAAATCGTACACCCAGATCAACCCTTTGTTGATAATTTCTTCAAATAAGCATACTCAATTACTCAAAAGTAGTATTTCAGCTCAATCTAGCTAACTGTAAATATCCTATCTTTTATATACCTGAATGATTTTTAAAAACAGCACGATGTAATGTCTGTTTCGGATTTAGTCTCACATTCTTTGTGATAAACATATCATCTTTGACAGCAAAAAAGTCAAAGTTCAGAAAGTAAAAAATTTGAAAGGGACTTGAATTATGGTTTTCAGATGACAGCCTATAAGCATTCAACTGCAACTCACTGACCACTGTGGCCCCTAGAAAAATCAAATGATAGAAAACTAAATCAATTTAGTATATACCAGCTGACACATTAAGGAGCACATACTGAACAGCTTCAGCTTGAGGCATATTTTCTATAAAGGCCATGAGATTTCCCATTCCTGTCTGCCTTGTATCTCTGTGTCCATAATTGCCAGCTTCTCTAACACAGTAGACAAAAACAGTTGAAGCATAGCATAGAGACAGACACACACATTAAAAAAAAAAAAAAAACCACACAAAAAAACCAAACCCAAACACCCAAAGCCAGCACGAAGATTGTGTTCTTGCAAATGGTGCAGTTTTTAATGTTGAGGACACTGAAGTCCTCTGCGCTAACATTCCTCAAAGTAATCAAAAAGTACAGGGGCAAGTCAAATTAGGTTGATATTGTCTACTCCAAAAGTGTTCCAAAAAGTTCCGCAAAAGGCTTTTCACTAAGCTAAACTACAATTGGGATAAAATGTAAGGTCGTTACATGGATAAAGAACAATAAGACAGCAGAGGCTAGGAAGTGAACAACAATTTAGAAAGATTAAGTGGAGTCATGCTCCCATGGTACTCTATGTTAAGTCATCTGCAAAAAGGAGGCAAAGTGAGGCATGACACATTCAGCATGCTAGCACCGTTACAAACTTAATGGATACATGACATAAAACAATAAATACAGTTCAATTCCTTCCCTCCTCCTCTCACAGAATTAAGTGTAGTACAAGATTAATATTTAAAAAAAAAGTAATTTCACTGTATTTAGAAAAGGTTTCACCTTGTTATTCTTGCTGTCTGGAAGAAAACATATTCCAGTTGACAAATCTGGAACAAAAGAATGTAGCGTAATCAGTATTTTATTATGCTCTTACGTTATACTACTAAGTGCTAACTATTCTACAGGATAGCAGACCAAGCCTCTTGAAGATGTTGGCATGCACCATAAAAATAACCCTGAAACATACACGTTATCACAATACCAAAGTTTACATGTTCTCATAATAATGATCAAAAGTATCTGGGAGTAATTAAAAAGGCAGGGCTTCATCAGGGCTAAAACTGTAAACATTATGACAGACAACTACTGCTTTAAGGATTTCTATAAGGCAGTGCAAAAAACTAAGGAGTCCCAGGTTGCGCTAGCAGAAGTAGGAACAAATGTTCTGTTCCACCATTGCATTTCACCTATTTGGCCAATTCTTTTTTTGGATCACTTGTAGGCAGCTTGTCTTTGCGTAATATCCAATTGCAAGTCCCACAAGACAAAGAACATTTTAGACATGCGCATACAGGTTTTAGCAAAAAAGGTTCCCAATTCTTAAATAACAGATGGGAATAAAAGGCACTTTCCAAAATAGAATCCTAAACCTTGAATAAACAACAAGTTTAAACCAACTAATACGGTCAGGCACTATCAAGTTCAAACGCTGGGCAGTCCCAGTTTTCTCAAGCATCGTGATTTTTGTAGCCATAGTTACTGCCTCTTTCTCAAGACTATAATAATGAGTGACTGAACTCAACACTTCACTATTAGAAGTGTGTTTTATAAAGGCCCATTTATATTACAAACCATAGTACTTTCTAATTGAACATGTTCTCTATGAAATTATTAATACCTACCTCATGAAAACCTATCCAAATATTCAGGTAAAGCTTAGAAAAGGGTAATGACTAGAAATATATATTTACTAAGTACATTTACTGTATTTTAAGGAATGAGCAGAATTTAATCACAGGACTGGCATTAACAAAAACCCAAACAATTTTAACATCAATAGCCACACTTTTAAAATAAGTTACAGAATATTACTTTGCTTCCACTACTCTATTCGTAGTTCAAAAAAGCATAGTTCTCACAGCAAGTACTCCAAACTACTTTTTCATACATCATTTCAATAGAAAAGCAGGTTTCCAGTTTCTATAACTGCAGTTAGAGATCATCTATTGCAAGCTGCAATCGGGCAAGAAAAAAGACTTTAGTTAAAATATAATCTCATAGACCTATGCCTATTGAAAGAGAAGGGGTAGAAAACAACTTACTTACACTTATTGCACAACTTCCTGAAATTAATTCAGATTCCTACTAGCATTCTGATTATGGTATTTTACAGCAAATATTCTTCCACTAGCTTCCTATCTAGTCTTGTACTTTACTGACAAATCTAACAACATGATGTCAATAAGCTTTCTCCGTTTTCAGTTTGTTCAAATCAAAGAGATTCTTTTTCACAGAATTCACAGAATGGTTAGGGTTGGAAGGGACCTCTGGAGATCATCTAGTCCAACCCTCCTGCCAGAGCAGGGTCACCTACAGCACGTTACACAGGACAGCGTCCAGGCGGGTTTTGAATGTCTCCAGAGTGGGAGACTCCACCACCTCTCTGGGCAGCCTGTTCCAGTGCTCCACTACCCTCAAAGTAAAGAAGTTCCTTCTCATGTTAAGATGGAACTTCATGGTTTTCAAAACCCATTTACACTATGCCATAAAACAGTGGAACAGTCAAGAGAAGACACCTATAGCATAAAAAGCTAATTACACTGAGAATAAGTATACAATTTTTCTCAAATTTTAATACCTTCCATTCGTTCAAGTGGCAATACCTCAAGTAAGGTATCTTGACTGCATTTTGAATGCTCAATGACATTCTGATCTCGCTCTCCATGTATTGAGTGGGTTTCTTTCAAACTAACAGAAATTGGCTGAGGTTCTTTAACTTGTGTAGCAACTTCCCTGGAAAGAGAATTATTTCAATAAAAAAACACTCAGTGAGATATATAGATCAACATTAGTATACAATGTATATAAAAATCTGATAAATTCTCCAGTTTTAATCCCTTCATCTCTAGAAAGTCAGCTGTTCCCATTAACATAGACTCTACAGACCTATTACCTGTAAAGCAATAAATACCAAGATTACAAGGGCTTCAGTTTCATGAACTAAAGTGTGAAACAAATAGTGAAATTTAATGTAACATACGCCTCTCTACTTTTCTCTGTGTGTTCTTTTCTCTTTCGTTTCTGCAAAAAGAGCAACAAGTATAAGGGGAAAATGGTCTATTCCAGGTGAGTTCCATGATCCATTTGAGAGCAAGTTAAGCCCTAGACAAGATTTTCCTAAGTCTGCAGTATCAGCATGCCTCTTCTAACATTAAATTAGGGGCTACATCATAAGGAACATGACTTACTGAAATTTGATTATAGTTCTGTTAAATATCAGCTTTTATAATTCTGCAGGAAAGTTATTTTTCACTTCTGGTTTCACACAACTTCCACATAGGCAGATAAGCTAATCTATAAGGTGTTAAAATTTCCACTCTGAGTGAACTGAACCATACTTTTGCTTTAATATTTCAAATATCAGTTTTATTTATATTTCTAGAAGTCTGAAATGCAATTATCCCATGTTTTGGGTTTTTTTTTTTATTTGAATACAATAAAGAAGCAGACTCCCTCTCTTAAATCTTGCATTCTTTCTTTTTATAGGGACATATTGCCTATAGCATAATTTATCAGTGAGAAAGATGCACATTGCAGTCTCTATCACAACAGTGGGAACAAATTTGATGTTGGTTAGAATAATCTACACAACAGCTTCCAACACTTCCACCACTTATTAACACTCCCTAAATTATTTCACTAACACTAGTTACTTCCTAAATAGCAATCACTGAGGCTACAAGGAAGCTAAATTTAATAGAAATCGATGTTCCTTTCTATATGCAAACTGCATGATACATAATTGGAACAGATTTAAATCAGAGCAAGCTATTATTCATACACATAAACCCAGAAACATCAGCTTAATTATGGAATGTAAACTAGGTAATACAAGCCAGATTCAAATAAGTCAATTAATTAATCACGCTTAGGGAATTTTTGATTAGTGTGACAACAAAACAAAGCATCATCTTTTAAAAGAAAAAAAAAAAAAAACACTTCTAAAAATTTATTCCTGTCAAAAACACGAAGCCAAATTAGTCAATTAAACAGCAGAATGCTGCTCATGTAGGGCTGTACAGGCTAAGCGGTACCATTGCATGGGATGGTTCCACATAGCCTGCTACTATCACCCTTCAGAAAACACGGAGGAGCTGTTCTAGTAGGAAAAGCTGCCCAGGCTGCCAGACACTGTAAGCTAACATGCTAATGCACAGCTGAGCTCTCCAGTTACTGCCATCAAAAGGCCAGTAGTAGATGCTGCTGCTGAGCAAACTAATTCTGAAGTATTCCATAACTAGCTTATGGTAGATATAAATCTACATACTGATATGTGCATTTGAGAACAGAATTAGATTTTAACTATCTCACTTACACGTCGTCACGAAAGCTGAGGGCAAATCTCCCAATTGGCTCAGGATCTGACTGACTACTGTGAGAAGATCCTGATGGAGGTGAATATTTCCCTTCTAAATAGGATGCACAGGTATCAGAAAGCCTGTAAAGGTGGGGAGGAAAAACACACAACAGAATCATTCTAATCTGCACCTCTCCTGTTCTCCAAATAATTGGAAAAAATAATCATATTGATGGCCACTCATCTCCTATAAGTTCAATTATTTGAATATTTTAGCATTTTCTAGCCAATCTATATTTACAGGTACACACATGTACCCTGAATGATCCTCTCCACTCTTCTGTAGCTCTTCAGGGAAATATCACATTATCATTTTTAGTGGCTAGGGCTGTCCCATTTGGAATGCACACTTGTGGAAAGACAGGGTATAAAAGTCTGATCTTGTTAAGTCACAGGACAGCAGTTAAGTGAGTAAAGGCTTCTAATTGTTACTCTTTGCTCTAGCCCTTGCTGAACAAATCATTATAAATTGTGTTAAATTTTAATTTGTACCCATAACACTAGTTTTTACACTACCCTTTCTAAAATTAGCCCGATTCAGATAAGTTAAATGAATAGTAACAGACTTAAGAGAATATACATGTTAAAAATGTATTACTCCCTGTATGGCTTCAAACTTGAGTATACTACGCTGAACATCTGAGTTAAAAGAAACTTGATTGTTATAAGTCTAAAAACAACACTTTTTTAATGGGTAATTTCAATAAAAGTTAAGTATTTTATGAGTTACTAATACAATGCAGGTTTTTTCACTGCTAATATAATCAATCCTATGTTTCCTGACTAGCGTGCTACTGATTAGTATATAGTTTTACTATTGACCAAATAATCTGTCAAAAGTATTTTTCTTCTCTGAAGTTAAATGTTTCAAACCAGTCACCTGTTTTTTACATTAGTAAGTGGTATTAGCTCACCTGTTGGCACAGCCCGTTTTACTCCTGGCAACAGTTGAGGCTGCAACAGGTAAGCCAGGGTTTGAAAAAAGAGTAACATTTTCTAAAACGACACTTGCACTGCTATTCAATGAATGGCCCAAGAAGCTTGGAAATGTCTCATCGGCAATATTTCTGAAGTCTTCCATCATGCTGCACAAGTTGCTTAAAATAGCACTCTGCTTGGCAACACGATCAGCCCTGGTCCAGCAGCATCTGAAAACAGGAACAAAACAACTATACAGTTACACAAGTCACAGTTAACGCCGTCAAAAACACGTTATTTATACATCGCAGCCAATACTCTTTGGCAATCACCCCACTTTATCCACAAACTTGCTTAAAAATCATTTCCAGCCCTCTGCCCCCAAGCCTTCTGGGGGGGAACCAGAGTTTTATAGCCTTCCTGGACTTTCTAAAAAGAGCAACGCTCCTGCAAGTTAAGAGCACCGGCGCCGCAAGACGTGCCAGCCTATATTTAGCCTGTAAAGCTGCTTGGACCCAGCCAGCCTTCCTCCATTTCCACAGCGGAGAGCACCTGGGCAGCTGCGAACGCCGTGACGCGATCGCCTCCGGCCGCCGCTCGCCAGGCGACAGCCTAACGCTACGGATCTCAGCAGGGAAGGCCCAGACCCTACCTCCCCCTCAGCACTCCGTGCAGGCAGC
>NW_009649293.1:5367658-5381960 GCF_000708025.1 Charadrius vociferus
CGCCCCCGTCCCTCCGCCAGCCAATGGGCGAGCCCCAGCCAGAGCCGGCGATTGGCCGGCCGGGGCACGGCAAGGAAGAAAAAAGTTTGGGCGGGCGAGGCGGGGGAAGAGAGAGACGAGAAAGGGGGACGCTGATTGGACGAAGGGCGCGCGGCCCCGCCCGGCCCCGCCCTCCGGAGGGGGCCGTCGTCCGTTAGGCAGTGAGGCGGCGGGGCGGCTGTGACCGGGGAGGTTCCGGGAAGAGGACGGTGGCTACTTAGGAAGGAAAGGCGCCTTAGGAGTTCTATGGAGTTTTTTCCTGGTACAAGTAGAAGTGCGGTAAGATCAATTACTGTATTGAAGGGAGTGACCTTTTAAAGGGTTAAGACAGAAATTCTGCCAGTGGCTTAAACCTTCAAAAGTGTATTCTTCTGCTTGCGTACCCAGAAACCGTTTGTTATTTTAGGAATTAATCCCTGTCTAATAGTTTTGATCGCTCTTCTTTTTTTTTTTCTTTTTTTAATAACTCCTTCTCCCACAGAGGAATATTGTTACTTCCTACCCCCATGTAAGCCTTATCTTTTAATCCTGTAACATTGTTGTTTGCCATACAAAGTATGGCATGGTTTTATAAAAGTTAACATTTTGGTAAAAAGGTCTTGAGTACCTGCTTTTACTAAAACTTTTTTTCCCCCCACAGTTCTGTTCCTGATGACTGAAAAATACCAAGAGCCTCCCTCCACAGATGGTCAGCAAGCGCTCCAGAACACTCTTGTTACCTCTCATGTTTTTTCACTTAATTAAAGCTAGATTCCTCAAAGATAAATCAAGAAACAAACGTGGTGTATCTGAGCAAAAATACAGCATCTGAGCAACTAGTTTTCAGAACAGAAATAAAACCCAAAGGAACTTGCTTGAAGAATGCAGGTTGCCCTCTCCATTACCTTACACTAATGGTCTGGTCCAGGACATAGCATAAGCACATGATTACACTTTGGGTTTCTGCTGTGCAGAGCCCATCTTTATCCTTCCTCACCCTCTCTCTGCTGAACAAGCTCAGCAATTACCTCCTGCCCAGCAGTGCTACTCCCTAGTGATATCATGGAGTCATTGTCCAGTTTTATCCTCCCACCTGTCTCACAGCAGCCGAAGCCGGCGGCAATGCCAGCACGCTGATCCACAGCAAGGATGTCCCGCTGCTGACACATCAACAAAGGAGGCTGTTAAGTCAGTACTATTACTTCAAAATGTTTTTAAGTGAATTATTCTATCACTGGAAAGGAATTATGAGATAATTTTAAATCCAACAACTCTAGTAGTCTCCGCAGACCTTCAACACACCCTTGAGAAAAGTCAGAGCAGACCCTGTGGTAGAAAAATGTAATATACAACTGCGCATCCAGAATGGCACATGACTTCACAAAAGCAAAGCCATGAGAATAGACACCCAAATCAAATAAGCTCCTTGATGACAAGCCTGGTAAAAAAAAAAAAAAAAAAAAAAAAAAAAAAACACACACCAAAAAAACCCACACACACAATTACAAGAAAAAGCATACTGATACAAACATTTTACAATAAGTTTATTAGTCAACCACAATTATAAAATTTAAATATTTGTACAGCAAGATGGAAAATTTTTAAGTAACCAAACACTCCAAACTTTTGCTGCAGTATACACAGGAATGGTTTTTTCTTCCTTTTACCAGTTGATCCAATATCATCCTTTAGTTACTCAACAACTTCTTGAAGGCATGATTGAGAATGTATTTCACATTTGTCAGTGCAATATACAAAAATTCAAGACCATATTAAACTGATTGGAGGGGAAAAAAAAAAAAAAGAAGAAAAAGAGGACAGGCACATTGAAGTCAGCTACTCCCTAAATAGCTCATGGTTGATACTGTTTGTATATGTTGCCATAGTGCAAAGGGTACAGAATAAAACGTTCCTTTGATACACAAACATAAAAAACATGTTCCAAATGTTGTAGTTTGTTTTGCAAAACATGCATGAAGTTCCCAAATTTTTTTTAAAGTCTTCTGTACAAGAGAAGAAATACAAAGGCAGCCAGAAATGGAAGCATTCACAAACACCAGAATAAGGCCCTTCAGAGTTTATTTAAAGTAACATGTTAAACCCCTTCATTCTCAGGTAATAGATTAAGAGGCCGAGATACACATCGTCTGCGAGGGTGAGGATACTGGAGGTTGGCAGTGTCAGCATCACAAGAGTGCTCTATCAGAGGAGGAGGAGGAAGGAGCTGGGCATGACTGGACCATCTCGATCCAGCCCGTGGGGAATCCAGAGGGGGAAAGAAATACCTGAAACAATTAAGAAAGGAACAAAACACCAAAACAAAAAAACAAATCAAATCAAATCAAAACAAAAAAAAAACACAAACAAAAAAAGAAAAAGAGAAAGGTAGTAAATACAAGGAGAACCAAAGGGGAGAAAAGACATGCTGGAAAAAAAAAAGGCTTTAGTATATCCATGCCAAAACCAATAAAACATAATAGCAGAAATCAAGGCTTGTAATTCAAAACAAGACAAATCTGGAAACTGTTCTTTAAAGGAAAATTAATAGTCTTTTCCACTGAGATTCATAGAAAAGAATACCATAATAATAATCCTAGTATACATTTTTACAAAAGAACAGACTGCTTTGGAAATCAAAAGGCTGTTGTAGTACAGCTATTAACAGGCTTTCATTCTCCCAGAATTCCTGCCTTTTGTTAACAGAGCCTTTAGTAACGCTTCATTTGTTTCACAAAATATACATTAAATATTATCCAAGTACATTTTCTGCATATGCATCTAATTCAGATTAACTCCACAGCACTTCTAGAATAGACGTAAAAACATCATTGTTTTTACAATACTTTAGGTTTCATATTATACATTTACAGAGAATAACTACTTTCAGTGAAATACAGTCTTTGTATGTATTTACATCTTTCTGCAAAATCCTCAGAGTAACTTTTAAGATTCCTGGTGAATACAAGACTCAGAATTATGCCACTTCATGTATTTTTTCTGCTGTTTTTATTAGAACTTACCCGTAATACTTGTGCATTTTAGTATATCAGATACCTACAGAAGTTTTCTGTCTTGTTTACAGTTCTGTGGACTTACATAAAGGAACAGCTATACAACTAATGAAATTATGGGGCAATTCACAACAAGCTGCAATTTGGTTTCAATCTTTGTATGGCTCAAGCGTTTGCGTTTTTTAGGATACTATGCTTAGAGAATTTTAGTTACTTCATGGTATTACCACGGGAATGTACAAGTACGTATCACAAAAAGTACTTCTCTTAGAATGATGAAAGTATGACAGTACTTACAAAACATTGATTTGAAGTTGTACTAAGGTATAAGTAAAGCAATACCAAACTATTAAAAGCTATCGCCTGTACAATTGTCAAAACACAGTTTTCTTATTCCTTTAAAACTAACAGTTTTGTATATTACAAAGCAGTTACAAACTTGTGATGTTTAGGAATCTTAATCAAATGCTGAATGCTATGAAATGCAAAACAAATTAGTTATCAAAACAATTTCAATGAAAGTTATTTTAATAGTCACTTCCCTCCTCCCACCACAATCAAGGACAAAAATTCTCATTTTTCATCATGAACTAGTCTTTTAATTTGACAAGCTTTCAAATAAAATATCTTTTGATGGAAGTTTGGGGGGGTTGGGTTGTTGTTTGTTTGTGGGGTTTTTTTCCAAACAAGAAGCCTCTCCAAGTATTTTTCTATCAGGAGTTCCAACAGTATCAAACTGTCCGGGCTAGTACAAAATAAACATACACAACGTGTTTTAAAAAGGCTTTTTGAATAGCATTTAGTAGTTAGCAGGCTGCTGGTGTCTTGGGAGAGGTCAAACGGCGTTGGGGAGGGGAAAAAGGAGTTCGCTTTCCATTCCTGTGGGCATGCAACAAGCAGCAAAACACCAAAGTTACTCCAGTTAGCTTGGTATCAGCTCTGCTTTCTGTTAAAAAGGACATAATACAAATGGAGAATGGAAATTGTATCATAAATCTAGACACACAATTACATCAACATAACAATATAGCCCTACTGACTTATTTTCCAACAATCTACATCATCTATTCTGACACTATTTTCATTACAAATCCAGTTTGGTGATCATGCTTTAACAAAGTTTTCCAGATCTGCCTATGCTTTAACTCTTTTAAGTGTTTAAATCTATACACTCTGAAATATAACATATACCGTCACAGACAAAATAAATTCTGTGTAGCATACCAATTTAGTCAAATGTCAGTACGTAAATCTTTATTGTCAGTGTTAACACACTAAAACAAAAGCTAGAAAGCTGTGCTTATGCAATTCAAACCAATGTGATTACGAAAGAAAACACATAGTTAAGTGCATCTTTTTTATAGTAAGGCTCAATCGTAGGACAAGACACCATACATTTTGAAATTCCACAGCCACAGACTTAACTCTGTAACAGAATGTCAATTCCAAATCGGAGCCGAGAATAATTTATTAAAAAAACAAAACAAAAAAAAAAAAAAACCACACTTTCAAAATGCAGAGCAATGGAGGGAATCTAACATAATGCTAGAAGTTTCAGTTTCACAAGGGCTTACTACCAACTTCAGGGAGAGGAGAACAACAACCAATGGGGTAGGGCAGGGTAGTCTTGCTGGCAGCAGCACAGTCTTAGATAAGGAGATTGTGAAACCACACTCTATGCTAAAGAGGTATAAAATAGCCTGTATTTACCTATAGGAGCCCCAGCAAATACGGTTACATAGCTTTGGATATCCCATTTCCAAGTCAGGACTGCATTTCAGCATTTTTTTGCTACACTGTAAGTAGCACCTGGAACCAGATAACCAGTATCATCTTGGCCTCCTTTCTTGCTGGAGACTTGGTCCATTACCACCTCTTGCTTTCCCATTTATCTTGTGAGAAAAACATGAAAGCCCTTCTCTGTTCAACACAGCTCAGGAATTTGAAGCCAGAACTGCCGTTCAGGACTGACTGCTGAAAGGGGGGTGAAGGCTACTCTCCAAAAGCAAACTGTCATAGTACTTTACAGATGAGCATTTTAAACTGAAAAAAGCTGTATCAGTAGCTGCACACGTATGGAAATGGAAGCTATTTTGAAAAAAATAAAGGTGGCCACAGAACTTGGAAGCTGCTGCTATGGAATTTGGCCACATCTAGTCCTTACATAGGCCACATTCTGTAAAGCTGACTGTAAACACTCAACCATACAAATGCGGGGCTCAGCGTATTTCTAGATTTCAGTCTGCACAAATTAAAATGTTTTCCAGAAGAGGCAGTTAAATTTACCTATTAAACAGCAATTAATACAGAACAAAAACATAACAGAGAAAGCAAATTAATCTGCTATAAGAATGCCATAGGAGGAAGATTAAAAAAACAAAACTTTTATTCAATTGATGTTACACCTGCAAAAATGCAAGTAAACTAACACTAGTATATGATTCTTGAAACCATACATTATGAAGTATCTTTTCCTCCTTCCTTTCTGCTACATTATCCCAGTGAAAAACAGAATTTGTTGCTGGCATTTTTGCTTCACTTTTAAACATGCATCTACAACAAAAAGGCAGTTACACAGCAGTAGGATGAAGTTTCTCTTTGTTTGAAACTATTTCAGGAAAGTTACTTTTACTAATGTGAAAGGACTAAAAGTGAAAATAGTTGTTTACATTGCTTATTTATACAGAATGATTCAGTACGGCTTAGGGGTTTGTTCATGTTCCTCTTAACACTGGCATAACAGACACCATCACAGAGCAAAACTAGAAGAGCTTGTAGAAGTATTCATGCAATAAATTACATTGTACTTAAGAAAATATTATAAAACAAACATGAAAGCTCAGTGAAATTCAGAGAAGAGACAAATTCAGTCTCTCTACTAATTAACCTACCTGCTGGCAGATGATCCATTTAGTGAATTCTGTAGACTTGTATTGGCTGAACCTAGAGAGGCATTAAAAATTCCCTGCTGAGAACTACCATTCACCGGACTCCCGTTACCTTTGAGTATACCGGTACACTTCCAGTTGTCCATGTAATTAGCTGCAAACATAGATACAATAAAACCTGTTAGTTTCCCTTCTGAAGCTCAGCATTTTATACAACTATGATGTTTCAACTGCTACGCACCTGGTAAGAATTAGAATTGAACTTCAATACCAATATATAAATTCCAAACAGTTGAGGATCTGGCCCTTTATCTCCCTTTATCTGACATTCTCTGCCTATCCACGATTTAAAACTCAGTTTTGTTCAGTAGCAAAAACAAGTTTCCTTTATTAAAATACTGAGGAACAAATGAGAATGGATGAGGAAACTACCACTGGGGGTTTTTTTACTGCTTTTGGAAATTTAAACAGAAAAAAGCCAGTTTGCCTGAACGCTGTGCTTGAATGTCTATTTTCTGGTTTTGACAGCAGGCAAAGATAGTAATGCAGTACATATGTTAATTTTAAAAATGACAACTTTACATAATTCTAGTCTGGTGAAAGAATTTAAGGGTACAGTAACAACTATTCACAGCAGCATAAGTCATGCAAGTATTCCAGCACAGACAGTTATTCCCTTTTTCTGAAATGTAAACAGAAATACAAAAATATAACATTCGCCAATCTAAAATTAACTTTTAATCCAAAACTATTTTTTGAGTAAAGTTTCTTAAGTATATTCAGCACACCTCAATGCTAATGTATTTCAGGTGGGTGACCTTACCCTTCCAGAGCCTAACGCAGCCATCATCACCAGAGGAGGCAAGCACTGTGCCTGTAATATTCCAGCTCACTCGCCACACCTGGGAGTTGTGATTATCAAACTGTGCTACAATATGAATTTCAAATTTGGTTAATCCTCCAGATGAAGTCAATTCTTTCCTGTTTAAGAGAAAAGTGACAGTTATGCACACAACTGTTCACAGGTCTGGGCTCGAACATGACGACAAAAAGGAGTACATTTTTCAAGGAGTTTATGTAACAATTGTTACTAGATTAGGTGTATTAAGAGGTATTCAGGCAAAAGCATAGAATTGCTCACAATCTTGTAATCTTAAAAATCAAGCTGCTAAAAAACAATCCTGCATACATTAAGTTACTACTTTTGCTTTGCAGATACTATTAAAATAAGACTATATAGTGTGTACCACATCATACCAAACTAACTTCCTTTTAAGCTCACCTTAGAGGTTTTAGTGTGAAAATTCGTACATCTTTGGTTGCTACAGCTAATATGTGGAAGGATCTTCCCAGATTTGGAGCAAATGCAATATCATGTACAGGATCTGTGACTGTCATCAGAGCTTCTGCTTTTGCATATTTCCTGTACAACATAAAATATTAACTTTTACTGCCATCAAAATTGCCAGTGGTGCAATTTATATAAATCAGTCATAGTGGAACGCGGGAAAAGGGGTTAGCATACATGACAAGACTTGCAAAACTAAAAATATTTTCATAACATAAATTTAAAGTGATAATTCCAACCTGATTTCTTTAGAAACTGAATACACCACATACAGTAACTAACAACAGTATGCTAAATGATACAACAAAGCAAAGATTCCAGTACAAAGAACATTTTTGTTTACAGTCGGAAGAGGGAAATAAAAACACGCTTCCATTCACAAATCTAAAGGGAATTTATGTCTCAGTAACACACTAAATTTTCTGCGCTTGTAAGCAGACCGCTGTCTGCCTCCTTCACTGCATGATAAACATGTATTCCATTTTCTATTTACCACCAGATAAGTTATGACTTTCCTTTATTGGTAATGGACAGAACATTGTCTGAAGCCTGACATAAATCCAGAAAACACCTTCCCACACCAATCACGCTGCATAAAACATAAGTTCTCTGTCATTGTTTAATTAAAAGTGGTTGTGCACATGCTTCCTGGCCTTTTCTAGTTGCGAATTAACTGTACAAACTGAACTTTTACAGAACGCTAGTAATTCACAGGACTTTCTGTCATTATAAACATGCTTTTAAAAGCATTTTAAGGTCATCTTGAACAAAACAGTGCCTACCGCAACACAGTTCAAATTTCAACTTTACTCTATTAATTCCTTGTGCAAAATAAGCACATAAATTAGTAGAAGCAGAAACAATAATTCTCCCTTTAAAATACTGCTAAGAACACTGGCATTTGTGGACTAAGATAGAACAAAATTATGTCTGTTAACACAGTCACCATTCTGAGGTCTTCCTCTCCTTTCCCATCCAGCGGCTCAGAGACAGAATTAAGGTATTATTATTTACTACTCCACTCTACATCTAATGACAGGAATAAAATAAAAGGCCATATATTACAAACTGCTTTAAGATCCCACAAGTGTTCTAGATTGTCATTTAGCATACCTGGTATTAGGTCTTCCTCTCCTTTCCCATCCAGCGGCTCAGAGACAGAATTAAGGTATTATTATTTACTACTCCACTCTACATCTAATGACAGGAATAAAATAAAAGGCCATATATTACAAACTGCTTTAAGATCCCACAAGTGTTCTAGATTGTCATTTAGCATACCTGGTATTTTCGTTATATTCATAAATTTGAACCTTAGCCAATATATTTGGACTGTTGTCATCACTTCCTACAGCTATCATTGGAGAATGTGCTCGAGAGCTGAAAGGTGAAAATAAACACTGTTACATTTATAAATTATTTCACAGAAAGTACACCAAGCCATTTTTAAATTTCAGACACATTATCTATAAATAAAATAAAACAGTAACAAAAGAAATATCACAAGGGGGAATAGAACCACAAGGAAACATGAGTAAGTTCATTTACAGTTACCTGTACAATCTCCATTCGGTTGTTTGGCAAGGCCACTATACACACCCGCTAAGGTGAAATAAGTAGGGAACACTATTTGGCGATTCAAGGTGATGGTCCCAGAGAATAGGACTGATTTTATATATGCATTTCCAGTCAAGTATTTGCCACATGTTTCATGGCACAGTCCGTGTTCTTTGCAGTACTTTCAATAATTGGTTTAGTCGGATTTCATTCACGTTTTGGAAGACAGATTACCAAAGTTAAATGCAGATGAGTTCTATTTTTTAAATCAACTTTTAACCCCATCCTATGCATTAAAGTGAAAGCCTGTACTCTGAGCCTTCAGCACAGACTGCTACTAATGAATAGGAGAATAACTGGATCAGCAGGACACAGACAACTATGCCTACAGGCAAAGTCATTAAGTGCTTCTGGACAAACAGAATCCAAAGCAGTTCAGCCCTGAATGGTTTTTCCCTTCCTGTTATTGCTGGGGGAGGATGTGAGATGGGAAGCAAAGGAGAACCTCTGCTTGTATGTGTTCTTCTGGCTAGGGACTACCCAACCAAATGTCTCTCTGATTCCTTCCTGTTCAGGCAGGTTTCATTGAGCCCCTGAGGATACAACTAAAAGAACAACTCGGAGGCTTTGTATTCGTGCTAGCAAGGCTCTTGTCGTTCCTAACACTCTGTTACACTGGCAAGGGTGCTTGTCCTTGTTAGGGTGGTAAAAATTATTACCTATTACATCATCTTACTTAAGGAAAGAAGAAAGAGACAGGAATTGTCCCTTTATAAGCACTTTCTCTTGGGAAAATTCAAGTTAAGTTTTATGGGAAAAATAAAGAGTACTCTGTAGCTCTTTAGCTCATACTTGTTAGAAATAGTTAAGCTGGGAATATTTCCTCACAGAGCACATGAGGACTTTTTGTAACACTTCTCTGACTCTGCCAAACTTGCTATATTAGAAGAAATGTTAGCAGCTTTCTTTCAGATCTAAGTAATGTACATTCAGTCTTCTCCATGCATGTTTTAGGATTTATTCTACAAAATTTCAGAACTAACTTTTTGGTTCTTCTGCTTAAACAGTCATAAAACAAAACATACAGTTTTAGTAACATACCTTGAAGGATTCCACGAAATACAACTGCAGCTTAGCTTACATGAGATTTCATGCTGCAGTGACCACTGACTGAGATTCATCACATCTGGAGCTTCATAAATCCTTACAACTCCATCTGCTGAACAGGTTGCTAACATAAGACCCATATGCTTGGGTGCAAACTTCACATCTGTAACAGATGTCCTACTGTCTACCAGAGTGGTCCTCTTTACCTGCAAAGGCAGAAATTCTTGAAAAAAATGCAAGAAATTTCCATCAAAAATTTATTCCCTAAAGACTGCTAATGAAATTTTGACAATACCATTTCATCGGATCACTGACCTCTTCCACCAAAAACTAAACAAAAAAATAATCTTTATACACCAATGAATTGGAGAAATGACAAATCATTGCACTGATGCAATTTCAAGCATCAAGAGATATACTCACAGGGGTATCAAAGTTCTGATACCAAAAAGAGTTGTTAAGATTATGCTCTTCAGAAAAAAAAAAAACAAACAACACGTAACATAAGTATTAAATACAAGAATAATGACCACAGGCAGTTTGAAACCATTCATACTGGTGACAATATTAACTGTGATACCTAGCAACAGCGCTTTCTAATTTCAGTGCTGCTGAAGTTTACCACAAAGCATTTTATAACAGAAGCATCAAAACAAGTATTTCTGATAAGGGAATAGGTGACTACAGCAGCCATTTGACAGGAAGATTAGTTAGGTTGAAAGAGGAAAAAACTGTAAACTTTTCTTTTTCAAATTGTCTCCTCTCCTGCCAAGATAGTATGAGTTCGCGCTGAAAACTATGCATCAAAACTGCCTCCTGCACATGGAAGTCAGCTTTCGTACCCCACCGAAGGTCCTGACAACCCAACTTTTCACTAGTACATATTTTAATGTTAGAAAACTTTAGTAGAAAGTAGAAAACTGCAGATATTTTAGCAAACTAACACAAAATAAAACATTAGAGGCAGGTATCCCGAGTTATAGAAGATTACACATGAAGAATAACTGCAAAATAATCTGTTTAGATCTAAAATTCCCTTGATGAAGTGCTACCCAGAAAATCCACTTCTGAGGAAACTATTTCCCCCCAAAACCTGACCTGTTGCTTGAAAGATGAAAAAGAACAGCATGACACAGTTTCAAATGAGCTTTTTTCACGGAATAAAAACCCCACAAATTTAATTCTACTGTAGATGGGTATTCATGTCTGCAAGTTGTTCGCCACAGAACATCCTATTACAATACACCAATAGTAGTGGCCTGAATTAATTGTAATTGAATTAATACCAATTGGCCTGAATTATGCCATTTAGCTGTCTTCCCCAAATGCTTTAAAAATACTTACTCTATGTTGGAGTACTGCCACAAATTAACAAAAAATAGGCAAAATCAGGAACACATTACATTAACAGCAGAGAACAGGGTGCTTTCTCTGTTTCAGGAATAGAAGGTATGTTGCAAAACCAGAAATGTCCAGTAACTTGGTATTTAGAACAATTTTCATGTTCAGTCTTCTGTTTAATTCTGGAACTTAAACAGTTTAAAGCTTCAGCCCATTATGATAAGCAAACAAATCAATGATGCACAGTAAATCTCTTTATTTGAGAACATGTAGAAACTGTAATTAATATGCTGAAATCTCACCCAGTGACTCTGGCCTCGGAGTTTATCATTTGACTCTCCCACTATTTCTTCCCATACAGCTGCTGTTCTATCAAAAGAGCAGGAGGCCAGGACCTGTCCAAATTCAGGATGGGCCCAAGTCACACGCCACACAGATCCACTATGTGTCTGCAAGATAACAGCACAAACACTATAAAGAAACATACTGATAGTATTAGTCCAAGCTTTCTGTAGAAGCAGAAGTAAATCCTAGGAAGCAGTAAGACCATTCCTTTGAAAACTATGTTCTTTTCTAAAGCTCAAAGTTACACAACAGCTGTTGCATTTGTAAGCACTGCAAAGTTTTGTTGCTATTCGTTAATGGATAAAAAGTAATTATTACAAGTGTATTTCAAGGCATTATTTATTACTCCTTTAAACCGTAAGTTCCAAGCTAAGATTCTGCCTTGACACAAAAAGTACGGCTTTTTTTTCAATTTTCAGCCATTACCATGCTCACTTCTAGCTTGCCTGTACCCTTCCAAAGTATACGCAGAGCATTACTTATCCTCTCCTTTTTTACATTAAACTCCTCTTTCATACCTAGTCAACCTAATACCTCTTTTTTCAGGAAAAGGGAATTCAAAAGCTTCACTTGCATTTCCATTTACAGGGATTATTGTTCTGTGGTCCTATTAAATACAAGTTTAAGGACAATTCAGAAGCTGAATGCACTAAATATTCTGATGAAAAAGAGTATCTGTATGACACAGTTCTCAAATGTTTTGAGGAAAAAAAGAGGTCAGATATTGTAACACTTAATAGACAGACCTCTTCCTTTTTCTTTTATTCTCCGTTCTCTCCACCAAGTCTTACAATATGCAAAAAGAAAATATTAATTAAAAATTAAGGTAGTTTTCCAACTGCCTAAACACCAGTTATTGCTATGTTTACTGATAACAAAGTCTGCCAACATAACTAAGTACTAATAGTGTAAGACTGCATGCTAGCCTCTGCTTTAAGTGAGAGGCATTAGAGGTGTTTTATAAAAGCAGAGAAAAAGTATTTTACCAAAAGAAATACAGGATCTACAACAAACCAAAAGTATTTCTACTCTACAAATCAGCAAAAACTAAGCACGTTTCTTCAGAAACAAACTAGAAATTATTATAACTTGTTAATTTTTATAAATACAAACCTTCCAGCTGGCAGTGCAATGCCAATCTCCATTTTCACTTTTGTCCCAGACCTATTGAGAAATCAAAATACAAACATACAATTTGTATATAAAGCTTACTAAGTAATACTGTAAAACACAGCCATTAATATATATATACACACTGCCCACTAAACATTTTCATCTGGAAATTGCTACCTGGCTCAATACACAACTGCACTTCACTCGACCTTGAAAATATCCCTACTACAAGTAGCGAGAAGATGCTTACACCTGCAAAATGCACTATGGTATGAAGTATATCATTTATAAACAGTAAGTTATTCACAGAAGACAAATTATTAAAATTTTCCAACACTTAATTCACTCTGTTCCATAAGTACACTACTCGGTTTCACTCTAGAGCCCCCATGATCCTCACCACGGCACGTGCTCAGATCCAGTGGCAAAACCCTGATACAGCTCCTAGCAATCATCCCAAACACAGAACAGGGAAGCAAAAAGAAAATCAAGCTAGTGGGGGAAAAGTTCTTCTTTCTGTTTCTAATATTCCTGCCTTGTTTCATAACCACACACAAGTCACTTAACCTTCCTTCCTCTTGATTTCCCATACATCCTGATCATCTTCGTGATTTTGTTTTTCCGAAAAATTGTGGAGGAATTCATGAAGGTAACCAGATGAAAAACGTGTAGAAGCCTGGCATCCATTCCTGTTGGTTACTCATTCACTATGTAACTTTACTGAAAGTCACCTCACTTTTGCCATTCTGGATATCTAATACAACCTTGCTTGTTACCATCACAGTCCAACTTCGTAACCTCCCCAACTGCTAGTCTGCGCCTCGTGAGAATGGGCCAGATATACACCACTGCTATTCTACAAGTGCTGTAAAATTCTGGTTAGAGTACAACTTCTTAAGAGAGTCTCATAAAGGATACTGTTATGATTGGAAAGTAACATTACACTGCTAAAGAACACAGTTTTTGAGTTCTGCCTACCTCTTGGCATCTTTAAGAATGTTCTTTTTAGGCTGCACGTTTTACATTGTCAGTCCAGATCAAAGGCTGACATGATTTTGCCTTACCTTTTGGGGGATGGTGGGGGTGTTTTGTTTGTTTTTTAATATGTGACCAGGGAGAAGGGGCTGCTCTCTTGCTTTTAAGCCCAAGCTACATTTGACATAGCTTTCTGTGGAAAAGCAATTTTCTCAACGACTTACCTGGTCTAACAAAAGACATGACTGCTCTCTGCAAATTAAATTTCTTAAATCTAACTGCATGACACCTGAATCTTTGTCACTATACACAAAAAAAAAAAAAGGAAAAAAAAGGAAAAAGCAATTAACTTTCTGTCTACCATTATTTTGTATCCTCTAAAGGGATGTAAAATGAAGGTTCCCGGTATTTTGCAGTTTTCCCTCATCTGCCAGAGCACATGTCAGAACGTTTCAGCCTTTTTGCTTATCGGCGCTTCGTTATGGAACAGTAGCTTCTTCCCTCAGCGGCGGACACGGCGGGACGCGGCTCTTGGCGCCCCGGGGCGGCGGGGCCGGGGAGGGAACCAGCCTTCCCCCTCCCGGCGGGCCTGGCCCGCC
>NW_009649293.1:5382432-5383569 GCF_000708025.1 Charadrius vociferus
TCTTAAAGCCGTGGCCGTGCTCCCCCTCGTCATGCGGCCTTCCTTCCCTCGGCCTGCGATACCTCTGAGGCCTGTTCTGCCCCGAGGTGAGCTGCGGATCGGCGCTGTGGAGGATTTATTGCTCCGCGGCCTCGTGAAGGTGGATGGGACTCGGCCAGTTGCCGTAGCTCAGCGTAGGGCCTTCCCTCTTTCTGCCAGGGCCATCGCCATTTCCCTCTCGTAGCAGGTAGTTAAGCCTCTTTGCATTACCTTACTGTCAGTGTTGGAGCTCCCTGCTCCATGATGTGCATACCTATTTCCATAATGCAAATCGATAAGAAGAGCAAACACTCAACACGGCAGTGTATGGTTTCTGTCGTTTATTTATGTTTTACTTTACTAATGAGCGCTGTTGTTGTCCCAAAGCGGGGTCGTTTACCCGATCTGCTAGATGTCACCCTACACGCAGAGCAGAGGTATTTATTTAAATCATTTCTGCGCAGAGATGGGTGCGAGGTGCTCGTCCACAAAGCTAGCACGCCGGTCTACGAACTCCTCGGGATATTTATACGGTTCAAAACACAGACATACACACCTTTAGTTACAGTTATTGGTTAGTACCTTATCTTAACACTTTCTATTGGTTAGTACAGTCTCTCGCTTTCATTTAAAGCTACAATGTCCTTTAATTGATGTGCGCGTGCTCCAATACGGGGGAGGGGGGCAGGTCTGTTCCGTCTCTTCATAGAATCAATCGGTGGTCGCCGTCTCTCACTGCTGCCGTTATCTTTCCCTCGGTTTCGGCAGGTCTTTGTCGACTTGATGGTTCTTCTAGCAGTTGTCTGGTTCTCAGCGGGTTTTTGGCGCCTTCTGCCGAAGCATGTTCCATTGTAATCAGCCTTCTGTTCTTCTTCAAGGGTACATTCATTATCAAGGCATGCATTGTTTATACAAAGTATCCTGTTTCACAAGACCTTGTAACCCTTTTACAGCTCTTTGTTCCTGCTCAGTGAGAGATTCTCCCTCCTAAAGTACATCACTGTCAGGTGAGCCCTGAGAATACTGTGATGCAAAAGAACACGAGACCTGCTTCTTGAGGAGAGGTGTGTAGGGGCTAAGTTTGGAAGGTTTTATAGAGAGGATGAAGCATGTGATACA
>NW_009649293.1:5383608-5403179 GCF_000708025.1 Charadrius vociferus
TGAGATGAGGTGGGTATTGGATAGCATCACAGACTGTGAAGCCGAGGAAGTAGAACAGAGACTTGCGCGTGGTAGAAAACACATCACAAGCAACCGAGGTCTGGGCAGGAACTATAGACAAGTAATGACTAGTGTGTAGCCAGAAGGCTGTACAAAATAAATTAACCAAAGCAGCTAGAGACTCTTGAAGGCTGAATACTCACCACTGAGCTGCTGCCTACCAGGAAGCCCCTCACTAGTGGAAGCACTTTCTTCCAGTTTGTACCCTGCACTATCAGCTCACAAACTGGATCGTGCAGCTCTCAGTGCTAATATTTTTTAAATACCATTCACTCATAATATCACTGAGCACATGACTGGTCCAGTGTCTTGTTTTTACGGAATGTTTCATCTATAAGCCATCATATTTACTGGCTATTGTGAAGCTAATTACAGTAGCTGATTGTCGTAGTTTAACACCAGCCAGCAAGTAAGACCAGGCAGCCTCTCTCTCAATCCCCCTTCCCCCCCTAGAAGGGTAGGGAGAAAAGGAGGGGAAACAGAAAAAAATCCATGTGGGTTCAGATAAAGACAGTTTAATAGAACAATAAATGGAAAATATTAATAACAATAATAATAATAGTAAAATAATATACAAGACAAAAGTCACCTGGTGAATTGGTTGCCCAGCCTGTCCCAAGCAGTGATCACAGATATTGCCCCCCAAGGCCAACCACCATTTATATACCAAGCATGACATCTATGGAACTGATATCTGCTATATGGAATATTCCATTGTTCTGTCTATGCTCCCTCTCAGCTTCTATGGGAAGGGGAAAAAAGTCTTTGACTACTATAAACATCACTTAGCAACAACTAAAACAACATGCATTATTGACATTCCTTTCATACCAAATCTGAAAACACAGCAACCACTAGAAAGAAAATTAGCTCAATCTCAGCTGAAACCAGGACACTGATAATTATTAGCATAGAGAAAATAAACAATTATTTTACTACAATCCAAATAGTAATAATAGTAATAGTAATAATGCAGTTAATAGGTTTAGATACAAAAATAAATAATAATGAAATGATGATGTGGTAATAAATAAAAGCGAGCACACTTGCTTAGGACACCTTCACTTACAGTGAAGTTTTCAAATCATACATTAAGTGATTAAGAAAGAGAATCAAATTTAAAGTTTCCTGAAATCAGATATATTCAAACTCTCTTGGTTCAAGTCAGATTCAGACCTTTTCTATAACATTTTTTGTATCTGTACCTTTAACAGGAGATTAGTTTTACCATTTTCAAAAGGACTTCTGATTCCCGACACCTCATTTAAAATTTTCATGCTTGGTCATGGCAATAAGGAGTAAAATTCTGTCCACTTGGTGAAGAGAATTTGTTCAGGGATGTCCAGATACTTAACAGAGTTGTAAAGAAACCGTTACCTGCTCGTGGAATAAACCTGGCAGTTTGGCCCTGATATTTATTGCATTTATTTTTACAAACTGTAAACTACATTTCATAGCAATGGATGGAGCACATGCCATAGATATCACTTTACTGTTTTCTGCATAATATGCAAGCATACTTAATATGCAAGCATTTAACACACTACTGTGTGTTTTATTAGCAGACCTCATATTAAGAGTAGATTCACTGGTACCCAAATGTGATAAGGAACAATAATAGATTAATGATAAAAGATTGAGATAAAAGGCAACAAACTTGGACTTGAAGGGATGCTATGGCATTAAGATGCTAGGATTTAAGTATTTTAAAGATACTGGGTAAGGAAAAGTTAACATGTTAACAAAGTAATTTTTTACCTAAGTACAGGGAGTATGATAAAAATGTTTTCAATTACAGAGAATGAAAACTGTGGAAGGACTTAGAAGAAAAATTGCCATCTGGTTTTACATTCTTACTTAAGTTGGCCAATGATAGTTTAAAAATGTTATTTTTTTAAGTACTAGAGCTTAATGGAGAACAGGAGATGGAGCTGAAGGAGGAATTTGCAAGCTGTTGCAAAGAAAATTAAGACATCTGAGTTTAACCTATTTGTAATAGTGGAGAATTTGGTCTGGAGTTTGTAAACAACACAGAAAATTTGTAAAGCAGTTTAAAAAATGAGGAGCTGATGAAAGGAAGGGGGTAACATTTTCTTGTTTCTGAAGATGAACTGGTATTGCACAATTCCTCTCCTAGAGGGAACCTCACTCTGGGGTGTAGGGCCATGCTCTACGTACCCTCCCCTCATCCTTTGAATCACATGCAATCACTTTGGAGGTTGAAATTTCAGTGTTTTCTAAATAATAGGTAAAATGTAAGTTATACAATAGGAAAAGCAAGCAAAGTTGACTGTTCCTGATAGTTCCAGTGCTGTAATTAGAGAGGTATTACTTTTTTCATGCTAGAGGGAAAACACTCATATATATTCGTAAAACAAACAAACAAAAAACCCCAACAAATAATAGTCACGCAGTTAATTGGATTCCTAAGGGGAGATTTTTTTTTTTTATCTTCTTTCAGCATGATTAGAGACATTTGTACTTTGAAACTTCAGTTATTGCTTCATTCAAATAGCTGGAGAGACAGTGCCTAATAAAAACATTAAAGCTGTTTCATAAGTTCTTTAGTTCACGGCAATGTCTCTGAATAGTTGATTTTATTGGCTATTTTTGGGAAATGTCTTTTACTGTAGACCGTTGATTATATTTATTAAAAAAAGTGCTGCTTTTTTTTTTTTTTCAGAAGAATTGTTTCCAGTCAGTGATTCAGCTGTCAAAACCCCATTCTTTTGCAATTTTTAGTAATGTAATGATTTTGTTAAGACTCCGAGTATGTTACAAGTAGTGAATTCATATTTTTCACCTGCACACATTTAGTTTAGTTCTTCAGCCATTAATAGCAGTATAGTTGGAGCAGGGCAAAACTGTCAGATACACAAATAATTGGCATCAATCTGCTTCATTTGAATAACATATAAATATTTAAATGTGGCACAAATGCACATTTTTGTTTGACCTAAAATGTTTATTTTCTTTGACAAGACAATAAAATAGTACACTTCAAATCAAGATGAGACTTTTTTCCTTACATTTCAGTTTGGTCAGTAAGTCAAAAAAAACCCCACCATTTTTTTTTAAATACATATGCGTATACACAATTATTTATTCATTTGAATAAAATCTACCCCTGTCCTCAGTCTCTAGATTCAATGCAAGTAGGTCAGTTTACATTTGTTTAGAAACTGGGTCCAAAACCTCTACTTACTTAAAAAAAAATCCAGGAAATATTTGGAGGATTGTGATCCCAGAATGTTAATTTACCATTGTGTCTGATTTCAGGCAACACCCAGTAATGAGGTAAATACATTTATCCCATGTAGACATTTGTATCAGGTGGTTTTTGTTAGTGGAAAGACTGACAGAGAACTAAGTATCAATAGAGGAAACGCTTCATAGTGAAACACCAAAACTAGCAAAGGGATGAGGGGACAAGATATACCCTTTCTTAAGGCAAGCAGTCATTAAATAGACAATCAAGTAGAGCAGATGACATCAGGTCTAACAAAGAGGCATTCAATTCTTCCTGTTTTAGTAAAATTGACACAAACTAGGAAAATGAAATGTAAAATGTAATTGAAGCAACCAAGGAAACCTGCTGCTTCTCAAGTCCACTATACTGCCCCAACCCTATTCAATTATTTACCTAGTATTAAAATAGAGGAATAGTAACTAGACATGATTTATCTATGATTCAATTAAGGAACTAACCACCAGACAATGTAGCGTTGTTGATAGGCAGGGTATTCCTGTCAAGAGAGTGATGAACTGTAGGCCTGGTCAGCAAACCGAGAAAACCACTTGGAACTGCCAAGATCAGAGGAGCAGTAGGTAAAATGTAATTCCGGCAGGGGGAGACCACGACCACCGACTCATTGACCACCTACCCAAATGATACCACCTACTCAAAGGAGAACAATGGAAGCAGAAGACAGAGTCTGTGCTCTAATTTACATCAGAAGCGAAGAAATCTTGACCAATCATTAAAGTGAATAACAATGAATATATATTAATTGTTTGAATATGTAATAATCAGTGTATAAAAGTGGAGAGCTTTGGAACTAAGGTGTGCTCCCGTTTTGGGACGAGCACTCTATTTCTGCACATTAATGGAATAAACTTGCAAATACCTCTGCTCTGTGTGTTACTGGCTTGCACATCGGGTAAAGTACCCAGATTTGGGACAACATTCTGGGAAATGAAACAATGCTTATTTAAATTCTGGTAAATGGCCAGATGATCTCCTCGATTAAAAGTAAAATAAAATTTGTTGAATAAAATCAAATCCCTCTGGATCTCTTCAGGAAGACTTCAAATGCTATAAAATAAATTGGCTATAAAAGCTAACATGCTACATCAAAAGAGGGATTTTCCAATGATGTAACATGAGCATAAAATATCTAGGACCAAAGAAGCCTTGACATCTAGTGTAGTATGGTAAATCAGATGGAAATAATGTGAATAGTATGTGTAGTTTAAATGTTTTTCTTTTACTTCCTCACTTAGGTCTAATATAAACCTTTGTTATTCTGTTAATATCGTGAAAAAATACTTCAAGTACTAAAGAAATAAAATTTTGTTTTATCTTAATCTAGATGAAATTAAGAATGAATTCAAGATTACTGCCTACCAAGACATTCCCCTTGGAATGGTGTAACAAATCTAGGAAGCAAGGCACTGAGCGCTGAAAAGTGCTGCAGCTCCCTGCTGCATTTCTAGAGTATCCAGAGGGTAGGAAAGTTGGTGCCCCGTAGGATGATCCAATCTGCGCAGCGATGGCAGGCAGCCAGCGTGGCCATGGGCAGGAGGGCATAAGCATCCCTCACCACTGATGGTAACCAGAACACTGTGTGCCGCGTAGCAAGATAACGGGAAGCACGCTTGAACTCATGGAAACCCCAGGAAACTTGCAGCTTCCAGTTACTAAGCCATGAATTAGGATTCAACTACTAGCTAACCTCAGTGACTTCCTCTTGCAGCTAGAGCTGAACAGTAAAGAAAAACATTCAATTCGTGGTGATGGCGTACATGAGGTAGAAAAAACAGTTATATGTTAACCTTACTATTTGCTTAATCACTTCAGAAGACGACCATACTGAATTATGACAATCAATACATATTTTTGAACATTTGGGTTCAGTATTATCTCTAGATTAAATTAAATTGAATCACAGCATAGGAGAAGAAGGAAAAGTATATATAATAAGGTTAGGTTTTCACTTTTGACACAGTAGGCCAATTTTGTTCTCAAATTGACTGTATAAACCTGCATAATTTAATTTACTTCTGCTGGAAGTTCAGTGTAACTGTATTAGCATTGATAGAGATATTCTCATTGAAAATGACTATAACTGACACCACCTTGGATTTAAAGAAAATATGGTTAGTACTTTCCTTTTTTGCCTTTTGACTACCTTCTTCAAGTGAAAAATGCTCTTGCCTATAGAGGGAGATTTTAAAAGATACAAAGGCCTGCTCAAAAGAAAGTAAATCATGAGCCGTATGCATTAAAGGTGTTCATATCAGCGTAGGATAGAGGGTGAGGAAGCCTGTCTTATGTGGCTACTTCTGTCATATGCTTTGGTCCTATCCGCACTAGAAGCTGATCTCTTACGGACAATCATGGATTATCATGCTAACGACGAACAGCTTACAGCATAGTTAAAGGTTCTGTTCCCGATAACCATTTAAAAACATTGTCATTGACAGGGAAGACCTGCCTGACCCTGTGAAATTCATAAACCTTTCTGTACCGTGTTTTCCTTAACTTGAAAACTGGATTCCCAACAATTCATAATATTCCATAGGGAGTAAAATAATATCTATTATTTTGAGATTCCTGGACTAAGGCGCTGTAGAAATACAAAGTGGTATTATCAAGCAATTCGATTCAGGAAAACAAGTCTGGTAAACCCACTTATTAAGTAGGTTGCTTAGCTTTGAGAATCCGAAGCTTAACTTTTAGAAAGAATATGAAAATGTTAGGTATGCTGCCAGCAAGTGGTCTTGTATGTGTAACAAACTGTGTTGCACAAACTAGAAATGTAAAGGTGGATGTTTCAGAAGAAAGCACTCATAATCATAGCAGTGTGTGAAAGGTATAGGATGAATTCCTGTTAAGGAAAAAGAATACCAGCAATTATTGCTATGAAGGGTAAGTCAAATTAAGAGGATGGCTTAGCAGGCATGACTGGCAGATCATGGAAAGAAATCAGTAGCAAAATTAGATTTCATGGGCAAAAAGGAGGGTAAATAAAGTCCCCAAGTCTTTACATGAGTAAACTGAGAGTAAAACTCCTACAGGTGTTTAAAGAAAGCAGAAGAGGGAACCTTTCTTCATATGTCACCCTGCTTTGTTACTGCTGCAATCAGAGTTCCATTACAACCTCTTATTATTTGTATTGCTAGGAAATCAATAGAATGTCCCAAATTGAAATTAAGACTTACTGTTTACCTAAAAAAGGACTATTAGAAAGATGCAAGAAAAAGGCAAGCTCCAACTCCATAAAATTACATTTTAGCACATATTGTAAAGAAGAGTACAGGAAGACAAAATAAGCAAAATAATAATTGATAAGCCCAAGAAATGTCATTCAAGCAAAACAGTTACCCAGTCACGATCAAGTATAGCTTTGGCAGCCCATAAAAGACGAGTTAAGGGGAAACAGACGTGATGTTATATTAAGTGAGTGGCTTATGGATGGAAAACTATTCTCAGTCATATGAATGTGCAAAGAAATGTAAAATAAAGGAGAATTGGAATGACAGACTGACATAACTGGCAGCTAGGCAGGGGATACTGATGGCCTCATAACAGATGAATATGCAGGTTGATCTCAGATCGTGTAACTACATCGGAGCTATCTTTAAACTAGTGATCTCAGGTTGGGAAAGAGAAACAGAGCTTGTAGGAGTAAAAAATGGAAAATAGCTGGCCCTGAGAGTTTTCACAGTAAGAACAGACAGAAAAGTCTAAACTTAGCAGCAGTGGCTTTCCTCCATCTGTTTTGGTGTGTATGGAAAGAAACAGCAGAAGTAGAAAAAGACGCTGACGAATTGCTGACAAAATTGAAAGCTACACCATTTTTGCAGACTACAATTATGATTGAGTATCAAACGCAATATTAAAGCTGTTGCTTACAGAATGGGCATTTATGCTTGTTTATAAGCTAAGGAAGCCTTTAATGCCTTCACTGGCGGGTGGTAACATGAGTCTTTCACTACCTTAAAAAAAGATGTCACAGCACCACCAGATACCGTAGTAATATTTAGTCATTTGGACAGTGGAGTCAGTCAGACACGGTTTGGTGAACTGTGTTTGAAGAAGGACTTTACCCCACTAATTCTTCTTCTCCCCAGACAAGCTGCCCATCCTAAGGCCCAGAGCCTGCCCTTTTGCATGCCAAAAGCTGCAGCATAGCGTTGAACTATCCCACCTGTCCCCCTCCTGATGGAGGACCCTCTGGCATGTATGTCTCCCTCAGTGAATACCCCTCTGCCTTCTAGAGTCCCTAGTGCCTCAGTGCCTCCCACTTGAGCCAAATCTCATTTCCTTGAGCAGTCTGTTCATGAGAGGGGAAAGCCATGCCACTGAGGGAAGGAGCAAATCTTACAGCCTTTCCTCTTTGGCCTCTCACCCACAGGATGGAGACACTCTGCAGATGGCAATTCTCCTGCTCAGAGGAGGCAGAGGCACAGCTGCGGTGAGGCACACAAAGCAGGGCTGGGCCATGTTACACAGGGTGGTTTCTCACAGGGCACTGGTTGATGCCACATACACATCATGATGCCACTCATCCTGAATGAGACTTCATTTCATTTACCGTAGGTATCTTCTTTAGATTACTGTTTCCTTTATTGGAGTTTTCCTTTCTCACATTTTAGAGTATTCAACTTGATGCGATCTGCTTATTAAATTGGAAAATGTTAAGTGGTTAGTTACTGGAGCTGACTCAAGGCTTCTCCATGTACAGGAAAATGTGAATTTTGCAGCAGTTGAAGTCAGAGTCAGTATAAAAAAGAACGTGGGGGTTGTGGAAGGTGGAGGTACATGAAGAAGAGCATGGAGGAAAGAGAAGAGGGAGGTGCAAGGCGATAGGCTGAGAAGACTCAGTGGGATTTTGGCCAACTAAGACTAGAATTAAGAGGCCCTCTTCATCTGTCACTGGATCCCAGCCCTCCAGTCTCTAGATTCAGGATGTTGTGCCTCTCTTTGCCATGCTCCTTACCACTCAAGCAGCAAACAAGTCATCATTCACATCTCCTCCACTGCTGCCAGGGCTCAGCTGCTCCCATAAAGGGAAGGGGCAGAGATAGGACTGGGTCAGAAGGGTCAGGTTTGCTACTGCTGCTGTGCATACTCATGCTGAGAGTGAGTATAAAACACATATAAATGCAGGATAACATGTATATGGTATAAAAGTATAAATTACTCAGGCTGAGAGAGTTTGGGACAGGAGGTAGAAATCAGCAATTCACATACCGTGAACAGCTCAAACTTGGGATCTTCCTCGCACAGGCGAAAAGGCTTTGGCAGAGGAAAGGGCTAAGCTTTGCTGCTCTTTAGTGGGATCGTTTTGCCATCCTGAACATCTGCATCCATAGGCAACCTGCCCACATTGCCAATACCTGCAGCTGGCCCTGCTGTTCAAATAAAAGAAAGACTCTAAAGTTAAAATGGAAACTTCAGCATTGCCTATCAGTAGAAATAAATGTCTTTAAGATTTTTTTTTTTTCATTTGGAAAAAGAAGAATAAATGCTTATATTAGGGTATAATATCTGAACATCTGTCTGGTAAAAATCTGAACTTCTAGTGCAGCAGAGGTGGTACGGTGCAGTTTGAAAGATGATAACACCACAATGTTATCATTGCAGTATTAGCTATGGAAGTAACTTGCTCGTTATTCTTGTTACATGATAAAGTACTTTTGTTGTTGGTAAGTATAACAAACATGCTTCATTAAAATGCTATTTAGCCATAATAGGCTAAAGAGCTTTTGAAATGAAGGGTTTAGGAAAACCACATATTCCCCAAACCCAAACAGGATTACCTATTTTAAAAAAAAATATTTAAGCAGCTATACAAGGTCATTAATATATTTCTGCATGTATAAGGGCAGCAGTTTAACAAACGCAGAGCCCATCCTGAAAGCAGCCTTACACTTCTGACTTCTAGCAAAAGAATAATCCTTGGGGCCATTTTCATGGCTCTAAAAGTAAGTGCTTAAGGAATCATCTTTTATGTGTCCTGGAGCTAACAAATCCCAGCTAGGGCAAGTGCCTGTACATACAGACAACTTTAGACTTCAAAGAATATTGTTGAAAGGGCAATATGAAAAGGCATAGCCAAGGTTTTCAAACTGTTAGAAGACACTTTCATCTCTTCTTATGTAGAATAGACCTTGTTTCTCTCTCAGATTTCAAATTTCCATATGGTGTATGGGTAGGCTATGTAATAGATTTTGGAATCACCTATTTATGAATGCCATATGTTATATATAGCTTTTAGATCATTGTGAGACATAACAAAATGGAGTTAATTTAACTAAGGAACAGTTTGGGGACATAATCTGGATAATATATATCAGCAAATGTTAAATGGACAATGCTGGAGTAATGTTCTAGTTTGACCACCATTAAGAGAAGCTAAATATACCTGTCTGGGAAGGTTTCAGACTCCAGTAGAGAAAACACTGAAAGGCTCCCTAGAGGTCTGCTAAACACTCCTCCTCCCTCTGACATTTCTGAAAGCAAAGATGATGAATTTATTCTGACAATAATAATAGATCATTGTTTCCAAAGTGTTTGAAACATCTGGATTAAGAACACATAATGAAATCCCAGAAAAGATTCCAGGGGAAGCATGCTTGCATTTCTAGAAGGCACATGACTACAAAAGCTAATTTCCCATTCACTGGAAATTTTGAAATTGTTTTGTTGTGCTCACTTAAGGCTTCTTCCCCTCCAGTGAAATTCTCACTAACAAAAATGCTGCCTTACAGTCAGTTCTAAGGATGTGCTCACTTTGAAGAGAAACTAGATGGTGATTTTATACTCATCAACGACGACTTTATTCATCACATGTCTCAACCCAGAGTTACTGTTAGATCAGAATCATAACAGGGAGAAATTTCCAACAGGAATTGTTATGAGTGCAGATTACGCAAGGGACCAATCATTAGATGCACCAAAAAATTTACATAATTTTAAATTGTTGTTGCATAAACCGTATGGTCATAGTTTATGTTAACATATTTTTAATTAAATTATTTCTAAACTTCACTGTTGCAAGACAAGAATCAGGTCTGCATATTGTTAAATCTGTTTTCTACAGGCTTGTACTAATTAGCATGGTTAGTTGGCTTTACAGGAATAAGGGCTGTTTGTGCTGTGGCAGGTATTTAAACTGAAAACACTAGACACATGTCAAAACAAGCACAGTCCAAAGCTCAGAGAGCATCCACCATATGAACGCACTGAAAAGAGCACTCAAGTATTTTAAGGCATGTTCATATCGTGCCTTAGGATTAACGGCACTTTGAACATTGCCACACAGCTCTATTGTGGAGGCTTATTAGCAACTGCTGAACAGTGAATACTCTTTTCAGCAAAGGTCAGATAAGTGACACTAATTACCAGCAATTGCTTCCTTCCCAAGGTAACTCACATGCCATATTGTGGAGAAAACAATGTATGCCGGACAGACATAATTTCTACTGACACAACTTATTAAACGTTTCACAAAAATTAGCTGCTTTTGAACAAGCTGAAATACAATTATTTCAGGTTTGTGCATCTTTGGTGAGTGGCTAATGTATAGTCCCCAAGTACTGAGCATAACTTTTGAGCATAACGAATGTCCTTGAGACATCTGAAATACAAAGAGAATACACAGCACATTGCAGTGCTGTGTGGGAGGACAGCAGGAACAGATGATATTTATATACACAAGTATTGTGCATAAACATGCACATGAAATGCTGAACAGAAACATTCTGTGCATGGAGTTTACTTATCCACTGTCTCTTCACTTGCACAGATCAGTCAAACAAAAATATTATTTCCATTTTCCCCCAATAATGCTATATTCTGATGTTGAAAGAGGTAAACTGGATCTCTTGTACTTGGAAATACTGCTGTTGTCAAATGGATTGGTAGGAAGGGGGAGAAAACTCAAAGTTGTAAGTCAGAAAAAAAAAAATCCTGTCTACCTTTTGTTCCAGATTTAAATGCTCCATTTTGAGTTGCATTGTGTGATGGTTCTAATCTAGGTAGAGTTTATTGTACCATGTATGCATCATTTATTTATATCTCTGGACCTGTTGGAGCAGGTCCAGAGGAGGGCCACAAAGGTGATCGGAGGGCTGGAGCACCTCTCCTATGAGGAGAGGCTAAGAGAGTCAGGGTTGTTCAGCCTGGAGAAGAGAAGGCTCCAGCAAGACCTTACTGCAGCCTTCCAGTTCCTAAAGGGGGCCTACAGGAAAGCTGGGGAAGGACTTTTTACAAGGGCTTGTAGTGATAGGACAAGGGGGAATGGCTTTAAACTGGAAGAAAGTAGACTTAGATTAGATATTAGGAAGACATTTTTCACTCTGAGGGTGGTGAGGCACTGGAGCAGATTGCCCAGAGAAGTGGAAGCTTCATCCCTGGAAGTGTTCAAGACCAGGCTGGATGGGGCTTTGAGCAACCCGGCCTAGTAGGAGGTGTCCCGGCCTATGGCAGGGGGGTTGGAACTCAATGATCTTCAAGGTCCCTTCTAACCTAAACCATTCTATGATTCTATTAAGTTATATGCATGATTATTAAAAGTATCTGCCCTACTTTTTATAGAAATATTTTTAAATTATTGAGAAAAATATAAATCAGCACTTGGTAATTCTAGCTAATTTAATTTCCATCACATCTGGTAACACTTGGTAGATTTAAACGTGTACATATAAGCAACTTGTATTATAAAACAATTTTTTAAAATGCTGTGCATAAAGTTTCCGGTTAGAGTAACTGGAGGGTATAACTTGCAGAATAAATTTCATTAATCTAATTCATTATTGAACTTATTAATGAATCATTCCTCTGTGTGAACAAAGCACTCCCAACTACTTCCTCTCTCAGGAAAGTGAGAGGTAAAAGAAAGAGAAGGGAAAGTTTTCAAGTCACCCTGAAAGGCATGTATATTTATGTTTTAAAAATGTAACCATTGCATTATTTCATTGGAACCTCCTTTCCAAAGATATCCAGGATTTATTCCATTTGCTGTGACAGAATTGTTCAAATTCTATATTGATATTGCACACTGCTGATGCATACTTGACAGCAGATTCAGCTGTAATGGCTAATGCAGTTACCTCCTTCAGTTATCTGCCTCGTCTAACTTTCCAAGGTTGCTGAAACCCTGGAAATTAAGTGAGAATTATCCTTAATAATTTTTATGGGACCAAGAAATACTGGCATCATGGGATTTGTGACGTTCTCCAGAGAAAGTGTGTATGTGTGGCAGAGTTTTGCAAATAATGTGTCCGACCTTGTTTCACCATGGATGATGTCATATTCATTCCTTGTATGGTAATCACCAGCCAAAATATATTCTGAATCTAGAAATTAGATTGTGAATTTATGACTTCGGATCACATTACGTATAAGGTATTACTAATGTGCTGAGAAGCAATGGGAAATTACTTACAATAGAAATGTTAATGTTAACAACTTGTTGGGGTATGCAAATATGGGCCTATGGCAGACATATGTCCTAATCCCCTCCTCATAGAATCACTTCAAAGAATCTAATCACCAGACTCAATTAAATATTCTTTCTTAATGAAGAAAAGCAAAGTGCAAAACTAAGATGGTCTTGCTTGGACACAGGAAAAAAAAACCAACCTTTGCTTTTGCTCTGTGTCCTACCTGTCCTCCTCAGTGCTTAAGAGAGGGCTGGTAAGAAGAAAACATACATCTTGAACAAAGAAAATAAATTTCAGGTAAACAGAGCTTCCAAATTAGTGTAAAAGAATGGGAGCTAGAAGCTAGCTGAGATGCTAAAGTGACCCTGGAGGATGTTTCTTGACAAATATAATCTTATTAACTTACTTTGTTTCTGTATCTCTTTGTAGCATTGTTCCATTACTGCAAATCTGTGTTAGTAAATACATTATTTTATACTCAATTCTTGAGGAGAATCTGTCTCTGAGTGATCTAACACACAATTGAAATATTTCTGATATAGAAGGGTGGCAAAGGGAAGAAAAATGGTGTACTAGGACACCTTAAGCGTTTTCTTTGTGACAAATTACTTCCAGTATATTTAGAGAGTACTACTGTCTGCCATTAAAGAAGCTGCAGCGATCTGATTGAGAAGTGGTATCACAAGGTTTGTAAAAAGCAAAGAATATCTTTTGATGACTAGTGATACCTCTTTGCATGCAATGAGACAGTAGGAAAAAAGATCTAAAATTCAAAAGATCCGGAGAATTTCATACACCCATTTTGATACTGGACACGTTCAGTACAAGGGCACTTTTCTCCCCAGGTTGTTAATTCCAGTAAGTGGCAGTGTCATGACTTGAGCTGCTGGAACTGTTCCACTGGCTAAAATAAGATGTTAAAGACCTTAACAGCATTCCAATTGGAAAACTTGTGTTATGGATCCTTCTTTCAGTACACTATACTCCGTTTTTCTTTTCTTTGAGAAAACAAACAAATTGGTTTAGCAGTTACAGCAATTCATATGCCATAAGGGTATGAATTAGAGGTTTTAAAGGTCTGGACAAAAGAAAACAGCGTACATTCAGGAACTGTAATATATTTGTTATGCAAACCAGATTTTTTTAAGACTCCTTACTTTGGTAGATTAGTTTCAAAGACATTTTTATAAGAGGCATTGTCAAAGAAAAAAAGGAAAGATAAATTTGACATGCACTACTAATTTGTTCTTGTTAGGAAATCATACTGCCTGAAAAAATAACAATTTCTTCATGGCTCTTTGCCATCTACAGGCAAAATCTATTTTCCTCCTTGCTTTCTGATTTACTTTGAGGGTAAAAAGAGAGACGCATCAATTATTGCAATCCTGCCTTGCCAAGTAAATGTAGCTATGCAAATGCTTATCTAGTCTTCCATGCTCCTTACAAGATTCAGTGCCTTTACACACTGACACAAGCATGAACACCTTGCTTTACATAACATACCAAAGGACATCTCGGCAGACAAAACTAGCCACACATTCATGGAACCCTGCCATCCAAACAGTGACTCAGAGAATGTGGCTCCTACAGGGCTGCTGATTATCTCAGTAGGACTGAGCTTATACGGGAAATTCTATGAAATCAGATATATTAATGTCAACTTAAAACCAGACAAAGATACCACAAATCTTGCACAGATCTACCTCTGCTAGCACAGGAAAGACAGAAGGAATTGTTGTAATGTATGTTGAAGGCTCACCACCACATGGTAGATTTAAGTTTCTGTGAAGTTGGTAACAATAATATTTTTTAAATAATTATTACAGCTAGTAGTAAAAGAAAACCTTTTCCTGTTATTGGCACTTCAGGTGGTCTAATGCAGAAACATAAATTACAAAATAGATTACGATCCTAAATCACGTTGCCAAAAAGACTTTTATTACTTTATTTCAAAATATTGGGGGGAAAAAAAGGCAAAAACTGTTTGGAGACTTTTACACCTATGAAAATAGGCATAATTGCTTTGTTCAGATGCTGGGAAACCCAAAGAAAAACTGGCACATAAAATTGAGAACACAAATTTATAACAGAAACATTTACTGATACTCCTCAGTACAAAGTCTTCTTCTGCCAAAACAGTATTTTCTTACAAGAACTTCTCCTAGCAAGTAACAGTGATAGGAGTCATGCATTACCACCTTTTCAGCTGTAATTCAGAGGATGCCCTTAATTTTGTAATTTGGAAGATAAGCTTGAATGTAGATGAAAATATGTATAATCAAGCATGGAAGCCACTAAAATACAGAATCTGTGCTATAGAAAAGTTACAAGATCATGACAACAGGATTTCGAAATTACAAAGGAATGTGAATTAAAGACTCACTGGGCAACATAAAGCTGTTTCCAGAACTGCAGTTTAGACACCATTATACAGTAATGTAAAGCGGTGCTTTGAAATAATAACTGTGTGATTAGAAATGGTCTAGGCGTGGAACAGCTCTATTCAGTCTGTGAAGAAAAAAATTTTGAAATCTAATAAACCAGTGATCTTCAAACAAATGCAAGTCTCAGTAAACTTTCAATGTGAAAACTTTATGTTAGCTACAGGCAGTTTCTACCGACGCAATTTCTAGTAAAAGATTACCTTCTAACCAGGAATGTGGAATACCATCAAGCCACTCTGGATGCTCACTGAATTAGACTTTCTCACTTGCAAACTATGATTTTAATAAATGTCACTGTAGCTAGGGGTGAAAAAGAAAGAGGAAAGGAAAATCAGGTAACATACATAAACCATCCCCAGCAAGCAAGATCCTCTCGACAAGCAATAAAAATAATAACTTGGAGTCATCTTTCTCTTGGCAGCTGGCTCTTCTCCTCTTCCTGTAGCTGTACCCCACACCCCCTGCATTGACTCATAGGCATTAGGTTTTGCGGCTGACTGCGCACCCCAGCTTAGGTTGCTGGAAGGGGCTGCTTCACAAAGCCACAGCAGAGCCTAAAGTTGTTCTACTCATCGGACATCCTGGCTGGCTGCCTTTTCAGCTAGCTAGTGCCCATTCACTCATGACAGCACTTCTGCCAGTTCCCATTTTCTTTTCACACTCCACAATTATTTCAGCTTCACCATCAGAGTCCAGTGCCATACAGACTGGCACAGATCTCTGGACTATAAAACAGACTTCCCAAAGAGACCTTAATCTTTCCTTTCTTCCTTGGCCATGAATTTCTTCTACCCAGAACACCAAACTACAGTGTTAGGGCAATCATTTAGATTGGGCACAGCTGTGTTGTCCTTCTCTTCAAAGCATAATTACAACTTCCATAATTCCATCACTTTTACTGCCCAGCCTTTTTTTATCAGACATTGGACACTAGAATCCCCCTGTTGAGGACCTATGACTGATGTGACAGACTTCTTAGCTGCATGCAAACCTGTTAGGGCCCCTTGTGTTTCTGCTACTGTTGCTTCTACAAGGATTTTCACTTTGCTACATCCATTTTGAAGGGTTTGGGGTTTTGGTGGTTTTTTTTTTCTTTTGTTGTATGCCAAAATACAGTTTTGGGTGGGGGAAGGAAATCAGTAATATAGCTGAGGACAGGTATTTGCACTGGCACCCACTTACAGTAATAGAAGTTTTAATGCTCACTTGAACAAGAAATACAGTCCCCAAAAGTCTGAAATAGGAAGACTCCACTGTAAATGCACAGAATAAATGAAACCTGTTCACCTTGACCATTGGACCTTTCCAGTCAGCTTCTCCTGCTCCCTAACACATGCCAGAAGAGTGGCCAGCCCTTCTGGATTTCCAGTCCTATCCAGTTCATGGGTGAAGGGAGGATCCACTTCTTTAGGCCTTGGGCTGTAAGACTTAAATCAGGAATGATATATTCTCATCCTCTCACACCACGGCAAGCTTAAGCACATTACAGCTTTCTTCCTTAACAGCTAAGATTGATATGGAATGTATTTGTGAATAAAACCACCTCAGGGAAGAATTTGTTCTTCATCTACTGTTATCTAAAATGGTTCTTAGAAAAGCAGCACAAACCAGATCATTTCCAATAAATGATGCGTAAGTAATTCCAGTGAATGACCCCAAAAAAACATACACGTGGAGGAACAAGCACTTAGCCCATTCCAGACTGGTACTAAAGTTAATTGTTCAGCCAAGGTCACTGGACAAACACCATTTAAAGTCAATTTGATTGGTCTTTTTCATTCAGATGAGCAAGGGCACCAAAACCAATTCTGAGATCAGAACTGTTGTGGATACCAGCTACCCTGGGGTGACTGTTTTGTCAGCACAGCAAGGGGCTTCTCAAATTATCAGACTTTTTAATATGAAAACATTGCAATAACTACTTGTTTGTGTTTATAACAAACAGAAAACAGACAGAAAACACTGGCAATATACCACACATTCCAGCAACTCCATTATCCTGCTTTGCATATGTCTCACGTTATCTCCAAGGGTTCAAGAGCATCTGTAGTAGTTCATCTGGGTTTGGCTGCACAGCTAATACAGAACTGGAATATACTATTAGCAATAGAATAAATAAAGTTTTCTAATGAGTGTACTTGGTTTATGTTGTGTACACAGTTCTCCTCCATGGACCATTATAACTGTAGTCCTGGGCCTATTCTGGGCTCAGTTCCCAAAAACCGGAGAACTGGTACATTTTCAGCATATTTGCAGTAAAAAATAATGACCAAAAAGCAAACAATGGCAATTTCTTAAGAAACTTTTGGTTTACCAGTTATTGCTCTTCTATGCCAGCTGTAAATCACAATTAATAAACACTTCTTTTAGTTTTCCATGAGCTGTCTCTAGGCACTGGTTTGCGTTACAGATCCTAAACATAGCTGCTACCATAAAGCTCCCTCTCCTAATAAGACAATTACATTGCTTTCCCAATATGAACTACATCCCCAAATATCACAAACAATGACAAGCACAAGCTTCTCATATGCATGACAGCTGCTAATTAGAAGAGTGGAATACATGTTCCTGTGTTTATATATCAAAACTACCACTTCTCCTGCATCCTTCTCAAAACACACTAGTGTCTCAATGTCCCACTCAGCTGATACACACAGGGTGCTCCTTCAATGACAGAGCTGTCCTTGAACTCAAGCACAACATCTTCTTACACTCCACGGTCAGCGACCTCCAAGTCTTCCCTGGCCTTCGCACTAGAGTGACATGTCATCGGGCAGCATCACTCTGTTCTCTGGAGGGACAGGACAGTGACTGGACCTCCTTTACCTGCCATCCATGTCAGGTGGCTTCATAGACATCATGATGTCTGTGACCTACAGGTAGCTCCACTGAGGGGTAAAAAAGGCTGTAATGACAAATGCTACAAATAATACACATCAGCCAGCAAGTTCATGTCCAGAGAAATTTCTACTGAAGACTAAAATCAGTGAGGAAGTTGTAAATTTTCTTTATTAAAATTTGTTATTTGGCGGACAGTTTCTATGTATCTATTTACTTTCTTACATCCAGCCTGTGCAAGATCAGTTTTCTGAGGTTAAGGACACTTTTTGTTTACTGAAACATGAATTCAAAGAAACGTATTGTAAATTAAAAAGAATTATTACCTTGAGGATGGACACTTAGATTCTTCTCTGTGCTCCTAAATCAGAATCATAACTCACAGATGTTGTCCTAATTTACTTATTTCACAAATGACCACATGTAGCATGTTGACTAGAGAACACCTGCAGAACTACGGACATGGCTTGTCTCTCAGTCTTGCAGGTGAAAAAATCCAGAAAAGCTACTCCCTGCATCAATTTCACAGTTTGAACCCACAGTTTAAGAAAATCTTACGCAACATTTCCTTGAGTTGCCTGGAAAAACATGCTATGAACTTACTGCTGCATGCTGTCCCATCAGCTGTGCTTCAGAGGTGCATTGCACAGTCCCCTAATGTACAAGACACCAGCTTTCATTATAGGACTTGGGAGAGCACATCAGCCGGTGGATTTGGAGCACTGTACTGCACTGTGGCCCACAGACAGGAAGGAAATTCGCCAGCCGATAACAGGTATTTGGACTTCAAAACCAGAAGTCTGTTCCAAAAATATTTGTCTTACCTGTGTGACCACACATACATCTCTCACATCATGCTGACTGACTCTTATCCCCTGTGTTTTCTAGCTATAAAACCCCTTAGTGGAGGGGAGCGTGAACTCAAGCTTACCCAGCACTGAGGCCATGGTTCACCAGCACGCAACTTTCAGCTTTGAGGTGTGATGAGGGCAACACTCCTGCCAGGCATCACCCGTGACTGCCCATGCTACTGCAGCCCTCACACTGCGCTGCTTTAATGGCGGCTGGCATGCTACCTCCTCAGCAGCTTACCTACGTAATTGCATCTGCACACTAACGGTGTGAGCGCCTCGCCCTGCCGACCATTCCTCCTTCACGTCACACATCTGAAGTCGTTCTGGGAAGTCACCCGAGGCCCAGCCCGGTGCCACAGCACAGGGCAGTGTGCAGGGAGGCGAGGTGGCAGTGTGGCCAGGGGCTGGACTGCACAGCTGGTTGTCAGGCTGACAGCAGGTGCCATGCTCAGCCCCTACGCGCCTGTACAAGCCCCGTGACGGGGCACTCTGAGGGGGCCCCGGGGCGGAGGGGGCCCAGTGGGGCCCACCCACCGCTCCACCGGCGGTGGGCGCCGCTGCCAGAGTCGACAGAGAGGGGCGGGGCTAACCCCAGGGGGCGTGACTAACCGGCAAAGGGGGCGGGACTAACAGCCGGTAGGCAGCAGGGGGCGGAGCTAACCGCCAGGGGCGGCAGAGGGGGTGGGGCTTAACGCCACGG
>NW_009649293.1:5404764-5491330 GCF_000708025.1 Charadrius vociferus
AGGGCTGAAGCGAGCGGCTTGATGTGAGCCGGGCGAGGGTGTTTTCCCCGCCGTTTGCAGGCAGAGCGGAAAGTTATACCTGATAATGTGGATCCGGCCAAGGCTTGCCATGGCCACTGGGTTCGCGGCTGAGACGCAGCGGTTCCTCAGGCACCCGTTCGCCCTCCTGTTACCTGCTGCCTTCGCCTGCTTGGCGTCGGCAGGAGACCAGCTCAGAAAACACACTGCTCGCCCTTTTTCTCTAGAAACAACACCGATCACTGATTGTTAAAGCAATAGTTTTTGGGTCAGTTCCGTAAAATAGGCTTTATGTATAAGGTTATAATACTAGAGCAGTTGTTTGAGGCAGTATGTATTTTACAGTGCTCTTTCACAAATGAGGAAAACCAAGCCAAAATGGAAGTTCTTTTTAATAACTTTGTTGTGCTGCTTCTCTGTTAAATTAACACTGTATATGATATGTATATGTGTATTTCAAATATATTCTCTCTAGATGTGTATTATGGAACTGAACTGTGGTTTGAATTTAGCAAGGGATAGCAGAAATAAACTGTGCTAAATTAATAAAATAAAAGTTTATGGGGAGAATTCTGCAGCCAGTGTTTTTTTCATGAGGTAGAAAAGTACACACGCACATTACGTCTGGTATATCCAGGCTGAACAAGTAAGTTTGCTTTTGCAAGTCATTATACTTGGAGAAGTAAACTGAAGGTAAAATTGTCTCCTAAAGTTTGTATATGGATTTCCTATTTTTAAAATAAAGTTTCTCTGTATTACAATTTTATGTGTTCCTGATTTTGTAGATTTTGCAAATGCAGGATTTTCTTAGGTGGCTTAACACACTTATTTTATACTGAAACCAGAGAATACAGATCTGCTTAAAAGATAAGGGAAACCATGAAGTGATTCTTTTAAATAGCACAAACTTGTAGAAAATACTTTCATTGCTGACTACTTGTTTCTACAGTAAGTTTTTGTTTAGGAAGGTATTTTCCTATGATAATGTTGTATATAAGAAACATACACACTTGCCCTAAGTAGTATAAGTGTCTCTGACAAAAAAAGGAAAAAAGTTAGGTATTAAGGTTTTTTATTCTTCTTGCTGAGACCAGTTTTGTATATTTGCCCTTCAGTTCCATGAGTTTGCCAAGACTTGTGGTAAAATCCTATGAAGCTTGGAATATTTATGCTGACTCCTGGAGCTCCTGTCCAATCGGAATACTGATTTTCAGTGCAAGTTTTTCTTGTGTGATACGCCTTAACGTTACATCTGTCATCTGGTTTGTTTCTCCAGTTTGCGATGTCTGGATCATATGTGGAAAACATGATTTTAGAACTTGTCACTAAACTTCCTTAGGTTTAATTCTTTTCAGTAAACCCTCTGCCCCATCACTATAGTAGTGTTTCTAGCTGTTTTAATGTTTCTTGACTAAATTACAGGCCTGTTTCTGAGCACAGAGGGTGCCAGTGCTTTTAAAAACAAAATATGTTGTATCCTGTTGTGGAGTAATACAAAATTTACATTTTGTGGGAACTTGGTTGTCAGTGCCTGCCAGATGCATTTATTCAACATGTGTGTGGTTGCTCCCAAAGCTTGTAAGCCATAGCAGCTAGAGGAGAAGACAAGTTCCAGCATGCTGTATCAAATAAACCTGATTGTTTAATAGATCAAGACATTTTTATACAAATATGTAGAGCATTGGTGCTTGACAGTTGCTGCTCTACTTTGTGGTTTAGGTTATTTACACATTGGCACTGCACTTAAGTAATGTCACACACCAGATGGTAAAAATCGGAGCTTCCTTACGTATTTTAGATTTCCACTGAAGTCCTTTTTGGCTGTGTTGATTGTCTGGGAATATATAGACTATTTGGAAAGTTTGAGAAGACAGAGAAGGCGGTGGAAACATAGAGATGACTGAAGAATGCTTAGTTGTAAAGAGAATTTTAAATGCTCTTTGGGACATAATGATCACATGTAGCAACATAACATAGAAACAAACCGAGAATTTGAAGTAAAATATTGTTAATTCTGTATCACACAATGTGTGTGCTGAGATGATATCAGTACAGAGATATAAAACGATAGTTCAGTTCGTTGGAGCCTGCTCATCAATAGCACTTTAGCTGTGTTGTCATTTGTCTACATAAGATAAATGTGTTTATTTTAGTGATGTTGTGGAAAAGATACACTCAGAGGCAAAAAATTAATAAAACTGGACATTCAGAGTATGTGGACAGTATGCTCCTTTAAGTAGTGTGTAAATTAGTATGTTTGAATATCTTCCAAATGCAGATTATTGAAAGGTTTGTATTAATGCCTGGGGAGAAGCAGGCTGTGATTCAGTATTGGTATTTGGGGTCTAGAATTGTTCCTTCATATTGAACCATGTTTAACTACAGCTATATGGGTCGAACTGTCAAACCACCAAGAATAATCTTGTGGCTGTTAACAGCCGCCATAAAATCCCTAACTAGTTCAGTTATCTTTGTGGGGATTTATGCTGCCAGTTGATGTAAAGGAGCTAGCAGTATACTGCTGTCAATTCTGTCTATCTGAGCCTCTTATTAATTCTGAGGTAAACTGTGAACATAATAAATATCTGGGTTTTTTTCTCCTTTTGTTCCTGCTACATCAGTTGCTTACCAAATTGTGCTTCTGTTAGTTTGGTGGTGTTAGCCAAGTGTGGGAAGATTTAAACGGCAAGAGCTTGGCCAAGAATGAAACACATGTTTTCTGAGTGAAAATAACACTAGGTGTAGTAAAGGTTGGTTTACAAATGTTAGTTGTCTAAACTTGAAGTCTTACAATAGGATGTGTAGAACACTAACCTTAATCAGCTTACTGGCTAATAGTAAATTACATTTTTTGTCTTTTAAAGGAAATTCGACATATGTCCAGTGACTACCCTCATAGAGTTGCAAAATATCCAGAGAACAGAAATCGAAACAGATACAGAGATGTTAGTCCATGTAAGTATTTTTCTGTAAATATTGCAGTAAACTTTCTAGACTTTTTACTTACCCAGTTTACTTTTAAACACCATAGCTAATAAATCACGGTCACTGTATCTTTTGTATTTTGTTTATTTCTGTAGGCGTGTATCCCATGAGAAATGTGTTTTTTGTAACGCGTACACAGATGCATATAACGGAAGGGAGAAAAGTCTGCTGGTTAAACTCATTGTGCTGAATGGTGAATGAGAGATGATTGCAAATCATAGTTATTAGTATATAGGTAAATGTTTGTAAGTTGCAAAGTAACAGTTTAAAGATATTTTTCTCATAGGAAATTAATTGTTTAATATTGCTTTATATGTCAAAAAAATAAACATCTGCTGAGCACAGAAATTAAGTTAATAAGCCTTGACTAACACAGTTTCCTTTTGGGCTAGGTGATTCTGCACATTTACAAGATTGTGTAGATGAGTGCCACTGAATTCCTACTGTTGCTTTAAAAATACTTGAGATTTTGTTATTTTTGTCTGTTCTGAAGAATGTATGCATAGAGTTGTTTAATTTTCTCAATGCAAGTATATATGGTATGGAGTGCTAACTGCCATAAAATGGTCTTTGTGACATAATGATTTTATATCTCAGGTGAAGACAGCTTTTTTTTTTTTTTTTTACCAGCTTCCTTGCTACTGAAGTGTTGTGGACTTTTTTCAACAGCGTGTACTTTAGAAACTGTACTCCAAAATCGATATAAAAAGACATGTGAGCGAAACATTACTAGTATTACCAATAGCTGGAGGAATCTATCATAAATAATTTTCAAATGGACTAGGAAAAAAAAAAAAATCAGTACGGCCTTAATTTTTCTACAAAATATTGAATTTGGAACAGGTTAAATGTTTGTGTGTTCTTTAGCATGAAGTTTCCCAGAGCACCAAAGGCTCAGAAAAGCCTTCTTGTTACTGGATAAAGAACTTTTGAAGGGTTGCTGGTGTAGTGGGGCTTTTTGTTTGAGAGCCTAATCTGAATACCTATTGCAAGATTTGGAGAAGTGCTGAACTCCTTGTTTCCAGTTGAAAGTTGTGGTAACAGCACTTCTCAAAATTACACGGAAAGGGTCTCGGATTGAGTCATGCTGGTCAGATGCAGCACTGCGTGCTGCTCATTAGACTGCTGCCAGACTGCTAACTTGCACAGTGTATTCGCACCAAACGGATCCAGTCTGGCTTAATGCTGAGTCTCAGTACTGCACTCTGATGAAAATGAACTTCAGAGTTCAGTGCACAGCCTCTTTGCTGCGTCTGCCTGGCATTCCCCAGTATCATCTGTTTGAGAAATGTACAGCTCTGAAGAAGATACCTCGAGTTAGTCAAGGCTTACTAACTGTATGCTCAGCAAAGGGGGATAGGCCTCTGCTGGACCTTTGCTGATCTGTGCAGAGGTACTTACGTATCCCAGCTTTGCTGTCCTTTTACAGCACAGCATTAGTATCTTGCCAGTGGTAAACTAGATCATGTTTTATTCACTTTCTGTTTCATACCTAAATTGGGATGGGGTTTGTGAGAAGAGAAGGCAGGAAATTGGATTTGAACCCATGAGACCCAAGTTCTATTCCTGGGTCCGATATCTTATACAACTTCTGTGGCAGAAGCTGTGTTCGTGCATTTACCATTTCTCCCATCCATGTATTTCATTTCTTGGGCACTACTGCAGCTATCGAATTGCAGCTTACCTTCAACATACTTGTAGTTTTTCTCTCTTTTTAAAAAGAGTGTTTCTAAAATAAATAAATAAAAAAGTCATTGTCTTATTTAATTAGCATCTAATAATGCCTGTGATAATATCTTAGAGGTGTGAGTTGTATTCCGCTCTTGTAGTTTTTTTGGAGCTCAAGATTTTCCTTAATCGTGGCATGCCTTTTACCATAGTGAAGAGCACTAAACACCTCTGTGTGGTCGTATAATCAATTATGTGATTATATTAATGCCTGGAGGCTGTGCAGGAGCAGTTAGACAAAATGTAGTCTTGAAGTAGTAGTTGGGTTCAGGAAAGGGTTAGAGTCATTACATGCTAGTTGACATGAAGTATGACATGATGACTGAACTGAGATGGTGAACATTGAGGCATGTCTCAGTTGTTAGCATTTATAAAAGAAAGAAGGTTTGAATCGGGCCACCAAGGTAGCCTGCAGAACTGGGCATTAGGAGCAAGGCTGTATGAGGAGAACAGCGCAAAACACTGTGTTTGAACTAATTCCTGTTGAATTTTATGTCTCTGTGTTTTCAAATATGACTCGTAATTGTATCTGTAACAATGGTGAGAGCTGGGAGGAGAAGGCGGCCTCAAAGGGAATATATGATAAATAGCATTCCAAGATAGCAGTACCTAAATTTCAAAGCAACTGGGGTAAAAGCTGTGCAGTTTGGTTATTGTGGTGAACACATCTGTGGTGCATGTATGCAAGGAACTGGTATTGCAGAAATGCAAGACAACTCAGTCTTACACAATCTTAACATCTCAGTTCTTCACTTTTCAAATTTTACTGCTTTTTACCAGCGTGTAAACAAAAAACGGGTGATAATACTAATATTCTCTGATAGTTAAAGGCCTTCCGAACTAGCAGTTAAACTTTTAAGATCTAGCTCCTTAAACATATTGTAAGACATAAGACATAATTTGATGAAAATGTTTTATTTCTCCATAGCAGTGAGAAAATGGTTTGTTAATCTAGAGAGCGGCCAAGCCAGTATAAAATCTGAGGCGGTATGTCTGCAAGAGGAAATGCAAGGATTATTCTGTTTTATGGAAAAGATTTAAATTACAAGTGCAGGAAAAAATGCTTTGGATTGGTTTGCCCCATTTAAACCATAATACACAGGACATGTACACTGAAATCAACTTGTGTCCATTACATAGATTTCTAGGTAAAAGTTGACCTATGTTCGCTGGGAAAGGCTAATCATCTTTCCCCATTACAGTTGAGTTTCAGATTGTCTCCAGTTTCATAAATATTTTTGCTAGTGTCCAGTTTTGTTGGCTAAAGAGCTATGGTGTGTATAAGTTTGGTTGGGTAAAAGCCCTCAGGAGTTACCGCCTAGCCAAAAAAAATATCAGTCTAGCAGTTTGGTATTATTCTAGAATAAGGAGAGGAATATTTTGGCCATGTAGTACTATTGAAACAGGAAGTTAATCTGAAATAGGTTTGGTTTGACAGCCAGTCATTTCCTGACAGATGAAACCATTTCTCAGAAAACATTGTTAAGAGGAAAATAACTTGTGAGGTTATTATGCTTTATTGATAACTTTAATGAAACTCTAAGATTTCTGTTACTACTTTCCTTCTAAATCTTATCCTTAGTTGATATCAGAGGAGTCTAGTGTCTCAGATTGACTGTAAACACCTTTAGAGATCTGCTTACTGTGTTCCCAGATTTAAAGTCAAGAAGGAAATCCCCTTGGCAAAATTGGTAGGATTTTTTTTTTTCCCGCTTTTGCTTTTGGAGGGTAGATGGGGGTTTACGCAGTTTTATCTTTAGCCTTCCTTTGTAATGTGGGGTGTAGCCCAATATCTTAGGTCATCTGAACGTTTTCGCTTGATAGATCATGTTGCTTGGAGGATCTCGAGAGGCAGTGATTTCTCTTGTTTTCTTCCTGTGGCCGGTAGTAGACTTTGCGCTGGACCTTTCAACTATTGGCTTACGGTTCTTATAGAGTATGTACCAGGGAGAGAGGAACGTGAAGTCTATTGTGCTTTACAAGGAATGGAGTTGGAGCTGATGTGGATGGTTTTGCACGTAGTGCTGATTAATTATCATTGCAAAAATGTTCCCTTTCTGTCCTGTGATGAAAGTGCATGTGCTGAGAACAGGGAGATGTTCTGTTCAAAATAAGCCTAGTGCATTTCTTGTTGTCCATATTAGAAGTTGACATTGATGATTTTTATTACGTTATCTAATGATTCTCTAAAGCATCTTGTTACCAGAATCCATGGTACAAATAAACTCAACATGCTGCTTTTGGAGATACTTTTTTCTTTGGGGTTGGGGAAGAATTTTATAGCACATACTGATTTAAACTTTATTGTATCTTAATTTTTTTTCACAGTCCTGCTTAAAAGTGTAAGGATCCTGTGCAGTAGTTATGCATATGTTTCAGTATGAATACATTTCAGTTATGAGCTAGGCCATGATTGATATCATGGCGTTCACTGCGTACAACCAGTGGCAGGGTGGGGGAAAAGTCACTTTGCCTTTCCTTTGCCTTAGGCTACCTCTGAAACTTGAGACTGTAAGTCTAGTGACAAAGTATGGTAATTTGAATAATTTAGTAGCTCAGATAGACTAGATTTAGATTAGTGAAATGAAGAGGATTTGCTGGTAGGCGGAAAAGGGTCAGACTGGGTCATTAGGATGGCTTATGGCTACATGTTTTATTTATGACTTTCTTTAATCCACTAAGTAGCATTTCACCCTCCTTTGCTGTTAATAGCTCTGTATTTGGGGAACAGAGACATATCTTGGGTAAAAGATAATTTTTAAGTTATACAGTGATTTAACTTCTAGAAGCAGTTGTTTTCAAATAAAAACCTTTCATAAACCAACTGCAAGAACTCTGTGATGTAAAATGTCAAACGTTTCATATCTCGGTTTTAACTGGGTATGTCATTTTCTTTTTTAGCAGGGAGTGGGCAAATTGATGTGTAATGTGGAGTCTTGGCCTTATCTGAGACATGGGGAGTGTTGTCAGTGATATCAGTGGGACAGGGTTTTGCTTGAAGTGGGTAATAACAGTTTGCTTATCTGAGACAGGGTTGTTCTGGGAGTAGTTTTCTTGTGCAGGAGCCAGAATGAGAAGCATTTTTAAGGTTTCCACTTCCTTTTTGGGTTGTATAGTTTGTTGAAATAGGGGAATTAGCACTTCAGAAAATGAGTACTATATTTTAGCTGTTGTGGGCATGGAAACATTTAAGATAAATCTTTAAGATAAGATTTAAGATAGGTTTATCATTCATATAAATCTAAAGTATTTTGTAACTGGAAATGATTTACATATGGGAAATATGTTACAACTAACTCACTGTCAAAAGTTGGCTTGCTTCATTTAATTCAGAAGAGCAAGCCAGGGCTTGAATGAGGTTTCTAGGTCATTGTGTCCTTCAGGAACCGTTTTCCCTTGAAAGAAGGGAAATCAATATATTCTAGTGGCTTTCTTTGTCCTGTGGAGTGTATTGCCAGTGTATTTGTGGGATCGCCTCTGTTTTAGTTGGGGAGGAGGAGGGAGGCTGTCTGTGCATAGAATTAGTCGTAAAAGGAGCTTTTAGAAAAATTTTCAGATTTTTATTTGTCATGTTTACAAAGTAAAATTTATAAGAAGGGTAAAATAAGCCTGAAAATGTGTGTAATGATTACATTGGGAAACCTCATTAGGGCCTCCGCAGTTATCTCCTACTGGCAGCAATACAGCAGCTGCCGCTGGGTGATTAAACTGTTAACAGTGCTTGCTTACGTCATCTTTCCGAGAACACTAGTACCGGTATGTGTGATTTACTATAACAAGATCTTAAGTTTTTCCTGTTGGCAAATGACATGTAATATTTACAAAGGTCTTGGTTTCTCTCCAGTAGAAACATTTCAGATAAAGTGATACATGAAAGGAAAAAGTAACACTTTCCTATCCAGACAAAATAATACAAGGAGATATATTTTACTTTAAAATGCACATATCTTACTTTTACTGTCGCTTAGCTTTGGTAATATTTTTGTCTTCATACGGATGTTTTAATACTCCTGAAAGTCAAGGTGGTGTTGCCTTACAGCTGGAATTCTAATGAAAACAGACTAAACCAGTAACTTTCTCATACTTTTGTATTAAAAATAGTTTTCTAGCATATTTCTGTTCTCTGCACATTTATATGTGACTGCATATAAAAACTAGCAGCCAAAGGAGGTGGGATAATAACCCTAAATCTCAGTCCTTCAGGGGAAAAAAAAAAAAAAGTAGTAATCTACTGTTGACTTCTTTCCTTGAATCCAGCAAGATCGTCTTTGACTGTTGCCAATAGTAGATAGATGAGGGAGAGCGTAAAAGGAGATCAAGACCTAGTAAATGTACTTTTCCCAGGTTCCAGACATATGGGAGGTATTTATATGAGCGGTCCATAGAACAAGAGTCCATCAACTTTTTGCCTATCTGGGGTCATATTCATTAATGTCTTAGATAAGCCTTGTGCTGTATAGACTGGCTGTGATACGGGGACTTAATCTGAGTTCAGCTGTCATAGCTGCACAGGATGTGATACTTGGTAGTTGCTCATGTCAAAACTCATGGATTTTGTACATTTCTCAAGATGTTTGTCAAAAGGAAGTTAGCCTTTTGGTGCAGGGATGGGAGATGGAAAAGTAAGCTGACATTTTAAGAGCAGCTGTGCCATCAGTCTGTACCCCAAATGAGTTTTGTGGGTTAGACCAGGTGAACGTTGGTTAAAAACTGGCATTGTGACATTATTCACTCTCAGCTCTGTTGGTTTCTTTATGGACTTTCTTCCTGAAATGTGTTGAAGTCTCTTAAACTCAATTTAGTTTGCCGTTTTTTAATTACTCTTCCCATAACAGTCTGTCTAGGCAGTTGAGCTTCAGGGGGCTTGCAGTCACTTGGGTCTCATTTCCTGGCATGCAGTTGTGTACAAATTTTAAGCCAAAAATGCTGTTTATTTAATACAGTTCTAATAAATGTCAGAAGGATTACCTACTGTGAACAAGTCTGATTACCTAAGTGTCTCCTAGAGGGTGATAAATCAGATACTAAAAGGTTTTAGGAACAGCAACAGTGACTTTTTATTATGCAGTGTTTTAGTATGACAGTCTGATAATCTTTCTCATATTAATGTTAGAATTTTAAATGGAGTCCTTTGCTTGTGTCTGGCATAAATAGGGGCATCTTCTGTCTTGCCTGTGCAATCATGAGAGACTGAAGCTGTGTAATTAGATTAGGCTTCATTTAATTGGAAGATTTGTTAAATAGATACATTTTTGCATGTGGCCTTTCTTTAATATTTTTATTTTGTGTAGTATCAAACAATAAATTACAGGGAAAATTAAATTGATCAAGGCTTGGTTTGAATCATTGCAAGTAGATTTTTCTTTTTAGCTGTGGGAGTTTAACTTTATGATTCTACCTCAACCTATGAAACTTTAGTTCACCAAATGTCTTGGAACTCTGAACTTAAAGGAAACCATGCAGCGGAGTGATCTGGTGTGGTAGAACAGAGTGCTGCCTGGTGTGGGTTGGGGTGCTGTTGTATTAAGGAAATGCCACTGTTGAGGGATTCCTGTGAGCATCTTTTGGCATGTGTGGGAGGGTTATTTTATTTGGTATTTTTCTAAAGAAAACAGGGTATTCCAGTTTTCTGAGAAGTTTCTATTAATAGCTGCCTGAAATTACTCTGATGGAATGCTGAGGGGAGAAGGAGACAGGCAGTTGTCAGTTACATGAGAAATTAGTTTCACATATATTTGTAGTTTGCCATTTGGTTAGTACTGCAGAATTTATTTCTAATTGCTTGTCAGACTTAAACTTACCTGTTAGAAAGTGTTCATCAAGATGGATGCATCATTAATTGTTAATTTTCTTTGAATTTTAGATGATCATAGTCGTGTAAAACTGCAGAACACGGACAACGACTATATCAATGCCAGCCAAGTGGTCATAGAAGAAGCCCAGAGATACTATATTTTAACACAGGTAAGTAGTACCACAGAATCACAGAATGGTTAGGGTTGGACGGGACCTCTGGAGATCATCTAGTCCAACCCCCAATTACTAGGTTATTATAGGGATTGAGAATCTGGGCGAGGGGGATTTGTACAGTTATGATTTGTATTTGGATGGTTCCTTGGCTCTGTGAATTATATATATCTCGTACTAACCACCTGTTTGATCTAGTTGTAAACACGTTATTTTATAGTTTAAGAAAAAGTTCATGGGAATATTTAAGTATGAATAATTTACTGCATATAAAGCTTTTCAAATATTTTGTGCTCTTTTCTTTGATTCTTTTGGGAATAGGTTGCCAAAATACTTTTACCCCTCATTTCATTTTATACCTTCTGAGCATGCCTGCAGTAGCTTTTCTTCTAACAGCACAATACTATAGATGCCCTTAGTTTTTTTTTCTGAAACAACTCTTATCTGTGCAACGTGGTTGCTTTCTTGCCTGTCATTTCTGTCATTCTACTCATAATTTGCTTATACTTTTCAGAGGAAAACTTTTTCCTGTTTTGCACAGTGAACTATTAACTGTGTTGAAAAGCTGCTTTGCCTATGCATTCTCACACCCCTTTTTTTCTTTACTACACAGGGTCCACTACCTAATACATGTTGTCATTTTTGGCTAATGGTATGGCAACAACAAACCAAAGCAGTTGTAATGCTGAACAGAATTGTTGAAAAAGAATCGGTAAGTAATATTGGGCCTAACGTTGTAAAGTAAGCCACATAATTTTAATACAGTTGAACAACGTTTGATTGTTATGTTAAAAGAACTAACGGACTTCCTCACTGGTGTACAGCATAACATGTATTTAATATAACATTAAAGTGATGGAGCTAAGACTCAAAATTCCTTTTGGTGAAATCAGCATCTAATAAATATTCATCCAGAAAGGTAAAAGTAACATCCTGAGAAAGGAGGACATACAGATAGAAATAAGATGGAGTAGAAGCAGTGTAAGGTGCTCTAGAACAAAATGGAAGGTGAGAAAAGGGGTTTGAATTAAAATATCTTTATTTTATTTCTTCTAATCTAACAGAGTAGTGTATTTGTTAGATAGTCATCTTAACTGTTTGTAACAATGAAGACAAGCTGCTGCCAGCAACTGTCAAACTGAACTAGTTACTTTTGATTATTTACAGCTGTTGCTATACGTGTAGAATACACAAATCTTCCGTTATGATGTAGTTTTTCTGCTCATGTGCCTGCAACCACTGTGGATTTCAGTTATAAATGCATGTCATTTGAGGTTTATGGGTTTTCTTTGGAGTAGATTTGTTAGTGAAAAAGATTTGACTAGTCCATTAAAAAGTCACTTATTTTCTTATGCAAAAATTTCCCTGCTGAAAGTTTGAGTGCAGGGCAAGGGGAACAGTTTTGCCTTGCTTTGTTAGTTTATGCTTTTGTTTCATGAGAATCTTCCAGTATTCAGCTGGGAACACTGGATATGTTACATCAGTTATGTAAATGTGCAAGTGTGGGCCTCAGAAACGGAGGGGAGAAATGTTGCTGGAAGAGCACAGTAAAAACGTTCACTGCAGAGAACTAGAGGGGAGGGGGAGAGGGAGAAGGGTTAAGGTGTATCTCAAAACATGCTAGTCTTGTGGTGAAAGAAAGCATAAACAGATAAAGCCGGAATGTGTAATAGCCATTGAAACAGTTGTAGTATCTTGGCTGTAAATATTACGGACTTTGAGAATTCCTCAAACTGGGAGCAGGTACTCAAGTCTACTGTATTGAATAACGGAGTCTCAGAATCTGTTCATGCAAGGCCCAAGATCCTAGGATACTTAACCAGATTTTTCTTTTTTTTCTTCCTTTTTTCTTCTCTTTTTAAACAAAATATATTAGGTGAAGTGTGCACAATACTGGCCAACAAAAGAAGAGGAAGTTATGACATTCAGTGAAACAGGTTTCCGTGTGAGGCTAGTATCTGAAGACGTCAAATCCTATTACACAGTACATCTACTGCAATTAGAAAATATCAACGTAAGCTTTTCTCAGTCTGTATAGCTCATATTCCTGGGCTTAAGTATATAACGAAACCACTTAGAATATTATCACTACAGGTTTGATTTAGCTTTTACACTGAAAATTTTAATACACTTCGCTTCTGATAATGTTGAATATGTATGTGTCACACATAAGCGAGTGAGTTAGACCTGAATTAATCTATACGTTAAAAGAGATAAGAGCTTCAGCTTTTTTATACTTATGTTTTCTGTTTGGCAGTACTTTAACATGCTGAATTGTAATTGGTGGTAGTGGTGATGCTAAGAGGAGCTGTGAGAAATACCCTAAAAGGAGGAAGCTAGGAGTTGAAAATTCTGATTTCTTTTGAATATCAGAAATCAGACTCAGTAATTACTGGGTTTTTTTTAATGAAACTTTAGTTTTCCATATAATTCAGTCCAGCTATCTAAGTTTTTTGGGGGAGGGGTGATTACCACCTGTAGATAGGTAACTTTCTCCTCTTGCTTACCTCCCCTTTTGCTCCACAGGACCAACCATCCTTTTCTCTTAAAAATTAAGCACTTTGACAATTTAATCAAGTTAAGCTCAAAAAAATTGTTCCTGGCCTGAGCTTGGTTTGGAATTTGCTGCTTCTGTTTCAGAGCTGAAGACAGGATTGAAGAGCTTGTCTGTTTGTTCCAGCTATGTCTTGTAAGATACTCTCTCTCCCTATAAACCTTGCCTTATATTAATCGAAAGTGCTAGTATGGCAAGTTTTATTCAAGGTTGTCTTTTCAGTGGATTTGGGAAAGGAAAGCTTGAGGATATTTCCTTGCATGTTGTTTTATACAACTAAACATTGATATATTGGGTCAAAATTATTTGAATTTATAGTAACTATTAATGGTACTTTGAGATAATGTTTGTTAATTTGAAACCTCCCTCGTGAGATCAACATGATAAAACTTGGCATGTTGTTTCATGTCTATTCTGTGTAAGAGGAGCTTTATGAAATTCTGTCCTACTGACCTGAAGAATTTCTGTTTAGTTGTTTGTTTATTGCCAGCAAAGGCAAAGAAAAGAGTAGTGCTTGCAAGCTAGCGTCCGAGAAAGAATAACTTTCCTTTTTGGAAAGCTGTGGCAAGTTTTCCTAACTACTGAAAAGGCTTCTTTGTGGAATTGTCTGGCTGACGTTAGCCCCAAATCTTAAATTTCCTATTTTCAAAGGATGCAATTTTTATGGTATTTGTATGTTTGGACATAACATTAGCTGGAAAATGCAGAAATCCTCTGAGGAACAGCACAGCATATAGTAGACTTCTGAGTTGGAGCTATTGAGCACTTAAATTTCTGGGTTTGCTTTGGACTGGCAATGCAGCCCCCTCAGCGCTGTACAGTTTCTTGTGTGTCATGTAAATCAGTTTCACAAATACTTAGCAAACATACTGTATTGACTTTTTATTTTAATGCCCTAGCACTCCTATAAAGCTCCAGGAATATTAACTCTAAATAATATTTTTTATATAGAACAGCTGCAAGAACTAGAACATACTTGGTTAATCAAACAGAAAAAATACATATTTTCTAGAATAACACTGTGAATGTTAAGTGCAGCCTTCTGTAAGAATTTGATAATTATACTATAAAGCTTGTGGGAACTGAGTATTCACAGTAACTTGAAATGTGAGCTTAACTATGTTTATACAAGTTACTCTGGAGGGGACTTTGGTGGAGCCAGAGTAGTAAGACATTTAGCCACTTGACGCCTGGAATATAAGATGACTCACAAACAAAATACACTCTGAATTCCAAGAATCCTGAAGAAATTTTAGTATTTCCTTGAAAACAGAGAGAACTAGAATTGTCTTCATAATAAAACCATACTGAACTCAAGTGAATTTGTGTTACTGCAAGAAATCTCTCTAATATAGAAGCAAAATACATACGTATGAAGAGTAAAGTGCTTGTTTAATGTTACCAGTGAAACAACCTCTGAATATTTGATTGGTTTTGGTGGTGGTGTTTTTGTTTTGTTTTTGTTAAAGAGCAGTTAGAAGTACAGGTGGGGTTTGAAGGGGAGCAATGTTTGTTTTTTAGAATTAGATCAAGGCATTTGGCGGTTTGATTTGTTTATATCTGTTCTAGGCAAACATTCGGTTTTGCTGTTGCAGCTATGGTCCAATAAAGCTTTGGAGAGGAGATGGTGTTTATTGGTATCTTTCCAAAAGTTTTGAAAATAGTTTTAATGTGCTTTGTCTTGCTGGTGATTATTGGGGAATTTCCTTATTTTTTGCCTGACCTAGTTTAGAATATAGAAATTTGAAGCTGCTTTTCCACCATGGTTCATTGTGTGTTCTCCATCATTTTGTTGGTGTCAGCTGTCAGCTCTTCTGACAGTCGACCACTACTTTCTGCTGTAATTGCTCAGGTTCAGAATTCTCCTTGAGGAAAGACTGACTGAAGGCTTCCACAAACCCTTCCCTCTGCTGGAAAATAAGGATAGAAGGAAAATACTGTGCTCATGTTAAAAATTTATCATTCATGTGTGAAGCTATTGCACGTCTGTGACTTGAAGCGAAGTCTCCCAGTATGCTGGAGAAGTGACAATAAGTTTTGCGACAATATTATGGGAAAATTTTTAGATATTGGCAGCTAACTTCTGGAAGAGTCCACCTTGTGTTCAATATGTATTTTTATATTATTCTTTATTGCTGCTTTTAGCTTCCCTTGTCACAAGTATAAGTACTGGTCTTTAGAGAAAGAAAACTTTTGTTTTCAGTAATTTCTGATGTGGCAACCCAGATAACCTGGAGAAAGATACAATGTGACACATAATGAATGCTTATAAGCAAAACCCCACTAGATTGGTACTGGGGAGTTCAGGGAAGCTGTGGGAAGGCAAATGAGCATCGGTACTTGAGGGAGACCAGGGACTGACTGGGTGAGGAAATGGAGAGGTGGAAAGGAATTGAAATTGTTGGAGGAACCTTTATGAATGTATCTCAGACTGTGTTCCTAGAAATAAGTATAAAGCAGCCAAAGGAGAGGTTTGCAAAGAAAATGTTTTCTGGAGGAACAAGGACTAGAAGAAATGAACTAGATATGATGTGACGCTGGTGGTATGGTACTTTAGAGTGAGGACCTTTAATAAACCCCAAGTGGAATCTTGAGTCCTCTGCAAATAACAAATACTTGGAAAAAAACCCATCAGCAAAATGGATTCCCAGTGTAGTTCCAAATCTCTGTGTGGCTATTGCTGTCAGATTAAGGTGACACAAGACTGCTTAGTGGCCCTCACTAACTGATCCTTTGGATGAACCAGGAAGAGTCAGTGTAGTTCAAGAAGATAAGATTTGCTTTGCTGCTGGTTTACAGTGTCTAAAATTTTAAATGTACTGAGAAGATCTTTTGTTTGTGGAGGCAAGCAATCTAATAGCAGGTGATGTTCTGGGATCTAGTGGTGTCTTTGTACACAGATGTGTATATGTATGTAATTCTAAAGTGTTTTGAAGGGATTTCTGAAACATGGCATACACATGCTTTTAAACTTGCGGGATGTCCTCATATCACTTTGTCAAACTGTAACAGGGGTTAATTTTGGTCTTCATGACCACAAAAATAAGACTGAGGTATTAGGAAAGGTATTGGTGTCGAACAGGAAAGGAGAACGCAGACTCACTTGAATGTTAAGTGTTTGCAGATTCAATGGGCACAGCTATTATCATGTTGACTTGCAGGATATGCACTAGTTATTAAAGAAAAAATACATAAATGTTTGTGAGGATTATTTGTCCCCATTATCCTCATTGCCATTTTTATGTATGTTTTGAAAACCATTTTGCCAAGCATTAGAATGAGCAAATAGAAGAGGTTGCGGTAAAAGTTGATTTAAGATTTCCAATTTCAGTGCTTAGAATACTGGCCCTACAGCATGCCGTCTCATTTTTATACAATCAAATTAGTTGTTGATGCACTTAAGGCGTGATCGTTAAATACAGGACCACTGTGGGGTTGTACGTGTATTTTACACCTTCATATGTTAGACCATTTCAGTAGCCCTTAAACTATGAAATCAAGGGGCGTGTGAAATTTGACAGATCAGCATTTTTCTGTCTTCACCCATTTTACTTGATACTGAAGGTATCAAATTCCTTTGAGCGTTTTGGTAGTATTTTATTCATGTTCATACTCTCAAGTGACTGAACAATCTAAAGTTGTTTTAAGATTTTTGTACCTTTTTGTTTTAAGTGATTAGTCTCTGTAAAAAGGTTATGACAAGGCCCGTTTTGATGAAAATTAATCTGATGGCATTATATTATTTTTTTGCTCAAGTCCTGTTGTGGACGTCTGCTTGTAGCCTGGAGCACGGCTTGTGGTTTGATCATGCTTTGATTATGCTGTTAGTGTTGCCAGCAGTCAGTGGAGGACTGTGCAGTGTGGTGGTAACTTTCTGAGTTTATCAGTTTTAGCTATGTTGGTTATTTACTGAAAGCTTATGCCAGTAGTTTGTGAAACCTTCACTTAAATGGTTTGACTTATTTTCTTAAAGTTGTTTGTTTAAATGTTATCCCATGATTATTCAAGGATTTTTTTTATTTTTGGTAGCTAGTCTTGGGGAATAAATCTTGGAAGAATATGTTGTGGTTACCATAGAAGAAGCTGGTTTTCAGTTATCGTGCAGAAATGTGTACCCTGTGTATAACATAGATAAAATTTTATATTACTGCCTGACTCTTGAAGTCCAGTTTTTTTCTTTAAGAGAATATCTAGTTTCCTGATAACGCTTTAAATAAAATTAGTTGTTCTTTAAAATTGAATTTCTGTCCATCAACAGTTGTGAATCTTTAGCAAGCCAAACCTTTTCTCATTACAGTCCTGCATCACTTCACGTAAGTGATAGCTGTGGTGTATGACTCAGTGACAGGGGGAGTTCTTTAAGAAAGGGTAGTACAGATATTCACACAAAGATGGTATTTCAGCTGTAGAGCTTGACTGCCAAGCACCACTTAAAAGAACCATTCTGTTTAAGAGAGAAAATGTGGGAGGTTTGAAATATTCCAATGGGATTTGGCTGTATGATTAGAAACCGCATGTTCAAAGAAGGCCAGGCAGTTCCGGTGCACTGAAATGGGACTCATGAGGAAAGATGAAGAGATGAAGTATTTTTAAAATGAGCTGAAGTGATGGAAAATTGTGGGATGGATAAAGCCTTCGTACAGTATTGGGGGGGGAGAAAAAAGTAATTCTGTGAGTTAGAGCTGGATGAGTTGTACAATGGCATTGTTTAATCTCTCCTTTAGAAATACCTATTTTCAGATTAGTACATGATCAGGGTGACACTTGGCCATGTGCTTGAAGCACTATTGTTTGGGTTTTTTTATGAGGAGTGCTTGTTATAGTATGTGAGCTGAAAAAAAAAAAAAACCTTGAAAAAAACACAAACAAACAAAAAAACAGATCACATTTGTTTTCTATAGATAAGGGCATTTTTGCCTTCTTGAGGTATAAGGGAGGCTTTAATCTGAAATGTTATTTAAGAATCTTGAGGGTTAGGGGAGAGTATCAATTACCACTGCAAAGGATAATCTAGATTCACAAAAACCAACTTTAACCTTTGATTTACCTAGGATGTGCATTTAGCTCATCTTTCCAGTTATCCTCTTCAATTTTTTTTGCAAATTGCTAAGTTATTTTTCTGAGAAATAGAGGAATTCGCTTAAGAGTGTTATCTTCTATAATTTCCATATTTCTTATTTAAAAAAAAAATTATCATCTCCTTCATGATTTTTAAACAAATGAATAATTTCAGTTGATTAGTGACTTAACTCACTAGTTGAAACACTAGGTACAGAAGACCAGTATGAAGCTCTCGGTTGAAAATACAAACTTTTTTTTTTTTTTTTAATGCTTTGCTTCAGCCAAATAAAAATTGGAAATCTCAGTGTATTTACACAACTTAGGGCTTGGTAGATTTTTTGTTTTCCCTTTGAAATCTTACTGTGTACTCATTTTCCCAGTATAATGGATCAGACTCTGTTGTCCTTGTTGAGCTCTTAGCCAAAAGACAAAATATTCCTGGAAGATAACTGTGCACTTAGAGTGACTTGAGTCATGTTAATATCCACTGTTTTCTGTGAAAGTATTGGCAGTCTTGTGGTATCAGGCATTGAAGGCAAAAAAAAAACCCAGGAGAGTGTTTTTGTTACTGTGGATTATTCTAGTTTCACAAAGGAGTTTCGTAAGCTGTCCCTCATAAGAAATTCAAACAGATTGAACAGGAGATGAACAATAGAATTTATTTAAATTTCATTGCTATATTTTACTGTTGCTGAAAAAAAGAAAAATAGCTTTTCTGGAATACATTGATATTTTATATCAATTTATAATTTTATAAACTTGTGGAGGTTTATGTAGGTTTCAATCTATGTGGAAAATAAGATAAAATGGAGGGAGGATAAAAAACCTGAACGTTTCTAGAGTTCCTGAGCTACATCAGTGATCAAGTTGTCTCAAAATCACAGTAGCAAGAAAACAAGGGAGGCAAGGTGTAGCATTCAACAGCAGGTCTGAATGGAATTCCGTAAAGATATGATCCAAATTTGTCATCAGAGCTTTTCAGAGATACACGTACTTTCTTGCTGTCATTTCAGTACTTGTGGTTAGTTGGTCGTGTTAGGAGAGGAGCCTTATGGTTCTGAAACAACTGTATGGTTTTGGAATCCTTTCTTACTTGCAAAGAATGAATACATCCAGCTGAAGTCCTGCTAGATGGGTTCTTCTAGGCCTTTTCCATAAAGCCTCCTGCTCCTCTCAGTAGTGTGGTTAGTATAAAGGAGATGCCAATACCTCTTGATATTAAAAATTGCTCTAAGCAAGAGTGGAGAGTGTTTACAATGCTGATGGGCATTTTTTTCAGTCATATTAATGCCGGCAGTCTAGTAACTGCTGTCAGCCATTAAGCTGTGTTAATGGCAGAAAAAGAAGAATATTTGAGAGCAAGTAGAAAAGCAAACCAAATATAATATTGGATTTTTGAGAAGAATTAAAAATGTGTATGTTAATAATTGCAAAGGGGAAAACTACCAACTTGGATGAAAAACTGCTTCAGGGTGCACTGTTGGTTGTCATCCAACTTGAAGCAAGTTATTGGATTGTTTTCTAAATGGGAGGTTTAAAATAGAAAGTAGCTATTTATTTAGATTGGGAAATGTGTGCTAACTAAAGAAAAGTAGAATACTTTCTAGTTGTATTGTTTATTTTGTTTTTACTTCTAGAGTGGTGAGTCCAGGATGATCTTTCATTTTCATTATACGACATGGCCAGACTTCGGAGTTCCTGAATCTCCAGCTTCATTCCTGAACTTCCTCTTTAAAGTCCGAGAGTCTGGTTCACTAAGTCCTGAACATGGACCTGCAGTGGTTCACTGCAGTGCGGGGATAGGACGTTCCGGCACATTTTCTTTAGTAGACACTTGTCTTGTTCTAGTAAGTGTTTGGTCATTTTCTCTGTCATCCTTTTCCTTCTCCTGACACACTGCCTCCTTTCCCAATATGGGCTTTTTGGTCAGAAGGCTTTAAAAGTATTTAAGTTAATAGCATGCCAGTGAAACCATTAATTAAGACATCATACTTTATTTTCTTCACATATTTTGATGGTTTAAAAACACAACTCTTGAAATACATTTACAAATCCGTCTTGAAGTACGTTACACGTTTGCAAAGGTTCCTGGAAACTAAATAGTAAGCATTCTTTTCCTTTTATATAAGATGTGCTTAGAAGAGGTTGAGGTTGGTTTTGTTTTGTTTTGTTGTTTTGTTTTGTTTTTAAATATGAACTTAAAGTTAGGCTTGTGAATATATATTGAGACAACTTCATATATAAGTGTTTTTCTCTAAACATGGAATATCTCGCAGGTCTGACAGGACCCTTTTCTTAAGGTTGCAGAAAATTGGTATCTGAACTATGATGAGAACTCGGGCGTTTCCCTGGATCTCCTGCAGTGTGTAACTGAGGATGGTGCAGGATTTCCCTAGCTGTGCAGCCCTCTGGGAGGTGGGACTTGGTAGCCAGTTGCAGTACCACATGAATGACTAGATTTTTTTCATACTCAATGAACTGCATCGTCTATTATTGCTCATGACTTGAGTGAACTTTAAATGTTAAATAATATTTAAAATATCTTTGAATTTTTGTTGGATTCTAAAGTCCAGATACAGGCTTTTTCTTTTTGACTCTGCTTGATAATAGTGCGAAGTACAGCACAGGGGTAGGTGAAATAGGTTTTCATTTAAATTCGAAGACAATTGTCTCACGGTTTGGTTAGGACTTCTCAACTTATTTTTAATTTTTTCTTCAGATTTTATTTTATTCTGCATTTTGAAAAACACAGGTGTATGTATTGATGCAAATATATTTTTAATATTACACAAAGTAAAGTGAACACTGCGAGAAGTGCAGAGCTGTGGTTAGAAACACCCCATGAATATAGTGTGGGGACAAGTGTGTGCATTGCTTGGATTAGGGATTCTGCTTTAAATAAGGAAACTTCTGTCACACTCGGTCATTCCGAATCGCTGTTCCATTTGGGAGCCGTAGAAAGTACTGCTTAGCAGTTCTGATTCTTATTGTCCTATTTAAAAGTACAAATACATACCTAAATAAAATCCAGCCTATCTAAATTTCTTAATTTGAAGACTTAATATTAGGGTACTGATTTGTTTGGTCAATATGTGATCATTGATTTGTTCATAATAAGCTTTCATTAGATGGTTTGGGTTTTTTTTCTGTAAAAACAATATAGAAATCATTTGAGATGTTAATTTCATATATTACTAATAGAAACATAATATGAATAAATTAATTTTTAGATTGAATTTTATGACTAATTTCTACTTGTAATTATTTTTTATATGTTGCCTCTCTTTATGAATCTCAATGACACTCTTCATGTGACTTTCTTTACAGATGGAAAAAAAAGACCCATTTTCTGTAGATATTAAGAAGGTATTACTGGATATGAGAAAATATCGAATGGGACTTATTCAAACTCCCGATCAACTAAGATTTTCATACATGGCTGTAATAGAAGGAGCAAAATTTATAATGGGGGATTCAACTATACAGGTAAATGTGAAGTTCCGTGTATTTAACCATAAACAGTAGACTGCTAACAGTAGTTAAAAATGAGCTCTGAACTATTTAAAAACATGTGACTTTGTGGGGTTTAAATAATTTGCCTTTTTCAATAGCTGCCCAGAAAGTGTTAGAGGGTACCTGATCAGCCCCTTCTGTCAGATAAAATTTTAATCCTATGTATTGGTCCCCTCTTAGAGAAAATATAAAAATAATTTGTTTGTACAAATGTGTTTCTTTTTTTTTTTTTTAAAGTTAAATTGATCTCTTCAGTACTGAAAAGGAGAAGTAATGCCCAGTATCACTTTGAAAACATAGCAAGGATCTTTTAAGGATTTCTTGATCTTTGCTCTATATTTTCCTATTTTCTGTTGCCTGATGCTACAGATCGCATTTATTAGTGAAGTTGCTTTTCTTTTTCTTTTTTTTTTTTTTCCCATATCCTTTAAAATTTATGTTATATTTGGCCAGCTTCTACTAACTGTGATGAGTTTTGGGGCAAACAGATTACCAAATCTCCCTATTTTATCAGTGTGGCTTGCAGATGTAACAGTAGCTACAGTTCTTTTAAATGGCTGGGGCTAGATGGGAGGGAGGACTGGGAGGAGAGGCTGTGAGACAGACTTAATTCTGCTTTCATATGGTAGGGCTTTTTTTATTTTGTTGCTTTCTTAAAATCATGAATGAAGCAGATAAGCTGAAATACATTTCCTCTTTTCTGTGGTTCTGCTAGTTGTCAGATTCTTTTCTTTGACAAATGTTTCTTGACTTGCTGTGTAAATAAAGAACTAATTTTGCACAGCTACTAATCAACACCTGGGTAGTGTGCTGCTAGTCTGACACCTGCACCATATGGGTTGAAGACTTCATGATTCATCCTAACACTAACAGCAATTTAGCCTCTTTATTTTCTGGAAGCTATTTCTGGTGGTACGAGGGTACTCTCTCTAATAATTTTTCTGCTTTGTTTTTTAAAAAGCCATGCGGCAAACCGTGAGCAGCTCCAATTCCCACACTTTTATCCATTTAGATCACAGGATTTCTTGTTTCTGGATACAAGGGAGCATTGCAACTCCGAATACTGCTTGTCAGGTTCAAGTGTATTATTTCTTCATACTAAAAGAATGCCTAAGAAGGCACACTTCTCATTTGTTCTTTTTATCTTTTTCTTGTTATGATTGTTCAGATGATCTTTCTTAAACCAGGCTTTTGTGCAGAGCAGGCAGTTGTCCTGGTGCTTTTCTCTTCAGGCCTCAGGGACATGTGCAGAAAATCAATTGGCAGTACTTATAGGAGTATTTCTCCTTTCAAGGTCAGCTAGATCATTTTTTTTCCCCCATGTGGAACAGTTGTACTGTCCAGAGTGTGAGCACTGTTTACTTCTCTCTGCTAGTGATGGGGAAGGCATGAGGTCATTGAGTGCTTCTTTAATGTAACTTTACCTAAATGTTCATCTCTGATGTCTCCATGGATTTTGGAAGTCAGTAAACTGTGCAGACAAACACAATGTATACTTGAGCCTTTACTTGGTTACAGCTAGGGGCTGCAACTGCAACACTTATTTTGGGGGGTGAGGAGTCTCTTCCCCTCGTTTAGCACTGATGGGATTTCTATGTGTGACCGAAAGGAAGGATCATACACTTGCCTGGGTTGCCCTGAAGCCCTGCAGAGGCGTGTGGTTGGTGTGCTGCTGCATGGTCCTGTAGCTGAAGCAATTACTTGCTTCCGAATTATACTACAGCACTGCACCATATAAAATGGGTGAGGTGGAACAAGGTTGAAGTTTTCATTTGTATAAAATTCCTTTGTAGTAAAGGTAAGTTAATATTGCTTCAACAACATAGTAGAATAACTTACCATCACTCTTTCAGAAAAATCTGTTGAAATGAGTGGTCTCTGGAAAACAAATTTGTGGCTTTGAAAGGACAAAGAAGATTGAATTCCTCAGATCCATGGGTGTGTTTTGCAGACAGAGAACAAGAATATTATAATTTTGTACTGAAACTTGTGAATCCAAAAATTGTATCTGACATTCACCTGATCCTGTCAACTGCACACCTTAATGTGCCTTTCCCTTGTGTCCTTTCATTTCAAGAGGCAATATAGGCCCTAAGTCTTAGCTCCCTTATGCAGGCATTTTGGTTATAATATTAAGGGCAATTGTAGTTCTTAAATCAAACTTCATCACTTCTTTGTTTCTTCCAGACAGTTTCACAAGACATAGTGTAGTACTTCAGTTCCTGAGATATGTTTTTGTTATTCTGTTTTTCTAAAGTTGCAGATGCTATCATAAAATGGCAAAGGTAATTTAGCAACAGTCCTCCTTGTCTTCCTGCTCCAAGTTGTACCTTATTTTCCCAGTCCTGCCATTCACATAGTCTTGTCGTAGATATTTTAAAATGAGAATTACCAGTATATGAGCTATTGTTATTACATGTTTAAAATAGAATTCTTGGTGGGAAATTCCTTCTGTGTCACAAGAGTAGTAAAATTGTCTCTGATTTCAGTTCTGCCTGTGTGACTTATCACTCCAGATGAAATTGGTATTTATCTTAGCCAGCAAGTCTGTTACGGACACAACCATGTCTTCCAAAAGGCCTTTTTCTGTGACAGTAAGATGGAGCTACTAAGTGGATTTCCATTTGTTAGTGACTGTTTCTTTTTGGGGTTATTTTTTGTTTAAGACAAAACAAAGAAAACCTTTGAGAGTGAAGTCTCTTGTCCATGAAGACTTCCTTTGTGAATTTCAGATCTATACTGGATCCTCCTCTGTGATGGAGGAGTCTGTTTATTGTTAAAGCTCATTCTGCCAGCAGTTAATTTATAAGTAGCTGGGGTTTTTTGGCTTCAGTCTTTGAGGTTGGTACTTAGTTTAGACCAGCAGGCTTGAATTCATTCAACAGTCGAGAATCTAACACTTGTTTTGTGAAGAGTCAATTTTCAGTTCGTGTTTCTTACCATAGACATTTAGAAGGAACTGATTCCCACCTCCCCAAGGTATTCTGTATCATTTCAGGCTGGCCAATTTGTGCAAGAAAAGAACTGATTGTCTTTCAAGGGCAATGCTTTTCCTCTCTGTTACCTTTTCAGGGTTTTTTCCTGCATGAAATTTTGTTGCAAGAAAGCTTTTAGACTATTCATCATTAGGACAGTTACCCATTAGGACAGAGATCTAGCAAACCAGTTTTACTTTACTTTTATTTTTTTTCTTCCATTTCATTTCAGATTAATTCTCAAAACCAGGTGAATATCTGGCTTATGGTGCAGTAGATATCTGGGCCCATGGACCACTAGGTGAAATAGTAGACCATAACTTTGGCATAGATTTTTTTTTTTTTTCTTGGGGTTGCAAATTTCTCAAGTTCTTTTTAGGCAGTTCTTGGTCCTACTGCGTTTTGGAGCCATGATAGGTAACAGCACAGCTTAGGCCTGTAGAGGGAGATGGAAAGTGCTGAACAGTGCAGGACTATGCAAGACAAATTTCTTTCTCATTGTGGAGCTACTGTGGACAATACAAATCTCAAAGTCAGTGGCCTCATACCTTCACAGTAGCGTCATCCTGGAGAAATACAAAAAGGATGGTGAAGATGCATCTTCATCTAACCTTATTTCTTCATCTAGCAATTGCTATCTTTTTTCCTTGATCTAGTAGTTCCTTTAATCTACTGGTGTGACTTTGCTGTGGGAAGACATCTTGGGCAAAGAGGGCTTTCAGTGTTAGAGGAATGTTTGAAAGAATGTTCTCCTTGTTTACAGAAACGGTGGAAGGAGCTCTCTAAGGAGGACCAAGCACCAAGTTCTGAGCAGTCTCCTCCACACCCAACCAAAATAACCACAGAGAAGTACAATGGGAACAGCATAGGCCTGGAGAATAAAGATCAAATGGAGAAAATCAATACTGACCTGTCCACTAAAGTTCAAGATATCACAGACGGAAACATTGAAAGGTAGGCAAAATGAGAAAACTGTTTAGAAGGCAGACACATTCTCTTGAAAGGCTGAACTATTGTATGCTTTTCTTATAAGAAACCTTCAAGATCTTTCTTCAGTAGAGGGAAAGGACAGGTGGTATTTGACTGTCTGATTTAATTATTTTTTTTAAAATACAACTTCAGTTATTCCTTGTAATAAACCCTTATTGTTTGAAGGTCAAGAGAAGGAAAACAATTGCCTCTAATTGAAGCAGCTAAACCTCATGTTTGAAAGCGTTTTCCTACAGACTCCCTGTGAACTCTGTTGTGCAGTGTGAATTAGGTCCTAAGAGTGCCCGGAATAATTCGATACTGATTTTTAAATACAATGCTAACTTCTGTTTGTAAAAATACATGATACGTCAGAAGCACAAAGTTTTTATCATCTACCACTTTCTATATGATCTACCGCTTTCTATATGATTGCAATTTTATCATTGCAGCCATATGTTACCCTCCACTCATGTTAAGTCTATATCATGTTAAATCTAAATCACTGTGAATAGACTCCTGTGGTTTAGCTGTGGCGTGTGAATTTGTTTCTCTGCCTCATGAGTAGTAATGCCTCAGCTGTGAGCCGCTGCACTGGGAATTGCTGTCCAAATTGCTGTGCCTTGAGGCACTGTGTCATTTGGGCCTGCCCAGCAAGGGTAGCGTGTGGATCCATAGCCAGAGCGCCAGGAACTGGACTGGGTTGTGCCGAGCTGTGCGGTGCAGGGGAGGAGGCAGTGGCTGTCCCACAGGGCTGCAGTCTGAGAGGAGATGCAGCCATTCAATGTAGATAGACTGGAATTCTGAAATAACAGATGGCCTACTCTGAATGCCCTGATGAGTTTCTCTTTCCGTGTCTTTATGAGTGTTTTGAGAGAACCACAGTGATTCTGTGGATGTTTGAAGGAGCCCCTCACAAGCAGAAGGGGGAGGATGGGTGTGTAGTGTTTGTGTGCTAGGACTTGGACAATCAAAGCCGTTTTTTGTGTCTGTTAGGCTTTCTTAGGGATTGTGAGGATACTTCTGGAGACAAGAGTTACAAGGTGGCCCTGATAGTGTAGCAACACACAACTGATTTTTAGCCTGTGTCCTTGGTCAAGATTTGCTTTACAGCCTAAGATGAGTACTATTAAGTTTGCATGCAGGCACGAGTAGGTTAGGATCAACCTATTGGTGAGGCTAGTGTGAACTCTGCAGTGGAGGCACACGCTTAAATACTATGAATGTTTGCACGTAGTACCTGACGTTGCATACAAAAGCATCCTCCATGTTAAAAAAATCTCAGCTACTGCATGGGGCACTGATGGGAGTGAATGACTAAGCTCAGATAATTAAGCTGATTCTGTTCCCTGTTTAACATGTAGGTCAGGCAGCACTTAAATCTTTACATATGTCATTTACTTCTTTCGGGGGCTTCACTGATCTGAAACTGTCCACATAAAGATTGTTAAAACAGAATAAAAATTGCTTGGTTTAGATTTTAATTACTGCTGTCATATGCTACTGGTGGGTTGATTACATACTGGGACTGTGTTGGGACTGTATTAAATTGGGACTGTATTCCTTTAAATTGGGATTTGTTTTAATATTTTAATAGCCTTTTTCTCCTGTTCTACAATTTAAGATTTACCTCTTCTTTTTTTTCTCTTTAAGTACTGTCCGAAAACGACTGCGAGAGGATAGAAAAGCTAACACAGCACAGAAGCTGCAGCAGATGAAGCAGAAGCTAAATGAGACTGAAAGAAAAAGAAAAAGGTGGTTATATTGGAAACCTATTCTCACTAAGATTGGGTTTGGTACACTGATTTTAGTTGGCGCTTATTCTTGCTGGAAAATGTATTTTCAAGAAACATTCCTTGTAAGTAAACAGTAAGCCTGTCTACTCCAGCAGCTAAGTTTGCTGCAAGTTAATGATTAGGGGTGTGACTTTAAGCAGTAAACTCCTTACACCTGGAATGGGTGCAGACCGTTACATACAATAGAGAAGTGTTGTAAACTTGATCTCATGTCAGCATCTCAGGACTTTCCACTGCAGGTACTTGCAAAAACGAACTGCTGCCCCCCAACAGAGTTGGTGTTTTTTTGTTTATATGAGCAGGTACAAACTTACCGCAACTGTTTATACACTTTTTAAAATGGTGTTCTACCGAATCTTAAGCAAACCCTGAACCACAGGTTTAGTTACTGAAGGCTGTCTGGATTTAAATTTACATGCCTGACATAAGCAATAAACAGTGTTGTATCATTTACATTATTAATGCAAAGAAGTTATCCTTAAATGTGTGTAATGTGTAATGTACTAGTGACATGAACATAAACATTTTATATTCTTATGACCTAGGATAAATATATTTTATAATTGCATATTTAATCTTTTTGTAGTTCACTGTACTTTTAAAAGCTCAGTTTGTACAAATTTCTGACCAAAAAGAAATTGATTTTGAAACTAAATGTAATTATAATTTGTGCATGAAAATAATAGTGCAACCATTCCCCATATTTTGACTCTCAAATTTATGATATGAGCAGCTAGGGGTCTGATGAAGCACTTACCAACTTCTACTCTGTTAATTTGCATTCCTTATTTATTTTTTTGTAGTTTTCATTATTTAAGTGAGGGTTGGAAATTTGGGGTTTTTTTAAAGGCTTTTGAGAACTTAGCCCCCACTGAAAAGCATACTGTTAAGTTGATTCATGTATTCAGACTTCAACTACTGTTTGAAGGCCAACGTTGTTAAAAGTTCTGACATTCCATTAAATGTGAAACGTAATGTTTTGTGTGTCTATAGATTTTAATTGCTAGAAAGAATAAAATTCATTCATCAGTAACAGGTGTAGAAGGCGCACATCAAAGGACACTATAGTTGGGCTTCAAGGGTGGTTGTAACAGAAAACAAATGTTATTAGTATTCTCCTGTACCCAGTATGTTCAGCTGTATGGAATGCTTCCATACGCTCACGCTTTCTGGAATTGCTTTTCAGGTTCCCCAGCACTGTATTAAGGAGACATGACTTAAAACACCCAGTGACTAGTATTTTGGGAATACCTATGCTACAGTCACTTTAAAATTATTGAGCGCTCCCTTTCCATTAGTTGGATGATAACGCTTTCTAAGTAGTAATTCAACACAAATCACTTTCTGTCCTTTAAATTCTCTTTGAATATGGCTGTATGTAGCTTGCTGTCATTCAAGTTGAGACCCAATAATTTTTAGTATTGGACTGCACTTCGAAACCTGGATTTTATTTATTCGAGCGTTGCCTTGTGGGTGACTTCAGAGAAGTTGTGTTTTCTCCCTCCGTTTTCCAAGCTTGGGTGTTTTCCATTGGGTATGGGGGTTTGTCTTTTTTCTCTTCTTCTTCTTCCTTTTGTCCTTTTGTAAAGCATTTCTTGTGTTTACTGCTGAAAAATACTAAAAGAGCCTTTGCTCTTTATCCAAAGGAATTAACTTGAAAGGTTTCCAGTATGTTCAAGCTTAGTAGTAACATACCAGGCACGAGGCCCAGATAATCTGACATTTACTACGCAAAGCTAAGTTGAGCTTACGCTTTGAAATTCTCATTTCACAATAGCTAATACTATTTTGGACCATGCTGTTTATATAGTAAACAAATGTTTAAGGGTCCAGATAGGAAAACAAGTGTAGTTTCTTAGAACATACAGTTCTGTGTTTGGGAAATTGCGTGTCAGTAAAACAAGAGAATTTGTCCTGTGGCATTACTGACTAACTATGCAGCTCTAACAGCAAAGTAACGTACTGATTGCTGTGACACAGTATAGGCAGGCAGTTTACGTATTTTAAGACATTTTGTAATTATTACAACCACAGTAACTCTTTTCAGCCAACAAGAGGCTTGGCGAAAGATTTTTTTTTTTTTTCCTTTAAATTGGGAAGACAGGTTTTTCAGTATCAGCTATAACTGATAGTAGGTGTAAATATATGTGCCTTATAAAAGATACTTTGGTTATGGAAAAACACGTGGAATGTAATTAAATGCTTTTATAAGATAAATATTCCAGATCTTATTCTAAATACTTAAAAGCAGCTAAGGAAAAAGTGCAGGCGCAACCTTCACTGAAATCATGCTGTCACTTACCGCTTTTCTGTTTGCATGAGAAGGGTTTCCTGGGCCACCAGTACCCTACAGACACTCAGCTCTAACTGTGTCTGTCAAGTTGTTGCTGGAATTTTTTCCTGATTCCATCTTCTAAATCCTGGCTTTTCTCGTTCTCTCAATCCTGAGCAGGCATTCCTCTTCTCTGGGTGGGGCAGGGCGGGAGGGGCCACCTTACATCATCTCACGCTCTGTTACCTTCTTGATGCAATAAAGCAGGACTTCCACCTTCAACAGTTGATCTGTAAAAAATTTGGTTTGGTTACATGGTTGTAAGTATCTTGAGAGTCTTAACTGTTAATAATTGAAGGACCACGAACCAATACGAATCTTGGACAAAACTGTTTTGTACGGTGAATTGTCCATGACAGTATGGCTGTAGAAGGGAAATTAAACATTAGATCCCTTAGTACATTCCAGGACATAATCTTGATGAAACTTTTCTTTGGTTGGTCAGTAATCCTTAAAACCCAAAGTCTGGGGGAGGCTTGTTTTCTTTACTGCAAATTGAGTCCTTGTGATACTTTGTTATTCTGTAGGATTTAAACTTGCAGCAGTTTTGCACAACTTAGATTTTAAATAGGAACCAATATGAGCCAAAACAAAGAACTGTCAATCCAAGTGACCTCTATGGTAGGAAATGCTTAAAGAAAGAGCAAAAATGAAGGACGTACCTTCTGACCCCTCTTCTGCCTCCCCCTCACCCCAGTTTCTGGCAAGCTGCTGGCTGGTCCTGTGCTGCTTCTAAAGTGCTGTTGCACTTGATTCAAAGTGTTACTGTGGTGGGGTTTTCCCGATGTTCTTGGAATGCATCAGTCAAAATATTGGATGCATAGTGGACTTCTTGAATTTGATTAAACAATGTTTGACTCTCAGATGAACACTTGTGTATGAGTTGCGCATGGTTTTATTAAAAAAAAAAAAAACTGCTAACAATTGTGAACCTCCATGGCAATGGGTTTGCAAATTCGGAATTAGTCCTTTAGGTTTTCTGTTTATGTCCTTGATGCAGGGACAGTCCAGTTAGAGTGACGGTACATCTGTATTTTTCTTGAAATGTATGAAGTAAAATAACTGAGTTCAGCATGAAATAGTGCTTTGAAAAAAAATTACAGATTTATTTCATGGAAGTAAGATGTTGCAAGATGAAACAGCTTATTCTGTTAAACCTTGAGTAAAATGGTTTACTGACGTCAGTTTATATCCCACTGAAAAGGGAAGAGGTGTAAATGTATGCACATATGTGTGATTGGATTGTGCAGGCGATTAAAAAGCCTGGATAGCTTTAAGTTTAATGAATGTTAACCAAATTATTTAGTTTGCTGTTTGGCATTATAGTTAAACCTGAGACACTTGAGGACTGCACGAGAAAGTAAATTAACGATAACAAAAGAGGAAGTCTTCTGTGTGGCCAAGTGGCTTAAGTCAGAGGACGAAATTTGCAAAGCTGACGTAACACACAGTAGTCTTCCTGGGCTTTTTTGTTTTCCCCCAAAGTTTTAGGTCAGTCTTTCATTTTTTATGTACGAAAAATAAATGTGTTCAAAATTGCATCTCTGTCTGAGTCTTTATTTGAATTGGAAGGATAAATACTTGGAAGGATTTTTTTACAGTGTCTTAACTGATCAAAGAAAGCTGCTTTATGAATCAGTGTAGCGCTCGCAGAACTTAAAAGTATTTTACTTGTAGTAGCTTGGGTATTTGGTGCTGGAAACACCCAGGTCTTTTTCTGTGTTCCTTGGCTCAGAGCAGAGCCTTACCTTCCCCAAGAACAAAACGTCCAGTCTTGGGATGTCTTCCTCCCTACAAGAAACTTTTGCCTAGAAACACTTATTTCCGTGCCGCTGTGCCAGGTCTGGCCTACAGAGCCGTGAGGGGTGACGTTAGCGTTTTGAGGTGCAGCCTTCTGCAGTCCCACTGAGGCTCACGAAGACTTCGGCAGTGCTTGTGGTTAAACGCACGAGTACGTGGTTTGCTGGACTGAGATCTATACTTGAAGCTCTCCAGCAAGTATGTGCCTCGCACTGTAATGTGGAAATAACCTTGTGGAAAAGCAGCGGCTTTCCAAGAGTGCTTGCGACAGGCAAACAATAGTGGGTAGTTGCTACAGGGAATGCATGAGAAGCTGTTTGGTGTTGATAGTGAGTTGCAAACCCACTCTCCTTATTTCTTTCTTTCTTTTTTTTTTTTTTTTTCTTCTCTCTGCGTACTGTGTACTGAATCGGTGACTTTTCTTCTGCATTGTATGTCGCAGGCCGAGACTGACCGACACCTAAGCCTTCAAGACTTGTGAATATTCTGCAGCTATAAACTGCAAATTATTGACATGCAAAGCGAGACATGACCCCCTCTTCGGGAACAAAAAAGAGGTCTGTTAAGTACCAAGAAGACCTCAGTTATCTGTTTACAGCGTAAACTGCATCGAGGGGATGAAGACCACCAGCAGCATGCTACTTTGCAAAACAAAATAATTTGCCATCTTCTGTTTTTTTTATAATGCCTGTATTAATGTAGAAAGATGTAAAAGAAATAAATTAGGAAATATTTTGTTTTGTACTGCCATTCTTATTGTATTTTTATACTTTTTGGCAGCATTAAATATTTTTTTAAATTGACAATATGCTGTTGTGTGCGCATTGTGTTAGGGAGAAACTGTTAAGAGCCTGTTTTGCAGAGAAAGAAATGTTTTGCCTTAAGGTTTCCTGATATCCTGTCTTAACTGGAAAATGGCAAAATCATTAGAATGTGCTTTATGCAAATATTTTCGTTAATGCTAAGTATTGTAGTTTGAGCTAGGATGAACTCTTGCACATTTCTTTTGTAATACACCACTAAGAATATTATTTTATTAATCTGATCAGTTGGTTTGGTAATCCTTCTGATGTTTGCTATAAAATATGCACAAAATGCTCAGAGTCACACTGTGAAGGAAAAGTCTTCTGTTGTTGATGCTTTAAAGGGAGGAAAAATGGGAAATCTGATGTCTCACTACCCATGGTCATATAAAATTAATGGCTACCGAGGGCCAGGTGCAAAGCGCACAAAGTGAACGGTGTCTTTAATTAAATGGGTTTTGGATTGTGTCATCACAGCGTGTTGTACGAATAATATTTTGCTTCCCATCTCCTGTCAGCGTTCTCCCTGACACGGTCTGAACAGCTGGATTGGAAGGGGGTTAACCGGAATGCTGCTTAAAGGAGTTCTTCTAATGGACTCAACAGGGTTTCCAGCCCTGTACCTTTCATGACAGACCTGACCTAAATTCTGCGCTCAATGACGTTCTCTGATGGTTTCGGATAAACCTTAATTCACTGGAAAACTATCTTCAATAGGACTGTCTAAACTAGTATGTGGTGGGGTTTTATATGTAATTTGTACTTCGCATATTTTTGTAACGGGTTTTTGTACAAATCATACAGTTGCTGAAAGTAAAGCATGGAAGATGGGGGGGAACCTAGGCCAATGAAGGCAATTTTTGCTAGAATAAGCAGCGACCCAAAATCTTAACAGAACTTAGTTTTGAGGCTTGTTTGCAAAAGCAGGCATGCTCAGAGTTGTGTTTACCTTGAATGTGAAGCTGAATCAGGGGAGTACTTAATGCCATTACTTGAGCTAAATATGTGCTTGACACCACCTTGAAGTAGTCCAAATGACCGAAGTCTGGTTTGTCTCAATATTTTAATTTCTTTTGACGGTTAGTATTGTTCCTAGCCTATGTTAGAAGAGCGAACAACATCACAAGTTGATTCAGCTTTTGTTTTCAAGTTGGTGCAGCTGTGAAACCAGGAGTGTTTATAATGAGAGATGAAGGTCTGGCCAAAGCCACTGCAATAAACCCTATTGTTCTTGAATCCAGGAGCAGAGCCTGTTTATGCCACTTGATACAGCTTTGGATACAGCTTTAGATACAGCTTTCTGCCATTCATGCCTTCTGCCTTCAGCTATGATTTATGTTTTCATTATTTTTGTCCTCTTTGAATTGTGAGTAAGCATAAGGTGTATGACTACTGGAAACGTGCATGCGCTTCGGTACTTTACCTGCTGCTGTCACAGATAACTACCAAATACACAACTAACTTGTTTTGCCTTGTGGGGTGTAGGGGGCTGAATGCACTTGGGCTCTCATCGCACAGTGGACTCTTCTAATCAAAGTGCCGATTTCCTTGCTCTTGAATTTTTTTAAATGACTTCCGTCTGCTAAGCTGCCGGACTAAATTTGATGTCGGGCTAACTTGATAAATAGGCATCAAGGGGGGATAAAGACAGAGTATCTTTCTCAAGGAGATAAAGATAGAGTAGTTCCAAAAACAGAGGTTCATTAGGTTTTATTGAGGGCTGCCTTGTGACAGCAGAAGTCTTGGCTCACTGGCCCAGGAACTTCTGACATGTGCATGTGTTTTGTTATTTCTACACAACACCATCATTCTTCCACTCCTGGGAAAACATTAAAAAAAGGTGAAGGAAGGGGAGAGGTTAGAATGATAGACTTTCAGATTTTCAAATGAAAAAGCTTTGATTTCCTAGCTGCCTTTTTTTTTTTTTTTTCCTCCCACCTTCAAGAGAAATGTTGCAGAGGTACTTGTTTTTATTTTTGCTAGCCATCTTGCCACAAGGACAAAACCGCTACCTTGTTCTGCAGCAAGGTTTTTGTGCACAAGAGGGCAGTTAGACAAGGTGGGTGCAAACAGTGGAAGCGGTGGCCTGGGGGAAGCAGGAGGAGCACCAACGCTTGGTCTCGGGACAAGTGGAGGCCAAGGGCAGCTGCTGTCCGTGCTGCTGGGCCACCTGATGCTGCCTGTGGCACCGCTGGCCTGGACCAGCAGAAGCCACCTCCTTGTCCTGATAAAGACTAAAAGGTCCAGAAGAGCCAAACCGCATACCTTTTCCACAGGCAACAGGAAAGGCTTGAGGGTTTCTCTTTTAGAAAGTACTCATAGCACTGAATGCTCCCCTTTTTCCTTCTCCGTGAGGTTTTACCCTGCTGTGCCTTTTAAGAAGGTACTTAGCATCTAATGGCTTATTTAAGAAAAATCTTGCAAGGCAAGTGACGCCACCTTCATTGCTTTTGTCAGGTCCTTCTCTCCCTCAATAATTAATTTCACCTCTTGCTATAGATACACCTCACAGTAGCTTTTTAAAAGCTATAGGAGATCCTTCAGTGTTTAACAATGCTCAGCTCTTGTCTTTTTTTCTCCTCTACTTCTAGGTATGTCTTGCTGGTCACAAGTATAAAAGTATAAAGAGATTATCATCCTCGGGAAGTCTTTCAAGCTGGTCATTCTAATTGACATCTACTTTAACATATGTTGTAAGTTCAGAATCAGCACGCACAGGTCTCTGCAGGACTGGAACGTAGTTAGCTAATGACACGTAGCCATTAGGTACTGAGTGAGGGGTGATGGGGGAGAGGGGAAGAACAGGGAGGAAAAAAGTAAAGCCTGAGAGAGAGTCTTCACCTGTCCAGCACAGAGCCCATCTTCCACCTCGCTTACACCAGTGGTTAACTCCAGTACTTGGGCAGAGTTCCTACAGCACAGGACACCATCTGTCTCAGAAAAAGGGTCTCAGTGACCTCAGGTTTCTGCATGACGGACAATTACAGACCAATTAGATTCCGTCACGCAGCAGCTGGCCTGTGCCTCGCAGCACAAGCGTTGGGAATACGGGAAAGCAAGCATACTCATTTCTCCTGTCTGCCTCACAGCAGCGTGTGCCCTTGTCTCAGTTTTGAATGAGGTTAGTTTTTCCAACTAGTTTTAGGCTTATCAGGCTGGCCTTGTGCTGCGGCCTTTTGTCTGTGTTCCTTGACCGCATCCACATTTTGATTCACTAGCTTATTAGTCTGGATACCTATGGAAATTCCTAAAAATATATTGTGCTTAATTCCCACTTTCCAACCCTAGAACCGCACCATCTTGTATCCATGACCCGCCATCACCTTCTAGTGGTTTCTCCACTCTTATCCCCCTCTCAGTTACATTGCTTGAACTCTGCCATTCCAACACCCACCAGTTCCCTGAGTTTGGAACAGTTCTGGCTTCTCTTCCTCCCCCAACTCACCCAAGTACACCTTACACAGAATCCTTTTCCTGCCCTTTCCTGTTAGTAACACAAGCTGTGTTGGCATTGCACCTGAAGAGGAACCCAAGGAATTGCCACCAGTTTTGAAAGCTCATTACTGCTCCACTACATTTTCTTGTACTTACCGTTCTGCTCCCTATTAGGTTTCTGATTTAAAAAAAAAAAAAAAAAAGAAGGTTCTGTTCCTGTTCTTTTCTTGCTTGCAGCACCTGAGTAATAGCTTCAGTATATTTTTGTGTCTGTAAAACATGTTTCTATCTCACAACTTGCTCTATTAATCAGTATTTAAACTCCGAGAAACTCCTTGCAATTGGGTCATTTTAAAAATGTCACCAATTGCGGCAAAGGTGGTGCCCGAAAGCAGCAGTGTAGCCTCTGTCATGAGAGTTTTGGGTAAGTGCTTAGTGACTGATGTTGCAGCATCAGGTAGTAGATATCACAATTCAGATCCTATTCTTCATTTTTTAAATAATGAGCACTACTCTGGGGAATCTTACCAATTTTTTGTGCCACGGGGCTTATAATTTTTCACAATATGTTAAAAAAGAAAAAAGTTTGTGGCCTGTCTGGAATGGCCAAGGCTTCATCCTCACTATCAGTAAGTCGCTTCCAACCCAAAATTTAGAACAGACTTCTCTGCAGTATAGCCATCAGTGGTGTACTACTCCTTCCTAGTTTAGAGAGCGCTATGGAATCATTTTTCCAACCGTAGATCTCTGATAGCGGTAAATCAAGGTATTTTGCTGGTTAAAACCAGCAGTCCAAACAACAAAGGTAACGTTGCCATATGTTCAGCCTCCTAGCTGGAGGACGCAGTGGTTGGACGCACCCTTGTTCTGAGGATCTGTGTGCTCTGGAGGGAGAGACTACAGCGCAACGCAGAAATCGGGCAAACTCAGGAGATGACAAGGCTGATGCAATTCTGAGAAGGGAGATCATCATAATTTTAGAGAGCGTGGAGAATTTTAGAAGAGCTCCAAGTGATAAAAATCATAAGAACTTTAAGCCTTTTAACTGCTTGCAAATGTTAGATTTCATGCCTCATACTTCTTGTTCATCGCTGAAGAGAGATGCCAGTAGTGGAAAATGGCTCATGACAAAGGTCAGTCAGTCCAATGAATAAGGGCAGAGAATTCTACCAACAAATCTTAACATAATTTTGTATTTTCCATTGCCTGCCTTTCTCACAAATTTACTGCAAGTTTGAGATGAAAAGGTTAAGAAGCTGTAGAAGAGTACCTTGAGGGCAAGGGGGCAGGAAAGCTGCCCTTGCTACTGCTGCTTAACTATGCTGCTTCACTTTTAGGTGAAAATACATCCAAGCGCTACTTTTCAGTTTTCTGAAGGGTCTTGCCATTATGTTACAAACAGGAGCTTACCTGATGCCTTCATATACCACGTATTCTCCGAGTTGGTGCACAAAGAGATTTTCTCCAGCTGCGTCAGTGCAGAAGGAACAGCAGGTGGTAGGGCAGCGTCTTCTCGGAAACCAACATTTCATTCTCGGTTCCCGTTAACCTCCGCAACAGGTTGTCAGTGCAGTGCCTGGCCACGCGCCTGCCCTGCCTTTGAGCGCACAAATCACAAGGGCCTACCAGCACATATCTGTATTAAGAGAGCATTAAAGAATCTTGGTTGACTCTTAATTGCATTGTTTTATTTGCAAAGAGTTGAAAGAACAGAATTTTTAAGATGTTTTCTAAAACTAGTCTTGGTCTTTCTTCAAAAAAAAAAAAAAAGCAGCATCCTAAGACGTTTGTAATACAAGTACTGGTTTAGTCAAAATGACAGCAAAAAAAAATTACTATGAGCTATCTGCGAGAATATTTTCATGGGAAGATATTCTTTATCTGTAATCAGTGATACCTTTATCTGTAATCAGTAAAAGAAGGAAAGAAAAAACAACTCTCATGCCTCTGAATGCTTGGTTTGGGGGTCAAACACTCCCTCGCTGTTGCTTCACAATCCTTGTTTTTCCTCCTCTAGCTTTTTATCGCTGCTTCTCCTTGTTGCAAGCCATACTAATTTTGATTGAAATTCAATCTATTATCACAGCTGCTTTGATTTTGATTAATATAGTCTTACAGTTAAAGACCTTCTGAACTGCCACTGGGCATACATCAGACTGCATCCTGTTTAATACAAGCAATTAATACCATTTTTTCCTAGCTGATTAACTTTCTGTGGATGCCCAAGCAACACTGCTTGCTGCCCAAGTAAGGTTTTACCCTTCAGATTTTTTTAAGTGTGTCATTTCAAAACCACAGAAGTTGACTTCGGTATTTCAGGTTTTTTTAGTACCTTATCTATTTTGCATTTGCGCGATATATTCTGGATCTTGAACAAAGTTGCGTGCTTGCGTCAAACAGCTGCAGCGGGCCCTGTTTGGGCTTGCTATTTCTATGTTGCAAGTTATTTAAACACCAAGCCTTTATGCAAATGAACTCCTTACAATGCAACACACGTACTCCACAACTTGTTTGCAGTACTGAGCATCATTTAGAACACTGGACTGCAGATGGCAGACACGTTTAGTAAGTTCACTGCAGTGTGGCTGAGGCTCACAGGTGTTACACTATCGACACTCGTGAAGGGGCCTAAATGAACCAGTTCATTTGATCTCAAAGGAACTAAATACTTAAATAGAGCCAGCTAAATAAAGCTTATACAATCACCTCATTTAAAAAACAAAAAACAAACCCACCCAAAAACACACCAAAAAAGAACCCTAAGAAACTTAAAAAGCTTGTGCCTGCTGATAATTCCATTTTTTCCTCACACCAACATGCTATGATGGTTGGAAAAATCTCGTGGAGCACCTCCAGTGCATATGTAACTGTTTCCAAATAGCTGTACTCATTGTATAGGTAACACGCAAGCTGTGGCTGAAGAGCTGGCTCTGTGATAGGTACTGTTCCGTACCTTGCAAGTTGGTGGAAAAAAAAAAAAAGACACACGTACCTTCAGGGCTGCTTTACAGTCATTACAAGTGCGATTATCCCAGCCCTGCACAGATGCAGGAATACTCCCATGCTCACCTAGCAGAAGGACTGACACTAAGGTAATGCAGAGGTAGGTGTTCATCTCCTCCTTTCTGAAGAATAATTTTCATCTCAGGAAGCCTTCAAGAAAGAACAGCTGATTTAAAGAGCCATCTTCATCACACTGGTGTTTTTTAAAGGGGGCAGAATACTTAACTTGTGGAGTTCTGTTGGAATCACTGCGCAAACCATTCTACGTTGCAGCTGTCAGTTCAAAGTAGTATTATTACCCACATCCATCCACTCTTCTAAAATAACAGAGTTTATGTTCTAAGATGAGTATGTTTAAACTGCTAGGCCATTCTTCCTTGACCTATTTTCTAGTACGTCAGCAAAACCCCAACTCAAACCAAACATGGTCATTAGACCATGCAGAGGCTTCAGTGCACAGAAGGGAGAACTCAGTATCTCTTGCAGCTTCATTCTAAGGTCAGATTCCAATTTTAGTGGTAAATCTGACCCCACCTGCTGGCTTTCAGGCATAAAGCCCATGATCAGCTTCAACTTCCGACTTCTTAGAAGGTCAGATTCTAATCAAGGAAAATGAATACTCAGTTCCAGATTCAGCAGTGCATAAGAACAAGAAAGTAATTCTCATGATTTACACAGGCCTATGTGCTTAAAGTTAAGAAGTACTCTAAGTATTTACTGGTTCAAGGCAAAAGTTTTCAACCAGGTGCGCAGATTCTGCTTTCCAAACTAATGCACAGCAGCAGCTTACACTCTCGTAACAGTTACCAGATCTCTCTGTGCTCACTACTGTCCAGTTACAGGTGATGCAATTACATTCACAGAGAATCTGAGAATCCATCACAATGCAGAAAGACATCAGAAGAATATTTAGGTCGTTAGTCATTTTCTAAAAATGCAGAATTTTAATAAACTGTATTTGTAACCATGAAATATCACCATGATGAGTTCGCAGCAGGCTGAAACGGTTTAGCCTTCGACTTGCCTACAGAAGCTCAAGCTTCTTGTAAAGCAATGACAAGACCACGAGCCAAAATAAATCTTAATGCTTCGACTAATGTGATCTTTTCAGTCATGTTATTTGGTTCAGCTTCTGGTTGTAGCCTGTATACCAGCTGTATGCAAAGTCGCTTTTTCTTCAGGTAAGTTTCTTTTGGTTCACAATCACAAGCATATCAGTCATTCCCAAACACTTTAAATCTATTCATAGCTTGTTTTTCACACCACAAAACATGGCATCTTCATGAAATGGGGCATCTTCATGCACTACTACTGTAAAAGCTTATTTATATGAGCAAAGGATTACTTTCCATTTCTACATGGTATTTAGAGTTAAGAAGCACTGGTGTTAACACAATTCAAACCTTTAAAGAAACCCAAACACCGCAGATGTAATTAAGTAATGATGAAGTCTATTCAGTTCTCCTAATGCGAGCAGCAGTTAGTTCATGCTCACATTGTTCCACACATATCTAGGTTTGTGACTGACTCAAATACAGTATTCATCTTAAGACTGGCTACATTTTAAGACATTATTTGAATGTATTTGGACATACAATTATATGAAGCATTTGCTCCACATACCAATTCTCCAAGGTTCAGTTTGGCCCTGCATTATACTTCTGCAAAGCAGACTTAAGATTGGGAAACACTTTAATTTGCTATTGTTTTGTGGAAAAAGAATAGTAACTGAACGTTCATTCAAATATTAGTCCTCTGTGACAGGTATTCACTATGATTCTCACCTCACAAACTTTCAAAAACCCAAAAAGTTGATATTGCATCCTTTGGATGATCAGTCACATTCACTGAGCAGTTAGACTGAACTGCTCTTCTTTACCAAAAGGCACAAGTTCTCAAGCAAAGCTGACTACCGAATCTTATGCCTACACCTTTAACAGGTCTCCAGGACTGCTGCTCTTCCTTTCCTCATCATTTGTACTACTGGCTTGATAATACCACAAAAAAAAAAAAATCTATTTAGGAGACTAAATATTTAAAAGCATAGCCTGTATATATGTCATGTCTATTAATTCATAAGTTATGACTTAGAAATTCTAGATTTAAAGTTACTCTTAAATAAGCTGATGTGACCAGGCACTTCCAAAAGATCAAAACTGAACGTGTAGCTTAATAATGTGACAAGTACCATTACAAACATTAAACACCTGAATTGCTTATCACATAACTAGTGTCCCAGAACAAGCTTATAAAATATATAGATACGTGACTGCCTGCTATCAGGGCAATGTTTTAATTCCTTTAGATTTCAGAGTACTGTATTCATCCCTAAATCAGACTAAGACGGCTCATCTACCTAGAAAGCTTGGAAGCATTCTGTCCTTGGAAGCAGAACAGAAATTACACAACAGAAGTAGAGCAGAAAAGATAGGCCAGGCTGCTGTATTGCTTCCAGTCTCCGCAGCTGAAGCTACCACAACAGCAAAGGGAAAAGGCAGCAGAGACGGTCAATTCTGAGCTAAAAAAACAGCAGGAAGGTTTTGAAAAAAAGCCAAGATCCACAGTTGAAATGGAAGAGTAGGGTGTTATCTTCATAAGAAAATCTGTCTGCACATCAATCTCAAGTTCTCAGCGACATTAAGAAGTTGTACCATAAGCTTTTCCGTAGTAATGACACTTAAACAAAGTAAAAGTTTTTTTAAAAAATATTTTATTAGAAAAAAGTTATTCAATAAACAACTGTACAAAACATTTTTTTGGTCAATTTGTGAAAGTTACCTTAATTTCTTTAGCTATCCACATATATGAAAGGAATTATTTTTAAATAAAGAATTTATATACACAACAAATTAAGCTGCTGTTGCTTGGCAATTACTTTGTAATCACCTTCTAAAGGGATGTTTGAGACTGCACACGTGACTTGAAGAATTCAAAACTGATCAGAAGAGCGCAGGTGGAAGACCATTGCCAAAAAGTAAGCGCCAAGAACTCGGTATTTTCCATTGTGGAGAAGTATCTGTGGAATTGTTGTTCTGCAACAAAAACAGAGTAATTCTTTAAGTTTTAAATAATTATGATATAATTCTTTCTCTGGCACATGTATTAAAATAATGGGCAACATTTAAAGTGTCAATATGATTGTGGGTTGCTTTAGAGGAGAGTACTGGAAGATAGAGCTTGATCAAACCTTTATGCAATTTTCCCCCCACAGCTTTGGCTTTTCCGGTGGGGAAATTCCCAGTGAGATTTTAATCAAAAGGTATCGTTAATTTGACATATCCTTGACAACAAAGGGTCAAAACGAACCCCACCCATACATTTTTAAGTTTTCTAAAATTCAGCTGAGTAACATTTTTCATGTTCTGGATTGAAGAAAAAGGAAAATAAAGGATATAAAATGCAAAAGTAAGAACTCTAGATCAAACAGCAACAGCACTTACTTCATTTTTAGTTAGCTGGAGCCATTCATTAAGATAGTTAACAAGAGCAAATGCATCAGGGATGTTGTCCCCTTCTGAGCAGAATTTCAGAAGAACTGCCATTTGGATTCCTTTTGAACAACTGCAACAAAAATGAGCAGGCAATTCTATTTCTTTTCTAAATTCAGAACAATTATATTTATGTATTAAAAGAAACAACAATCTGCATATGGCTTGTTAAAAAAAAAAACCAAACAAAACCAAACAAAAAGTACAAATGTAGGCATATATAGATTTTCTTTTTCCTCTCCAGACTTCCTCGATTGCATTTTCACACTTTGTGTTCTTTTTCTTAGTCTTGAATTTGTTCTTTGCTTTGCGAGGCAGGAATCCTAGGTCATGGAAGAGTTACTCAGGGCCTCTTCTACATACGTAGTTTGCATTTTTGTGCTGGTGGGGCATTTATACAGATTCTTTGATACAATCACTCCTTTTCTTTCTGTGTATTTCAAACAGCAGTTTTTGCAGGCTGCATATCACTACTTTACTCACAATATTCCCATTTTTTCATTTAGATATTAAGATTGGTGTCCTGTATGAAGTAAAACAGAACTGATTTTCTGGGGGCTTTTTTGTTTGTTTTCTTCTTTCTTAAAGTCCTGGCTGGTCTTCTCTTTTGCATTTGTATATTGTTTCCATACTTAAAGACAGTATCAAGGTAAGCATGATATTAGTAACTTTCCTGCTGTTGGATACAGCAGTTTGAACAGATGTCAAAAACAATAGCTAAAAAAATAAAAGTGAATTTTCCACCTGACACTTACAAAACAAGCACCTTCTGCAAAGCTAACACAGTTTCACATAACGAGCGAGTACTACTACCCAAAATTTGAAACTCAGATGTGCTTTTGGCACAACTTCTGATGCACACACCTTTTAACAAAACCCTCACAACCTAATTGTTTGCTGGCCCCAAAATCTTAAGTCATTCTTAATGCTCAGATTTTTATTTTTATTTTATTTACAACTGATGATGGAACTATTTATCACAGGAGACAGTTTTAGTTTAAGTATCACAGGTATGGAAATTTTACTGTTAACAAGTTGTGGTTTGCATAAAATCAGACACCAGATTAATAATGATCTTAACTGTAAAGGCTATATTATTTTTCTTTAGCCCACTCACGTATATTTTTATCATATTTTAACTTTATGATGAAGAATTCCCTATTTTCTGGCATATTATATCCTCTAAATCTGCTCTTAATAATGGGCTTGATCTGGAAGAAGTTCCATTCCTGCAAAACCCTTTTCTATGAAGAGAAGGACTTTTCCTATAACATAGTGGTTTAAAAGATAGTATTATCCATGCACTAAAATCAGGACTTCTGATACCTTTCTGTGCTTATCTTTAGACAACTCACCTCTCAGTAAACAATAGTTTTGTGATGCCACCTCCAGGAATATGTAGAACCTTTTCTGTATCATTTATTCCAGGGTAAGCTGCTACTTTTTCCATTTCTTTCCAGTTTAGCTCCTGCATAAGGCCTCCAACTGCTTTCTCAAAATCAGGTGTAAGTAGGTAGCGCAGTGGTGTCCTACGAACAAATCAAGAATACATTGTCTGACAATAAAAGACACTACTGATGTTGTTACTTGTGACAGAAAGAAGCTGCAAGTATTGAGGACCTCACAGCTGCAATGAAGAACTGCACTGACTTTCCCTTCCTCCTCAAATCAAAGTTAAAAAGTAGTCTGTGGCTTCAAAACAGTATAAACTACTCAACTTTCTGCCGCAAATGCAACTAAGGTACCCTCTTTTTAGTGGCTCAAATAACTGACAAGTACCAGATACTTAAGGACCTAAATAGGATAACTGCTTATGGTTGTTAAAATGATTTACAAATAAAATGTGCTTTTTCTTCCTTCAGATATGAGGTGATTAAATTAAGTTAGTCAAGGTAAACTCAGACTTCACTGTGATACAGCACTTTTAATAAGCTCACACTACAAATATCTGCAGACTTCAGTCAAGTCTAAGTATTTTCTGAATGTACTATCCGCACTCTTTAGCGACTCCGCTATCAGAGTTATTCTGTGGTGCTGGGGAGGTGCAGGTAAATCACCACAACTTATGACTTAGACCACATCAAATAACCATCAGTCCCTTTCATTTCATTCCATGTTAGCTGCCCATTTTGCAACTGTATGAAAATATCACTGGTAACTATATCTGGAACGTGCATAGACCTAAGTCTTCTTTAAGGCCCTAAGCATTTATACAGCCTGAGGATGAGAATTGGTCTTTTACAAAAATACTGATTTTTGTTTGTTTTTGTTAAACCAGCAATTATGATGTCCTCAATCAGCAAGTAATGCTTGTTTTTTAAAGGTGTAATATCTAATAAAAATACATATAGTCTGAACCTTGCAGTTGCCTCCCAACAAATAAGAACTGGTAACTTCCTATAAAAAAAGAATGAAAACTTATTATATTAAAGAAAATCTTCAAAACGCAGAATCATGAAGAAGAGGTAAGAAACTAACCAATATTCTAATTAACAGTTAAAAATCTAGTCTGTGACCTGTATGTTAGCAGCTAATCCCTGACATTGTTGCAGACACAAGAAATTAGGAAGTTAACACTGAGGCTATGTTGCCTGACAGTGCAGACCAAGTGCAGTTTACTTACAGCTTATTATTTGCTCACTACTTTCAACTGTAGTAACTAGCAAATTTCAGAGACTGATCCTGTATAACATAATACTTAATATACTATTAAAACATTTTATGACCTATGTACACAGCAAAGCAAGAGAACCCTGCCAAATGTACACAGTAGAGGGAAATACATCTGTTTGTCAAAAAGAATAGAAACACTAGTTGGGTCTTTCAACGACACAAACATACCCAAGAAGTTGCTCATCATCGCGCTGGTATGCATGGCTGCTAGACAGAAGAATGACTCTGGCACATTTGCTGCTTTTCACCCAAGAAAGGAGCGTTTGACAGAACGGCCTGTACTTGTTCTTTATGCAAAGACAGAGGAAAAAAGTGAAAAATATATAGTGTCCTTCAAAAAAAGCAAAAAGCCAAATACTAGGTGTTACATAGAATGTTTACCAGTGATGTAAATTTTTTCCTCATATCCATTTAGTCTTCAGCTCCAGATATATTTTTTTAAACACAGAGAACTACTTTTAAACGCATATAATGATATCATTAAGACCATGTTAACAACAGCAGTACCACCTGTTTTGTGTGCCATTAATACCAATGGAAAAAGCTTTAGAGTAAGATGGGATGGTAGGATCACAGTATTTTTTCCACACTTTGAACTGATTAAAAACTGCAGCACTTTCTTCTCCCCCTCCCCACGGCGTGGTATTCTGCTTATTTTAAATTACAGTCCCTGTTCAGTTAATAAGTAATGCCAAATTCTTCATTTTTTTACATAATGAATGCAGTTTAAATTAATATAGAACACTATGAAATAATTAAATTGCAGTGACATAAAAAAATAAGCTATTACAATAAAAGACAAACACACAAAGACACTAAGTGTAACAAAAAAAAAGAAATGGACAAAACCTAGGTTGTTTTGTGTTTTGAAGACTGTTGATAACTAAGGAGACATTTACACTAAAATCTACCAACATAGGCGGGCTGTTCTGAGGCTTTGAAAAACAAAACAAAACCTCAGCAAATACAAAAGTCAGTTTCTATTAGCTAAAACTGTATCAAAACTGTATTAGCTATAACTGTGTTATAGCACAAAGTAGAAAAATATTTTGCTCTTCTTCAGTTTGTGGGGTTTTTTCTTTTTTTTTTTTTTTTGTAAACAAAATGTTTTAGAATGTGGCGTATTTCTTCTAGTTTTGCTTATTTAGTCTTAAAATTTACCCAGGCCACTTAAACCATTAGTGAGCAGAACTATTCAAGCTGAATAGTGAAGTAAGAAAAATTAATTAACCAACATACCTTTATAAAGGGTGATCTGATCTGCAGAACTACAAGTTTCTTCGAAGGTAATGAATACACTGCAAGAAGAAATAAGTTTCGTAAGAAGAAAGCAAGAAAGAGATCTGGGTTTAGAAGTATCCAGTTTTATCCAATTTACAAATCTGAGGATAGTAAACCTTTCAGCTATCAATTCATATGGGAAAGCCCAACAATATCCAGAGAATTAAAAATACCTACTTTTGTGCATTGTTTTCATTGGACTTAAATTCACTTGTCATAAATTCAAAGGATTGAATGAAGAAAAATATATGAAGATCTGCCTCCTGTAATGATTCAGATAATCTCTTTATGCAACTTTGCAAAGATTGACAAATTATTCTGAGATTTCCGTGATTTAAGAGGGAGAAAAAGATGAAATGCCGTACGTCAAATTGGTTATCCAAAATAACAAGAGTAATGGTTTCCTGTGTGAAGTGTAAATACTTTCTTAACTGTGTTACTGAAGTCCTTAATTACTGACCTTAGTTTAAACATTGTTCACATAAGAAAAATGTAACAACAAAGAAGTGTAACATTCCTGCACCTATGCAGCTTGCAAATATCTTCAGCATTCAATACCTACCTTCAGCATTTATACTTAGTTCCATTGAGTTTTCTTCTGCTGTTGCATATGGATTATTTCCAACCATTGGCACCAGGCAATCAGTGTAGAAGTAACCGACTTTAGTCATGCCGAGTGTGGAAATCACTAGATCTATTGCCAGTTGACCGACATTTCCCACCGACACTGCTGGCTGAAGTAACAGAAGTTACTGATTCACAGTGTGTTTTATGGACAATACAATATGCTCTTCCAATAGTGAAAGTTTAAATTACTTCAATGCTGGTCAAACGTGACTTCTAAAAGTGGCTGCTCATTCTCTGACAAAGGTGACTATTTCTTAATGGATTACTAAGGTAGACTTTGGTTCCTGTCCCACAAAAAAAAACCTGCCCACTTCTGTGAATAATCCTGTCTCATTGTAAAATTAAACAAAGGCTTGAAAACTTGTCTCCTCCCTGTCTTTTTTTTGGATACAGAGTAGATAAAAGTCACTAAAGGACTAATGCCGAGATTGGCAGGACTCAAGTGACACCTAATGGTAATGTTGATATTACATATTAAGCCTGTAAATCTCAGCTTGGCTCATATGCAAAAGTAGATTGGTTTTCATCTGTGAAGGATGAAAATGCTAAGGGTCATCAATTTCATAACAATTGCCATGGGTTAGGGCAGATACTGACCTAATCTGACGGCACAGAAAGAGAAATTCAAGAGTCTGTGTCCCACAGAAACTGATGCTGGAAGCCAAGAGTAAAACTTTCGGTTGCTTCCCTCTAATTTATGAGTAAGTCCGTGTCTACAATTTTCTGCTGCTACTAGTTCTGGAAACACACCGAATTTTATGCTAAGAAGCTCACAGTGAAAGAGTACGTTACAGAACCTACAGAGTGTCACTACAAACTGGCTGGTACTCCCAGTCAAAGAAAACAGCAGTGATCTATTTCCTGTGGCTAGTCAGCTGATCTGCAATGACTTCCCGTGCAGCCTGCAGAGTCATCCCAGGCTGTGCAGCGCTCGATGAAAGGTGATAAAGTTACCTTTAACTAACACAGTGAAGGGACTCACTGAAGGGAAAAATAATGGTTTGCTACTTTGCAGCCTGCACTGGAACTCTTACCCCACGATAATCAATGTAACCCTGAGGTAGGTTATCTTAAATTTATTTCATACCATATATGAAGATCATTAAAACACTTCCTAAAACAATCCTAAGCGGAGTTTAAATATAGCACAAACGAGGCAATTTTCGTTAAAAACATTTATATAGAGCATCTAAATGAAAAAAATAACCCTTTATTCCAGTGCCAACCCACAGATACTGCAAGTTTTGTAAGACGACATGTGGTGTTTTAATCTTAGGGCGAAAGCTTATAGCTATAGCTCAGCACATAACGCTTAGCTTGACAAGAGCGGAAAACGGGGGATTAAGGAGAGGAAAACTGACGGAAATGGAAGAAGTTTAAGAGACCTTAAACCTTTAAGGTCTGCTGGAAACAGCTCCCGGAGCGACCCCTGCAAATTCCCCTCTTTTACTCGGCAAAACACCCGATACACACACGGGCACAGCAACCGCCCGCCCAGCGCCTCTCCGCTTTCCCGCAGAGGAGTACCCAGGGACGTCCCCCCGGCAGGGGAGAGGGAGAAGAGAAAGAGACCAAAGCGCCCCGGCCCTCCAGCCCCATAAGAGCCAGGGAGACAAGCCTCTGCCCACACCCCCCAGGGCGGAGAAAAGCCCTCAGCCCCCGGGCCCCGAGAAGCGCCACGTCCCTCTCCGGCACACGTAGATCCCGTTGGGGCAGCCACCCCCTCAAGCCCACGGCGGGCGAGGTGGAAGCAGGAGCGCGACCTACCATCAGCAGAGTGAAGCCTTTAAAGTCGGATCCGGCGGAGCCCGTGTTTCATTTTTGTAAAAAGCAAACAAAAAACCCAAGAGGGTTTTTCCTTTTGTTCTTCTAATTAGCTGAATTCCAAATAGTAAACAATATCATGAGGGTTGTGTCTCTTCTCTTGTTTAACATACGTATCACAGTAAGGAAGGAGGACCCAAACCAGCGTATGTTATGTTGTTTATACAGTCTATTATATTTGAAAAATAGCAGTTCTGTTTCCTAATAGCTGACTTAATGTCAGGAAAATGGAATTGGTGCCACCAGCAGCTGGTCAAGGTGGGGGCGCCTCCGCGGTACAGCGATTTCTCCTGCCAGGGGAAGCCCCGGGGTGGGCGGGGGGAGAAATACATACACGGGACACCGACCCGCCCGGCTTCGTTGCTTCCCGTGTCGGCGGTGCGGACCCCCGGCCCTTGGTGACAGCAGTGCCCGTCGAGGTGCTCGCTCCCTGTCCACTCCCTCGCCCTGCTTTGGTTTTCCTCCTTCGGCCGCTTCAGATGGTTTCCAGGCGCTGTTTTCCCTTACGGCGTTTAGTGCCCCCTCCCGGGAGGGCCGGCGCCGGTCCGCGCTCTTGTCTAACCACTCCCCCGGCTTTGCGGCCTTTTCCCCGCCGTCTCCCGCCGCCCCCTCTCCTCGCCCTCATCTCTTTCCTGGGCTGCGGAGAGATGGAGCTGAGGCCCCGGCCGTCCTGCCCGCTCCCCCGGTGTCGCTGCCCCGTTCAGGGCAGGGAGAGAGAACAGCAGCGGTGTCGGCCGAGGGCGGGCGGGGCCGCGGGGGCGAGGCCCGAGGCTCTGATGAGGCACTGAGCATCCTGAGACTGAGGCTTTTTTGTTGTGGTGGTGGTGGTTTGGGGTTGTGGTTTATTTATTTATTTATTTTGCTTGTTGCTTTTTTGAGCGAGGTTCTTGGACTGATGGGGAAATAAATACGAATGCTTTAACTCATATATCGCAAAGCATTTGAAGTCCCAGTGGCTGTCGCCTTAACATCCTCCCTGTGTGAGAAACAGCTTTACAAATCCATGCAGTTTCACTGCTGAGATGAAGGGCAGAAGCTCTCCGACTTCCCTTTGAGCATAGGGGAAGCTTGCAATGGAGGCACTGCTTTTGTGCCTTACCTACATGTATATAAAGGTGTACTTTCCCCCTTGAAAAATAACAAACTATTATCAGAAGTTTCAATTTTGAGGGAGACAAGAAATTAAAACAGTGACCATTTTATAATTGATGGATTTGCAGGCTTTTTTGTAAGGAGGGAAGTGCAAGGCAGGGGATGCTGTCCAGAACAGTGAAAATGCTCCAGTTTGGTTTGTTCATGATTTTTTTTAACTGGTAGAGCTTTGGTTAGATAGTGACTTGCTTGATTAGTTCTGAAAGGATAAATATTTTGGTGTAGTTATTTCTATGTTCCTAGGAGAATACCTTTAGTCTTATAGAGTGACTGTTTAGTCATAGCTACTACCATATAAAGAGCTTGTACTTGTAGCGTATGGCGAAATTTTCTTTCAGATGGATGTCCATGGCAGGATAAGAGAAGTTCTTGCTGAAACTATACGTGAAGAGTTAGCACCTGAGCATCAGCAGTTATCTACAGAAGATCTGATAAAAGCCTTAAGACAACGAGGAATAATTGATGATGTTATGAAGGAACTTAAATTTGTAACTGTAAGTAGCTTTTGAAGAGTGAAAATATTTTTGCTTATTCCTTTTACTGACTCAGTGTTTTGACAAAGTGAAAACTTGCTACTTCAAAGGTTTTTAATTGCTTTACTGATTTGTGATGTATTAGGAGCAGAACAGCTTAATAAATATGCTGAAATTGGTTTAATGATAATACTACATTGAAAGTATTTGTTCAGTTTCGTTATGTCTCAAGTACTAGAAGGGAGCATACCTGAGGAATGGCATTCAGCTGAAGTGGAGGATTCTTTAATAGAGAGTGGTAAGAGCATTGTTGCATCCCTCGATGCCTTAAAAAGTCTTAATTGTAATTCCAGGATGTGAATGAAAAGGAGAGGACTTCAGCTCCAAAACCATCAACACATTTTGTTGACAGAGAACCACCAGTTTTGAAAAAAAGTATGTTGCTTGTTTATTTTAATGTTTCGATCATAGTTGTGAGAGAAGTGTATGATTTTTTAACTCTGAATTGGTAACTCAGTATGAACAGATGTAAAGGTGGATGTTTTTCCTGCTTATCTACAGGAAGTAAATTCGTGTAAGCAGCAGAAATTAGTGTTGCGTAAAATATGACTTTTTTAAACCCTTAATTAATTGTACATTAAGATAACTTTCATACATTTCAAAATCACTTTCTCCTAAGCACTTATTTCAAAAATGTTTCTTTTTTTCTAGTCTCCTGTTAGTTAACTGATATTTAATGTGCTTCCTAAGATCTGTTTGTAGTGTCTTCATTTTTATTGCTACGCTTTACAGCTAACATTGACCCAACACGGAGGTATCTTTACCTTCAGGTTTTGGGTGGAAAAGCTTTTCTGGAACATCTTCAGGAACCAGAGCCTCTGCCTGGCCAAATCTGTTCTACCTTCACTCTGTGTTTACATTTTCGAAATCAGCGCTTCCGTTCTAAACCTGTCCCGTGTGCCTGTGAGCCAGATTTTCATGATGGTTTTCTACTTGAAGTACACAAGGACAGCCTAGGTAAGGAATATTGTGGGTTTAAAGCTGATGCTATTGGGTTTTTTTCTGACTTCAGAGTTATTGTGAAATATGTTTGATATTTTTTAGTGGCTTTCTTTACTATGTTTTATCACGTTTTCCTAAGGAAACTGATTACTGTATTAGGTTATGCCACTTGTAGATCTTTCTCTACTCTTGCCTCTTCTTTTCCACTTTAAAATAACTTTTGAATTTGACCAACCGTATCCATAACTGACAGTGAGATGATAGTCTCGCCTAAGTATGGTAAGAGTTACTAAGGTGGCTGTGATTTTCATGAACTTTGTGCTGGCAAGTGAAGAAGGGAAATGTAAATTTGTCATCATATGGGAGGAAAAACTTCACTGTAAGTTCGGTTTGCTTACCAGTTGGCAAACACCTGCAGAAGAGTCAGCCATCCACAGCCTGTATTACCCTTCTTCTGTTGGTAGCCAGGGAATGTGGTAGGAGCCAAGCGTGTTATGAAAAGACTTCTGGATATTGTCTGAGTCCTGTAGAAATCCAGGGTAGCCTCTGGAATATCAGGGAACAGTGAGAAAGCCAGAGTTACTGCAGTTGGACTTGGGGAAGGAAAACCAGACTTTGTTAGTTCTCTTGCACATGGAGTGGTTTATATCATAGGGTCAAGCTTAACTACAGAGAAAGTTGTTTCCTGAATACTGATATATAGTAAGTTGACTTGACACATTCTGAGTTACTAAAAGAATATTTTTCAATTGCTTTTACTTAATGGTGCTTTAAGATTCTTTATTTTCTTAAATGCTAATTCCATTTTCATTTTTGTGCAGTTGAACCAGTTACATTGGAGTACTCAACTATAGGAATGTTTTTATCTCCTCTGTAAATTAACTGTAATCTTTCTGTAGCTCTGTCCTAAGCTAAGTTTGATATTAAGATGGGATCATTGTTTACACTTCTGAATGTGAGATTTTTCTTAAAATGCAATGAATGTAAATGCATACTCTTTTTTATTTTTTGAGGAGGACTTGGGATGATAATATTCTTGCTGTCTTATCTTGGTTTAATAATGGCAGGTGATGGAAGTAAAATGGTGGATGCAACCACTATGTTATCTATATGTGATCCAGTACATGTGGTTCTGATCAAAACAGACACATTTGGTGAGACGACACTAGTAGCATCCCATTTCTTGGAGTGGCGATCTGTCTTGGCTGCAGAGAATGGCATAACAAATGTTGCTGTTGAACTCCTGGGTGTAGGTAAGGATAAATAATAAGGCTGTAATGATGACTTAAAATACTGGGTACTGAGCTTGCTTACAAGCTTAAAGCAGTATTTATGATGTAGTTTAATTTAGGTCAACTCATATATTACTATAAAAGTATTCTTAGAAAATGCGTAGGAGGCTAATGGTTAGATTTTTTTGTTACCAAAGTACTACAAATGTATATTCCACATCCTGTGTAGTAGTGGTCTCCGTGTCTGGGAACTCTTACTACTGATTTTCTGCAAAATCCGGATAAGTTATCAAAACCAAACCAAACAAAAATCAACCAATTAATCTCCAGGAGTATATCAGACCAGTGCACTGAAGAGTAAAATCTAGCTTGTGTCCCTTTCATAGCAAACTAGCAACTGCTGGAGAAAGTGATCTCTGCTGTGCTGCCATTTATTCCAGTAGCTAGAAGCATGTTTTCTGACAGAAGGGCTGAACAGCTTTGTCTCGGTGCTTAACAGTTAGTATACATGTGTATTTTTGTTATCACTTGTCCCCACTCCCCTGTTTAGGAGTTCCAACCTAAGTTTTTAGGATATTATGGTTTAGTGGATAAAGATTAGATCTAGGACTCAATCTGTCACGAATTCCTGCATTGCACTAGCTATCCCAGAGTTTGGTGAACTAGTAGCTGATGAGTCATTTGAGTATTCTTTATCGCAGTTTCTCTACCTGTTAGGTAGGCGAATAGTTCTTGATAGTTTCAAAAGAGATTAAATTACACCTTCAAAATATTTTGAAGATTGGATATACTATGTAAGTTACTCCTGATTGTTTTGTAAGTTACTCCTGATTGCCTGCCTTTTTTTGGGGGGTGCGGTGTTTTATCCAGCGAACACAAATCCAGTAAGCTTTACTTGCTAATATGTTTGTTAGCTTCATTTCCTTCTGAAAATGCTGACTGAGGCCAAAACTTTAGTAAGCAATATGGGTTTGGGTAGTCTCTCAAATAGAGAGCTTTTTATTTAATAACTTGGAAATGCATAACAAATAAGTTTAATACTCAAATGGGTGATAGGAGGAGTTAAATCTAATTATCGTTAGCTTTTTTTCAGGTAATAAAGGATCAATCTAGTAAATCCAATGTTTTTTCTCCTCTTCTGAAGTCTTGTCATTGTACAAAATGCATCAAGAACACCAAAGCATGCTGCCATCTCAGATAAATAGACAAACTGCTATGTGAGGCTTCTGTTGCTTGCATTGCTTATAATCACATCTCTATTGTTTTGTAATGCTTCTTGCTTCTTGTTCTTTATGTAATTATAATTTTTCAGCATGATGCAATAACGTTAGGTTTGTGGGATTCTGTGGCTCGTTTGTTTATTTGGTTTGGTTTTTTTAAGTTGATTATTCTATTTGTATGGCACTCTGGGTCCATCATAATAAACTGTATCTTGGGGAAGATGAACTTTACTTATTTCCCACTACTTACATTTGAGCTACCTGTGTAGTCAGTAGAAATAGACACTTTTACAGTGCACTACTCTCCTACTCTGTTTTAGATGCCTATTCTAGATGTTTCTAGAATGCCATTCATGTCATAAGTTCCTGTGCTGGCTGCAAAGAGGCCTTGGATAATTACCCTGGCTTTAGATGTCTGCTTTTTTGGGCCAGTTTATGCTTTCTTACTGTTTCATTTGAGTTTGAAATTTAAATAAAGATGCTTATTTTGCATATATTTAAATAAGTGTTGTTATTTTTTGTGATTATATAGCTAAAATATTTATTTTAATTATTTGCTTCTGCCTGGCTGAAATGTCCGAAGTTAAATAAATTTGAGAGAACTGATCAAAATCTATTTTGGTTCAAAGGTACAGAATCAAAGGTTTCTGTTGGCGTTTTAAACATCAGACTGGAAATGTATCCACAGCTTAGTAAGACGCTGTCTCCAGAAATAACTAATACTCAAGTAAGTCATTTCGGGGAGGGCTGACATTCTTTTATTGAGGGGAGGGAAATTCAGTATAGAATTACTTATGTAGATGTTGAGGGCTGTGGGTTTTTTAATTGAATGTTCAATACTTTTTTTTCCCCATTAAATTTAAATATAATTGTCTTTTTTTTAAACTTTGTTTATACGGAACGTTACTTTATCTGAAATGTTACTTTAGTAGTCTACGTACTTGTATCAAAACTTTAAGAAGAAAAATAAGAAAGGTGCAATATACCTAATTTTCTTCAGGTAGTATATATTTTCTTGCTCTCTCTCTCATTTGAAATAATAATTTCAAGTCAGCTATTCTGCCTGAAAAGCCAGTGAATGTTGGCCTGAAGGTGCATGCAGATATTCTGCATCTCAAAAGCTGAGCAATCCTTCCGTACAGAAATGCATCACTTAAGATGGACACTACTTCAGTCAAGCTTGATACACGAGTCTACAAATAAGAAATGTAACTTGAGGTTTTGTTCATTGGATTTTCATTTAACAATACTAGGCTTCTGCATTTGCTTGCATACTTTAAATATTAAGCTTTATTTTACATAAGCCAAATTTGGTGTTAATGTACTTACTGATTATGGTTGGGTTTTTTTTCCTGTTTGGAATTAATATGTGTGTGATTGATTATGTTTTTCTCACCTGCAGTTTGCTTTGGAACGTCAGAAGACAGCAGAAAAAGAACGGTTATTTCTTGTATATGCTAAGCAGTGGTGGAGAGAGTACTTACAGATAAGGCCCACACACAACGTAAGACTAGTAAAGATTTTTGCACAGGTTTGTAAATTTTACAAATAGACCGAACCTTTCTTTAAGTTACCTCTTTATTTTTAGATATATTTTGAAGTTTATGCATAGATTTGTGATGTGGTTACATTCAGGATAGGGCTACATGTGGTGTATCATGCAAAAAAATGAAATTTGTAAGGATTGAACTTCTATATGTGCATTGAAGCTCAATTGCATGATGCAGAAAGAAGGGTTGCTCCAACCACTTGTGATGCACAAGGTGATTAAAAAGCCTGATTAGTCTTTGCATACTCACAAGTGGCAGAGACTTATGTGATCTGTGCAGACTATTTCAAACAAGTTAAAGTTTAAAACAGTTATAAAAAATTGACTTACATCTGTTAGAACAGATCCACACGATATTTTAGCTCTGTGTGGTCTGTACAGCAATCTGTCTGGTTTACAGAATCACAGAATGGTAGGGGTTGGAAGGGACCTCAGGAGATCATCTAGTCCAACCCCCCTGCCAGAGCAGGTTCACCTACAGCAGTTGCACAGGATGGCATCCAGGCGGGTTTTGAATCTCTCCAGAGTCGGAGACTCCACCACACGTCACGCGCTAGCTACAGACATAATTATTATAGGCCAATAAATTACTGTGCATCAGTTGCTCCTTGGTAGCTGGCCCTCAGTAAAAGGAATGGTATGATTCTTTGCATTTATAGTGCCATGAATTTATCTTGCATGATAGCAATTTTCCTAGTACAGAGGGTAAGCAGTAGCTTATTATCTCAGAGTGACTTCCTGAAGCGATCCCTGCCTACTCTTTCTTTTCAGTAAAGTAACAGCTTCTATTCTGGCTGTACCCTGAGTGTTCAGTAGTGATGTGACTTTACAAATAAGGGTGTGGTGGGTTGATCCCAGCCAGCAGCTGAGCCCCCTCCAGCAAAACAGAGGAGAGAATGGGAAAGGCAAAAGTGAGGAAAAACTCATGGGTTGAGATGAAAACAGTTTAATAAGTGAAGGAAAGAAAGGAAGAGGGGGGAAAAAGTGATGCAAAGACAATCACTCCCTATCTCCCACCAGCAGGTTGATGGCCAGTGAGTCTCCAAGCAGGGGCTAGTTTAGAAAAAGTCTGTTCTCCATACCCACCAGTTTCATTGCTGAACATGATGCTATATGGCATGGAATATCCCTTTGTACAGTTCAGGTCAGCTGTCCTGGCTGTGTCCCTGCCCAGCCTCTTGTCCACCCTGAACTTACTCTGTGTCAGGGCAGAATGGGAAGCAGAGAAGGCCTTGACGCTGTGCAGGCACTGCTCAGCAATAGCTAAAACATTGCAGTGTTATCAACACTGTTTTGGTCACAAATCTAAAACAAAGCACCATAGGGACTGCTATGAAGAAAATTCACTCCATCCCAGCCTGACCCAATACAAAGGCTTAAGGTTTTCAGGGCAGGGTTTATAGAGAAACAAAACATATAATTAAATAGGGAATTCTAGAACTGAGAGTTTGAGGACATGAGGTAAAAATGGGACTTGCACTGTTTTGAGAATAAGACAGTGTGTGAATTAATGGTATTCCACTTTCTGCACCCACAAAGCTACAGTAGGGTTGGGAAGAAGGTTGGAGGGAAGGGTTTGTAGACAGGATTAGAGGACTAAGTTCTTTGTTGCAGAACACTATAGAAATTGGCAGCCCTCAGAACACTATAGGAAGGAGGCCCCCTGCTAGTTCTGTACCTATAGAGAGCTTATCTTGATTCTCCCACTGGCCATAGAAAATGTTAGTAAAACGTCCCTTGATGCCTTTCTCATTTCTGGGAACAGAAGTGAGATTATCAGAATTGTTCAATAATTTAGTTATCAGACTTTGATCCCTTTTTAAAAATACAAAAATAAAAGTACTGGTTTAGCCTAGTAAGGAAAAAGAAGAGTTTTATACTGCTTGAAATAGTTTTAATAGTTGATAATCATAATATTTCCCTTCGGCACGTAATAAAACAGACCTTTTTCCAGTCATCTTATTTTTTGATTTTTCCAAAAAATTAGAAATTTTACTACTCTTGTAATTTTTATGTATCTAGTGACATTGTTGTGGGTAAGTTTTATTGGATTTTGGTGTTATGACAAGAGGTAAAGAGTACTCAAATTCAGAAGCAAACAGACACCTTTTAAACTCTGAACTCAGCTGCGTAGTGCTTGAGGGGGGGTATTTGGGGGGTTTGTTGTGAGTTTTGGTGGGTGTGTGGGTTTTGGGCTTTTTTTTGTTTGTTTGATTTGGGGCTTTTTTGGTTGGATGTGGGGTGTTTGGTGGCTGGTGGGTTTTTTTGTTTGATGATAATATGGAAATTGACAGTGGATGGAGCATGAACAGTTCCTCACCCATTTAAGGAAAATAAGTTCAACCTGTACTGCTCCAAGTATTTGAATTTTTAGTCTAGAATGTCCTACTGGTGACAGAAGCGGTGGAAAAATGTAGCTGTAAAGTCCCTCTAAACAAATTGTCTGGATGGTCTTGTGTCTTAATTCTAGAAAGATTTTTGTGTCTTAATATTTTCAGTGGTATTTTTTTCAGGGAGAATAAATTCTGAAGAAAAAAAAGACAGTTTAGGTTAAGATGAATCTTTTGTAATATTAGCGTTTCTGGCAAATAACTGTATTTTATATGTACAGGATGAAAATGGAGTAAACCGCCCAGTATGTTCATATATCAGACCACTTCGAGCAGGCCGGTTACTGGACACTCCTAGACAAGCAGCACGATTTGTCAGTGTCCTGGGTTATGAAAGAGCTCCTGTCATCGGAGGAGGTGGTGGCAAACAAGAACAGTGGTGCACCCTTCTCGCTTTTTTATGTAGAAACAAGGTATGTGAAAATGGTCTTTGTGTGACGCAGTGTTGTCTTTGTGTGACACAAGTTGGTATCATATTCTAACTGAAGTCAGTAAGTTAAAGCAGGTTGCAAAAACATGCATTAAATAATATTTGGAGAATTATGTGACAATAACTTGTTTAAGGCCTTTTTAAAGAGAAACGGTGAAATAGTAGACAAGGCTTTGGAGCAGACTTTCTTTACTGCCACTGTTGGAGTCCATTTGTCAATACATCCATTTGACAATGAGCTTGCTTTTCTTCATTTGCTTTTCTAAGATCCCATATAATTATTCAATGAATCCCTGCTAGTGTGCAGGCTACTAGTTTAAATTCTGGACTAATCCAGGAAGAGTTGGAAAAGTCTCTTTTGAAAAAATGAGGTTTTTTAGATGGACTAAAATATACTCACAGCCTTTGCATTAATTTTTTGCAAGATAGGGATTTTCACAAAAAGTTTCAGCCTAGTTCTTAGTGATCTGACACTTGTATCATGACTAATAAATAGAAACAAATAGTAACTCATTCTGGATTATAGTTTTTCCTGTTGTATATATGGAAGCAATAGTGATTCCTTTTAATACCTCTTTGGAGTGGTCAATGCTTTTCATTGCCACTGAGATACTTCTGCGTTCAAAACCAATCTCACTGATGTGTTTGTATTAAAAAGATCTGTTCTAGACAGCAGGAGCTGTAGCCCAATTTTTAGACCTGTCTCAAAGACCACAGGGAACACACATTAACTGTTGTCTCTGAATATCACATCATGCATCAGTACCATATAAAGGCACCACTGGCTACCTACTGGGTTTCAGATGGAGATGGTGGTCATGATTTTTAGTTTGAGGACCATTGTGTTTGGAGGCACAGAGAAAGGGTTTCCTTCAAGGCAGAAGTGGAAAACTGAATAGAAAATAGCTGAATTTAGCCCCTGAGACACCAGCTGGACTGTTACTATGTTTTTTTGTGGAAAGTGATGTGGCATTATTAAATGAACACAGGTTCAACAGAAACTTGTTTAAACCTACTTTTCTGGATGTTTCCCTTGTACATTATGGTAGGGGAAGATTGTGTTATCTGTGTAATGAACCAATACATCCAAGAACACTGAATTTTACATTTTCAACATTCTGAATAGTATTTGACTAGAGAGCCATACTGTTCTACTTCTGAATGCTGTGCTTTGTATTATGAAGGCTTCATTGCATGAGGAATTTTTTTTCTTACTTCGCGGCTAATGTTTGTTAAGAACTTAAAGAGAATATTACATATCACATTCAGAAATTGATTTCTGTGAATTACCAATGGTAGCAATAAATTGGTGAAGAAAACTTTTTTCCTGATGGAAGGGAAATGCAGCTACACATGGCTTTCAGTTGTTACACAGTCAGATCTGTGGGGACGTTAGTTTTATCTTTGTTTAATTTCTGAACTTCGACCAAACATTCAAGACAGTAAAATTACTATAGAATTACATTTTATTAAGTGATTAAATTCTCTAACTGTGTGAAAATACTGTGTAATTTCTAACACTACCTCAGGTGTTTGCCTTATGTGCATTTTGGCTTTTAATTAGAATGTTAGTTTTCTCTCAATAGATTCTGGGTTTGGTTTACTTAAAGGTATTTTTATAATCATAAGAAATGTTTTCCAGTATTAGTCATACAATATATTTGAATAAAAAAAATAGTCTGTCATTAGAAGATACTACTATTTTTAAACAATTTTTTCTGTTCCAGAAAACTAAAACTTGTCAAGTTTAAAACTTAAAATTCTGACTTCTGTTATGTGCTTTAGGTAAACAGGAAACGTGACTTGTTAAATCATGATTATAGAAATATCACTATTTTCTTTCTTTAAGATTTTATCCATGCCTGATACTCAATCCAACTTACTAATATTTGCTGCCTAGGGTGACTGTGAAGATCATGCTAACCTTCTTTGCAGTCTTCTTCTTGGGTTTGGATTGGAAGCCTTTGTGTGTGTTGGAACAAAAGCAAAAGGAGTCCCCCACAGTTGGGTAATGACTTGTGGGACTGATGGAACAATTACTTTTTGGGAGAGCTTAACAGGACATAGGTGAGTATAAGGAATATAAGAAAACTAAGCAATGTATATTGAGATTTGCGTGGGCTGTTTTTGTTGTTGCTTTTTGTTTTTTATCTTTACATTCTGTCATGTAACTGTCATGTAATCGGAGACTTTTGTCTTTGAATCCTTTTTCTTTGTACTGCTATTGTTTGGAAAATAACTGGTCTGGTGTAAGGTGAAATATTTCAACAGTTTGTAATATAGTTTTCAGTGGCTTTAATACAGTATAGCAACTGTTTTGTGTCTTATGGCAATTGATGCTATTGTTGCCATCATTTGTAAAGAAGGAGACAAAATCTTATAATTAAGCCAGCCAGCATCTAAGCACCACGCAGCTGCTCTCTCACTCTCCCCTGGTTGGATGGAGATGAGAATCGGAAGGGTAAAAGTGAAAAAACTTGTGGGTTGAGATAAAGACAGTTTAATAGGTCAAGCAAAAGCTGCACACACAAGCAAAGCGAAATAAGGAATTGATTCACTGCTTCCCATCAGCAGGCAGGTGTTCAGCCATCTCCAGGAAAGCAGGGCTCCATCATGCATAATGGTTACTTGCAAAGACAAAATGCTGTAACTCCCCCACTTCCATCTTCTTCCCTCAGCTTTATATGCTGAGCAGGATGTCATGGTATGGAATATCCTTTTGGTCAGTTGGGGTCAGCTGTCCCAGCTGTGTCCCCTCCCAACTTCTTATGCTCCCCCAGCCTACTTGCTGGTGGGATGGTGTGAAGAGCAGAAAAGTCCTTGACTCTGTGTAAGCACTGCTGAGCAGTAACTAAAACATCAGTGTGTTATCAACACTGTTTCCAGCACAAATCCAAAAGATAGCCCCATAATAGCTACTATGAGGAAAATTAACTCTTATCCCACCCAAAACAAGCACAGGAATCCATATTTTTTGTCTTATTTCATCTGTGAAATCAGTGTTGCATTACTTTCTTCCCCTGCAAAAATCTCTGCAAGTTCTCTGAGATTCTCTCTCACTTGAGTCATTTTGGAAGAGCCTATGTACTGTTCTGTGTTCCAGAGCTTCTGGAACCTGTTTGTTAAAAATTCTTTCCCTTCTTCTTATTCTGCATGTCCTATTGCTCAGGTGCTTACAATAGTACACAGTCCCAATTTTTATATAAAAATAAAAAAAATGCTCAAAACTTTGATGAAAAGAACTTCCTCTTTACTGATGATATTCCCATTTCACTTCCTCGCGCTATTTGAAGCATTACTTTTGGAAACAATTTTTGTAATACATAGCTTCAAGTTGCATTGGTGGGGACTCTACATTTGAATATAAGACTTTTATAGCTTCAAGTTGCATTGGTAGTAGCACAGTGGGACTCTACATTTGAATATAAGACTTTTGGCTTTGTGAAAAGTGCTGATTAATGTCCAGTCTTGAAAATAAGCAATTCTGTTTTGCCACTGTTTGTGTATCCTATGATTAGCATTTGAAGATGTATTTCTCCACATGTGATGAATAGTGGGGAACCTGTATGAGTATGTTGTTATAGTTGCAAAATTTAATTGCTGATGAATGTCTGCTTGATTAATCAGCTTATTTTTCTAGGTTTAAAGAAAAAAGTGGTGTATTATTTCATTGTATGTTATGTCTTCAAAATGTGTATAATTATTTTTCTGTAAATAAATGAATGCCATTTGGGGAAAAAAAAAAGTTGACAAACTTGGCTTATATTTTTAAAGGGAGAAATGGCTTATATCTATCCCACCTAAATATTTTTATGTTGCCTTCAAATAAGGTATATTAATAAGAAATTAAATGTTTTTTATTAGGTACGTTCACAGACCTATCAACCCTGATGACCCTCCACTAGTTGAACAACCCAAGCCACTGTATCCTTACCGCACGATAGGTTGTATCTTCAACCATCAAAAGTTCTTTGGAAATTGTCAGCCCTCTGACGCTGTGGAGGTCTGTGTGTTTGACCTGCATGATGAATCTAAATGGAAACCCATGAGTGGAGAAGCAATAAAATCTGTATGCTCCCCTGGAACAACATCTTCAGTTCCTCCTTTTCCTCCTCTGTGTGCTTCCACACTAGATGCTGCTGTAACAAGCAATGAGATAGAAGTGCAGCTCAGAATACTGGTCTCTGAACACAGAAAGGTAATACTGTTTAAAGATTGTCATTGATCTGTGTTTTTACTGTATACTTGTTTTGGATAGCCATTTTTTAGTTTACGTATTCATATTTTTGTAATGTGTCATCAGCTTTTGCAGAAATGCGGTATGTGAGAATTGAAATAACTGAAAAAATTCTTTGGAAAGACTGTACTGAGTTAGTTTAGACATCATACTTACTATTTGTACTGGTGATTCTCTATCCACATGTGGGCTCACATGTGTGGGCTCTTCCCTCTGCTCTGCCTTTGCCTCTCATTCTGGGTCTGTGATCTTCAGCTTACTGGCACCTACAGACTACCTGTGGGTGGTCTGTAAAAGAGCTAGGAAGATCAGATCTGGTCATAAGTGGGCTTTGCCCATCACAAATGGTTTTTGGTCCCTAGATAAAAGCAGGCTGTCAGCTTTTGTGATCTTATTCTGAGTGCTTCACAAAATTAGAAGGTATTTCTAGAAGTTAATTTTGTCCTTTATCAGGATTTTTCAAGACGTAATGTGCCAGAAAGGATTGTTCCTGTGCTGGATATGAAGGAGATGATCTTTTAAATCCCTATTAGCTTATGTCTGTTTTTAATGGGGTTTTTGGTTTGTTTTTGTTTTTATCTTGCCATGTAATGCTCAGCCTTTGGGGTGGCAACTATTTCTCAGAGCATGGCTTTCATACAGTCTTGCATGATATGTGATAGTAGTCTAACTTTGTTTCTTGGTTAATGTTTGATACTTTGTTGATAGTGTTTTGATTCTTCCGGCTAGTGTGTGAATCAATGTATACATCTTACTGCTTCATGGGTTCACTTCCATTAATTTCAAATTAAAGACTTGTCATGGATTTATTTGAATCTATACAGTATACAAGCTTATTAATATCGTAATGTTCATTATGCATGGTTGTCATCATTCTGTGACTTGCCTCACAGGATCTTGGCCTTTCTACTGTTTGGGATGACCATCTGTCCTATCTGTTGTCACCAGCATTAGCAGCCTATGAGCTTGAACGTACAACAAGCATTTCCGCAGGAAACGAAGAGTTTCAAGATGCTGTAAGAAGCGCGGTGCCTGATGGTCACACATTTAAAGGGTTTCCTATCCACTTCGTCTACAGAAATGCCAGGAGAGCGTTTGCCACGTGTCTTCGGTGAGTTTAAATATAAAGATACATCTGTTAAAACCATGTAGTAATATTTAATTATGAATTACAACTTGGGGGTTTTTTGATAATGACATTTAAAGAAAACGAATTTCCTTAAATTACAACTAGAAGAAGAGTTGTGTAGTATATGTAATGGGCCCTGGGGTACAGAGCTTTTATTTTACATTGGTGTGTTCAGTGATGATAGACTTCTCAGGGGTTAAGTTAAAGAATGAGGAGTTCATTTAATTTATCTGCACTTGTTAAAAATGGTCAGTGGTGGTCTTGTTTTCCTCCATGGCAACAGCCCCTGCTTTATAGAACAGTATTATTATTTGTAATGATAGGCTCATGCCACTTACTTGTATTTGAGTGTTAGTCATGTTTGAAAAAATTGCACATACGTAATTGAAAATGTTAATAATAGCTTAGTAATATCTGTTATGCTTGTTTTTCTTTGTGTCAAATAGGTCTCCTTTTTGTGAAGAAATAATCTGTTGTAGGGGAGACCAAGTGCGACTTGCAGTTCGTGTACGAGTGTTTACATACCCTGAATGTGCGTGTGCTGTTTGGATCATGTTTGCTTGTAAATACCGCTCTGTCCTTTGAAAAACAAAACAAAACAAAATCATTCAGACCTTCTTAGGTCTGCAAAATAATGTATGTGGGTATAAAATTATGCAGTTAAAAACTAATATTGTATTTTATATAAATGCCACTGATTTTTGAATACCACAGTGTGTGTGTTGAAGAGAATTGTGTACACAGTAGTGATTGTATTTATAAAGAGAATTTATTCTTATTTTTAATAAAAGTTACTTTTAATATAGGAATGTGGGTCGTTACTAAAATGTGTGCATAAAACACTAGCTTCTCCTCTGCAGTTCTGAATTGGTGTGAGAATTCACTTAGAAAAAAGTCTGTTTTACCTCTCCAGGGTATGAGACTGTTTTTCCTCTCTGTGTAGTGCCCCGGGTGTGCTTTGTGAGTGACTGAGATCCAGAAATACTGAAGCTGAAGCGTGTGTCCTTTCCACAGCCAAATTTATTTCTGCCTCTCTTGCACCTAGCAATAGTTTCTAAGAACAGTTGAGTCAGATAAAGGTAATCTTGTTAATTGATGAAATTAATACTTTATGGATATTTTTTTTTAATGTTTAAAATCAAGACTTGGATACCTGAACATGTGAACGGCTGTGCTGAGTTAGATAAAGTGGTTTAACCTAATGCCTTTTTCCTGACGTTAGCTTAGAAGTTTCTGAGGTAGAAGTTGTAGCCAGGCCATTTGTGCTTACCAAACATTCCTGATTTTGTCCAATTCTGCCACTCAAATCCATACTTAATTATCCATCTACGGCTTTGTTGGTCTTAAAACTGTGGGTGATGATTTCGCTGAGTGTCTTTTAGTCTTCATGCTTTGAGAAATGGCAAGCAATTGGACTTACTGAACTTCTCCATGCCATGCCCCTCATGTTTTTCACCACGTGGACTCCAGCCCTCTCTTTTTGAGGCTGAATAATCAAAAACTATTTGATGTCTTCTGTAGAAGCCGTTCCCTATCTTTGATAGCCTGTGTCCACCTCCTTTTGTTCTACTTGTAAGAAAGATCCAACTCTCTCTGCTGGTGCTGGAGAAAAAAAACCCAACCAACTAATCCTAGAGAAGCTCACAACACATAAAGCAGGAGTGAACATTGGCATTTGCACATGCATTTAACGGAAGTGTGGTAGTGTGACACTATTTTTGTCTTTTTTTCCAGAAGTGTTAAATACTGCCTCCTGCAGCACTTGAGTTTTAGCTTGAGATTTCAATAGTTTGTTAGGTACTTGCTGGCCCTGCTGCTAACATTTAAAATACTTTACACACCTGTTTTTGTGTTATCTTCATTTTTATACCTGGAAGATCAAACTGTTCACTTGCCCATTACACAGCCTACAGGACCCTGACCAAAGCTTCATATGTAGAATCATGGAATGGCTTAGGTTGGAAGGGACCTTGAAGATCATCTAGTTCCAACCCCCCCTGCCATGAGCAGGGACACCTCCCACCAGACCAGGTTGCTCAAAGCCCTGTCCAGCCTGGCCTTGAACACTTCCAGGGATGGGGTATCCACAACTTCCCTGGAAAACCTGTTCAAATGTCCCACCACCCTCCGAGTGACAAGTTTCTTCCTGATACCTAATCTAAATTTCTCCTATTCCAGTGTGAAGCCATTACCCCTCATCCTGTCACTACATGCCCTTGCAAAAAGCCCCTCTCCATCTTTCCTGTAGGCCCCCTGTACATACTGAAAGGCCACAATAAGGTTTTCCTGGAGCCTTCTCTTCTCCAGGTTCAACAGCCCCGACTCTCTCAGCCTGTCCTCACAGGAGAGGTGTGCTACAGTACAATTGTATCTACAGTACAGCAGATACAGTAAAACTATACCTAATAAGATAAAGGCTGGATCATATGGTATGGGAGATACCGCTAAATTAAATAGCTATTTAAATAGTAGTTGTATCTCATTTGAGCAGCGTATGTTACACCCATGTCACTGCAGTTGGGGGTGCGGGTGGCCGTCACTCTGCTTTCCCATGGGAGTTGTTTGTTTCGGGGGGGTGGAGGGGAGGGAGGTTGTGACCCACGCTCGGCGCAAGAACCAGCGGCCCGAGGGTTATGAGGTAAGAACACCACGCCGTTACCCGTGCCCAAGGCAGACGTGGAAGCCGAGCATCCCCAAAGGAGATTTAAGCACTGCCCACGGACACGGAGGGGGGGCGGCAAAATATACTAATGTAAAATGTAACTTGTATTTTCTAAATTAGGCTTGTATTGCAAGGAATTGCTATCCTTCCCCTCTGAATTATTATAATTTCCCTAAGTCGTGTTGTACATCAGTGAATGAGGTGATCTGTCATGGAATTCCTGACAGGAGGCCATTGCAGGAGGGAGATATTGTTAATGGTGAGTGCTATGAAAATTAACCTTCAACATTTCTACCTTCTATCCAGTTAAACCATACAGTAAGGTCAGGTTTCACTAGCAGGCAACGTGATTGGAATAGCTCTTAAAAGAGGCTTTTGTTCTCATTTACCAATTAACCTCTGCTCTTTCTACATTGAAATTAATGAATTTATTAAATAAAACAATTTCAAAAGTTTGGTCCACTTTAAGAGCTTTAGAATTCTTCTACCCTGGTCTGTGTATTAGTATAGTGCCTGAGTATTCTACTTGTGGGCTAGGTTCCATTTGTTCCAGACTGTATAAATAGTGAATAAAATGTATATTGAATTATTCAGCTGGATTAGTTCTGTGTGAATTCTTAATCAGATGGCTCTAGAACCTTAAGATTTTGCTATGGACACGACGATTATGATGTCTGTAAAGGATCTGAATGGTGAGGCATTGCACAGGTGCGTGTAAAAAAAACATATCCCTTTTTTGAGCATCTCACAGCCTAACAGGACCAGCTGCTTTTTGGTCACAGTACTCAAGCTACTTATGCCTTCTTGGGCGGTGAGGGATACTTTTATAAATTACTTAACTGTTTTTTGTTTTCTTATTCATTTCTTCATGGTTTGGCAGTAAAAATTAATTACATTTCTTTTGTACAAACATTTGCACCTTTGTTTATTACATTGGTTTGCTTTTCTGTTATCTGTAAATAAATACCCAGCATATCCTAAGGTTTGGCCTACCTCTAGAAGCAGGTGGGAATCCTTTTAGATCGTCAGATATTTGATATATATCAACTTGCAATAATAGCTACTAAGTCTACAGCTCAGTGCTGTGGATACCAGGCTTTTCAGAACAAGCCTCACAATTGCCACCCCTTTCCAGGTCAGGTTTGGTTTGGCTGATAACTTGGAGATGTAGAGTACATGTAACCATTTGGCCGAAGCTACTTTATCTTTTAATTTCGAAGATGATACCTTTGCACAGCTCTCTGTTGTTGCCAGGTTTTCTGGTGTTGCTGGACTCCAAACTAAGAAGCCCAGTTAAGCTTACTACATTGTCTTCATCTACACGTGCCTTACCTCTCCACTATTTGCATGCCAAGGCTGTACCTCAGCACTGGAAAACACCTTTTAGAAGAAGGTTTAGTCATACTTTTATTCACATCCCTGCCCTGGCTGCACTTGCCCAAGCCTTGAGCCTTCTGCTTTGTTTTGATGAGGAATAACTAGTTTACTCTTTTGTATCTGAGTAGGTCCTGTTACAAAATGGTCCACATCTTGTGGATTGAAAGTTCATGGGCCCCATGGGCTCAAAAGGCTTCCAAGTCCTGTAGGCTTCGTTTTGGTAAGGTAGTGGCTCAGAAGCCTCTTTAAAAGGAGGAACAAAATGGGGTACAAAGGAGGAGATAGAATAAGTACTTTGGAGAGAATGTGCCCAGTGAACAACAGAGAGAAGTGTCCATCTTTTCTTTAAAAGTTTTTAGCCTGCTGGAAGCAAAAGGTGGCCACGTCAGAGTCCAAAACAGGTCTTTTGAATCACAGGAACGTCTTTTTGGTGCGTAATACCGTGTCATCCCCACCAATAGCCCCTGCCTCTGGAGTTCCCTTCGCCCCACTGCTCAGCCTCCAGTGCCCTTCGGAAATAGTTTGGCATCAAAAGGCACCGATTAGAAACAGATCCCTTTTATAGAGGTGTGCTGACATTAAGTAAATAAGAAAGCCCTGCACGCCTCCCGGGGGCTTAGCACCTACCATCTGTTTCTTTAAAATACCCAGGAAAACGTATTTTGCATTGGAAAGGAGAAGAAGGGCGCATGTCTGTTTCCCGGCACCTCAAAGCTTCTGATTACGAATGTGGAAAGGAAGATTTTTTTATTTATTTATTTTTAAAATGCAAGTAAAGCTTGATTTCTGAAAAGAAACTAAAGCTGGGGAGCAGAGGGATGTGGTCAGTTGTCACACAGGTGATGGTGTTCCCCAGTGTCAACCTAGTCCACATTCAATGTCACTGAATTTTCCAGGAAGAGGGAGGGTTTGGGATTTTAAAGTTATATGAAGCAGAAGGCAATGGTGAATTCACAAAATGGGATTAATGGAGCCCTGAGCATTTAGAACATGGATATTATGCCTGGTGTTACAATTTAATAAAGCCTTTTAATACAGTGCCTGTCTGAAAAGTCTTTTGGCAGAGATTTGCAGTAATCCAGTTTGGAGCTAGTGGTATATGCAAATATCAAAATAGACTCGGTGGAAGAAGGGACATAATTTTGTTCCATGATTGAAATGAGTCTAATAATGCCTTCATTTAAATGTGATCTGATGTGCTTTTTAAATTATTTTTAAAAGTGGGTTATTGTAGTGTTAATAAAATGCCAGACCAACACCCATAAGTTCCAGCAAAATACTTTCCTGACTGAAGCATCTGCATGTCACAAGAGCATTGAAGGGTTCTGTATTGCATATTGTGTGCTGCTTTTACTTACAGTGTTTTGAGATGATATTGGACTTCTTCCTTTCTCTTTCTTACTGTAGGAAATATATTGATTTACTATGTATTTCTTTCTTTTGTTGCTTTTCCCGTGCTATTTGTGGGCCTATTCTATTTCCTCTTACAGTACATCTTTAATGGCCCATAGGAAGTTGTTGGATATATCTGGATATAAAGTTCAGGCCCCTCACTGATGTTCAGCGTATTTAGTATTTATTTTTTGCTAAAGCTGCATGCCACATCTGCATTAGTCTTTTAAAATAATTTTAGTTAACATGTACTAACCTGTGTATGTTGATACCACGTTTAAATCTTTGGATAGATGAGACTTTTTTTAATCTTCTAGCCCTGACTATTTTTCTGTTGCCTCCTTTTTTTTTTTTTTAACCTTGTTATTGATGTATTATGTTGTATATCAGTTAACACCACATATGTGTGCTTATTTCTTGAAAATCTTAAGTATATGTGTGTGTGTATATAGCCAGTCTGCTAAGATTTCCCCGGAAAGCATGAGGGGGGAGATAACCCAGGGAGAGTACCCCCTGCAGTCCGTATAATAGAGAAGGGGAGGAGAAGATATTTCTGCCAGATGTCCATTCCTAGACCCTACTCAGTGATTCCACTTTTGTGTCAGCCATAGGCTGGTAGGGGTGCCTGGATTTGAAAGGAGGCAGTATTCCTTCTGGGATTCTCTCCCTGCCTCTGGTCTTCCTCATCTCCCTAACTGTGAATAGGCCAGTAAGTAGGCCATCGCTCAGCATTCAACCTTCTACAGAGGATTTTGTGTGTTCATGTGAGTAACTGTCAGCAATGTGAAAGAAAGGTGGTCCTAGTCCGTTGGCTTTTATTCTTCTTTGGTTTGTGGAACCTATAGCAGGTTTACACTGGAAATTGCTGTATGTGTGATACAGTGAATGTTGGTAATTCACTATACTGAATATTGAAGACTTGACAGTAGGCTTACTTCTCTTTGGTGTCTTTTGAACTGTCCCAGTTCTTTTCCTTGTTGCTCACTGCAGTGTCCTTAGGTGGTGATTAATGAGCTTTCTGAGCCAGTTTCAGCTTGAGCCTCTTGAACAGGTATTTATTCTTAGGCTTATGTATTCTGCTTAGTAGCAATGAGAGCTTAAGAAGAACCATTGCCCCAGTGCAATGACTTGGGGAGCAGTACATCATCACATAGGCCCTGGAGCTGCCTGGCCACGTTAATTTTACTCTTAAGATACAAATGGAAGTTTTCTTAAAAAGAGGTACTGATTATGCAGAAACTGATGGTACTTTTCCAAAGCTGTTTCTTGTGAAGCAGTTTTCCGGTTAATGCACAGTACTTGAAATTCCAAGTACAAATACCTAGAAATTGGATAAAATGTCCTTGAAGATAGGAAGCAAAGATGAGGTTCACTGATACTGGGGTAGAAAAAAAAACCTTGGAGTTGAATCCCCGTCCTTAACCAAAACCAGAGACAGATTCTCAGATCTTTCCAGTTCTATCTATGTGGTCTATTAATATTTGGTTATCTTTTTTTTTTTTTTTTTAAAAAAAAAGACAACCAAAAAATCAATAAGGTTTTGGTTAAATAGAAGTAAAAAGATTATGAATGAAAATGTCACTCAGTTCATTTTCATGTAAGCATTGATATTACCTGAATCCCTAGCAAGAGGAGGATCAGGAAAGATTTCCGCTAATTGTTTTCCTGTCTTTGTGTTCCAGACAACTTGGATTTAATTGTTGGTGTCAGGAGGTTTGTTAGAGCAATAGGGGTTCTGTGGGTTAATGCTCTGAGCTGTAAAGCTATTTTGTTATAGCAATACATAAAAAATGTATAGCTGTAGGTTGGTGCACAGGTTTGGACAATTCACAGGAACAAATATTGGCTGTTAGTTTCTATTTTTGTAAACAACAGAATCCTGTGTGGGCAGATAAAGGAGTCCCCGAAGAATGGTGTCTTTGGGTAGCAAACATTCAGGCTTTGTTCAGGATTGTGAAGAACGATGTGATCAGTCATGCCTGTCAGCGGAGCTTGGGCTAAGTTAGGAGCAAATGCAGCTGTGTCAAGGAATTTGCTTTGGAGATGCTCACGAAGCGATGTTTTCCACGGTGTGTTGCAAACCTTATCATTTTGCCAGAACTGAAGTGAGTAAGAAATAAACATGAGTATGCAAAAAATGAAGAGCTCACTGTGGTCATCTTAGTATGAATCATTGTAACTGTCTGACATCTAAATACCACAGAAATGTGGGTTGCTTAGAAATACCCACGATGAAATTGGAGATACAGTGTAGAATGTGTTTTTCCTAATGGGTGTTTTAGCTGTCTCTTTGTTACTTGCAATTTATATGACGTGAGCCAACAGTGGCATCTAACAAAGTGCCAGATGCAATAAAAAATAACTTCTGAACGAGCTAAAACACTTGGTGTAAACATGTGGTTTGACTCTTCCAAGCTCTCTTCTTGCAGAACAGTGCTTATAAGTGTTTTTATAAACTTGAAGCAATAATGACTTGATAGATACAGGAGTAGAAAACCCACATAAGAGCTGGCAATTGACCTCATGCCCAGTGTTTAGCGGCCGCAGAACACCAAAGGTAGGGCACAGGAGGCTGTTTTGTTGGGGTCGCGTTGTTGCTGTGAGCTGCATAAGGGGCTTTTGCTTCTCAGCACGCCGGCTGCACTGCCTGCTTCCCATGGGACAGTTTTGGGGATGAGCAGGCTTGGAAAAGCTGAGCATTTTCCTTGCGTGTTTTGTTAGTGCCAGATCCCTGACTTAGCAAAAGCAGCCGATGGTTTTGGGCGTTGTGTTGAGCTCCTGGAGAGAAACAGCCTTGAGGATCTCGGAAAGGGGCAAGGGCAGGTAGTTGGAAAACCAAACCGTCAACCATTTCCAGCCATCAACTGGCACGCTCCTTGGCCTTCCCTCTCCCTCCTGAGAGCATGCCTCTGCAGGTAGTGTCGGTGGCCCTTCTTTTGCCTTGTCCTCCAGCCCTAGAGGAGAAAACACAGAAGGAAATTACTGCTGGTTTTGTCAGAAGCGAGTACTATGCAGATTTTTCTCTTGGAAATCTGCCAGGTGTTCAGCGGGAGGGTGTAATGCGTGGAGTGTTCTGGCTTTGAATCAAAAAGATCTCAGGAAAGTGGACTGAGCGGTGGCTTTCACAGGAGTCGGTGGGCTCAGGGTGAGACATGCTGAGGAGGAATAGCTTATGTGGTCTTGATGGTTTTAATGACTTTCATGTCCTCCTTATGCCCTTATGTGCCCAGGTACTGGAAGATAGTGTGGAGAAATGTAGGACGAATAAATGCAAATTTAGCTTGTGTGCATCAAGGTGTTCTCATCTGTCAGTCTCTTGTAGAGCACTGAGGAAAAATATGCAGGATTTTTAGAGGAAAAGGAATGTACTGACACTTCTAATTTTGTTGACCCCTTTGAAAGATAATGGATGGGAGTAGCCTTACTAGCTGTTTAAATTTCAAAACAGATATTGCTATGAATACTGCTAAAATAAATAGCACCTCTAAAATTAAGACTTAATTATGCTCTGAATTCAGATTTTGTTCGAGGGTATTCAGAAACATCTGTATTTTAAAAATAGTAAGGTTTGTATTAAGCCTCACCTGTTCCTCCAAGAGTTTTAAGACAGATGTTTATATATATCTATGTAGATACGTTAATGTTGGAAGTGAAGGTAGGAAGAAAATGGCACTAGACAGCAGAGAGGAGCCTGGGTGAGTCGATGCTTTATCTTGGCTTGCTTGCTCTGCCGATCTGTGAAAGAGAGAAATCTTAGGCCTTATTCATGCTAGGCTTTGTGCCATCGCTGTGGTTCCCAGTACGTAAGGGTGAACTGGAAGGCTTCCAGCCATGGCTTATGCTGATGTGTCCTGTGCGCTGGGGGTTCCGTGGGCTCTCTGTGAATGTAGGCGGATGGCTGGGGACCATAGACAGCTCTGGTGGGGGAGGACAAAATAAGCAAGCAAAAAAAGATCCCAACATAAGAGAATGAGGTCTTTGGCTTAAAAAATAGCATATTCCCAATGCCTGCACAAAAGAATTGGAAGGAAGTTGCCAACAGTAATAGGTGACCTTGGTTACTTACATTTGTATGCAGAAATGCTGAAAATGGTAAGCAGGCAGTGAAGGCGTAAGGACTAATTTGATGTTGCGTGCAATCTGCATTTGTTCCTAAAGAAAACTTAAAAGCAAAGAACTTTGAGGAATTGTGGGCTCCTGTGTTCGTGACTTAAAGTAAAAGATAACACATTTGTAATTTAAGGGAGATTTTTCTTGAGCAGGGCAGTAAAAATTTTGCTTTAGAAAGGAAAGTGGAATTGTAGTTGTTATTGTTAACAGTGATTGAAGAGTAGAGTGAAAAATGAGACGTCTGCCATGATGTTGCAGAGTTAAGATGACATCTTTAAGGGGCGTCAGTGGTGAAAGAACAAAGATGCTTTTTTTTCTTTTTTTAAAAAAAAATAGTAGTAATGGGTAATGGAGTCCAACTTCAGGGGCTGGGTGGAGGTGACAGTTTATCCCACAGTACATGGGGGGGATGATGGGTAGGACTGGGGTAGCATGAGAAGGGCTTTGAAAGTGAAGACGGTAGCTGTGTATGATGTGACACAGAGAGAGAGAGAGTGAGTGCCTTTAACAGGACGATGCAGAGAGCAAGATGTGATCAGAGCAACAGGCAGTGAAAATGACCCACACGACAGCAACATTGTGAGCGAGTATGACCTGAGCGTGACTGTGTTTGCCAAGTGTGGAGTAGGTGTGTTGCAGGTGATGAGAGGATTAAAGGTACATAACATCCTGGATCCATGTTGGCAATGAACATACCATTATAAAAGTGGGGAAGCTTTTTCATAATGTCTGTTAAAAGAAAACTGCAGCGTGTTCACTCTTTGTTTCTGAACTATTTTATCATAATGCAGCATTGGATCCAGTAAGGAGACAATATGAATATTGTTCTATTCCTGATAAAACCTTAAGCTAGCTTGCATGACACATGCAACTATGAGCGTGTTATTGAATTTTATTGTTGTGCACTTTAAGATGAACAAAAGATGAGTCAGTTTGTACAGTGTAAATACAAGACTGCAGAGATATAACTGAAGTAGAGAAGAATTAAGTCAACTACTTTTTTGTCTACTTGAGATGGTTTATTAACAAATGGCAAAAGTTGTTAACAGATCCTGTTGTGCTGTGTCGTCAATTTACAAAAGCTGTAACCTGCTTGAAAATCTGGATCCATCAAACATGATAGTAGAAACTACCAGTGACTTCAGTGGAGTCAGAATTCTGCTAAAAGCACACGTACTTTTTGAATGACCAAGGAAGTGGATAGCTCCAGGAAAAAATAGAATATGATTAGAGTAACAGAACTTTAAGAAAAAAAAAAAACCAAAACCAAAAACATGAACTCTTGAGTGCATATTCATGCTTTTTGGGAAGGGTTGATATCTGGACGGGCCAGAGGAAAGCGAGTGTAGTATCTGTACTTAAGCATCTGCAGAAGAGACTGACAGTTACAAACAGAGCTCAGCAGCACTCGGAGATGTGTATCTACCACAGTATTTATCTTAGAATAACAAAAATGTATGTGATCCCCAGGTAAACTTGCAGGTTTGCTATAGAAGGTGAACAGTGGAACGTGGAAAGATTTACCTGGTGACCACAGCTGGTTTCCTTGTGCAGAGTAAAAACGGGACAAGACAATGAGTGACCATTTAATTGTGCCTTAGAAGGTAGCACTAAGGTAGTATGGATTTGTTAGTTTGGAATTAAAGAATATTATTTAAAAATATTTTTTATTACAAAATTTAACTGGATGTTAGCACCAAAGACCACTTAGTCATTACCTTTGCTTTTTGCAATGTACAGAGGAGTGCTTATTACTGTACAAAACGAGGAGTAGCTTCAGTGAAGTGTTGAATGGAGAAAGATGAAGACATGAAAAAAGATTGACACGGGGAAGGAAAGTCCTGGCTGCCTTACATCTAGTAACTTCTCTAAGAATTTTCCTTGTGTTTTCTTCCAAATTTTCTCTTTCCTTTTTCCTGTCCCAAATTGAAAAATGAAGCATAGCATTTCTAAGTCATCAGCTGTAGGCTAATACAGAAATCACGAGTCAGATCTGAAAAGCTACAAGTTGTAAAAACTTGCCTCATTTCATGTTGCCTTCTAACTACACAGTTTAAAGGAAGGATATGTAGATCCTCAAAGCCTAAGCGTTTTACTTAAAAACACGGGTCTCCGTGCTTGCTGCTCTGGGGGGTCTCTGATCACCTCTCCTAACCCAGTCTGCTTCCTTCCACTTCCTCCGCTCTTCTTGACCTTCTTCCCTGAAGCTTGGTGTCTCTTACTCCTAAGCTATACTTTGCCTATATTTGTCTTTATTGTTTTCACTTTTTTCTGTTTATCACGCAAGATTTCTCTGTCTTCCTCTGTTTATCTTGTAATATCTGTCCTCTGCCAGAAGTCTGGCTCACTCCTGCTACATCAATGTTTTCTCCTCCCTTCATTTAATTATGAATCCTGATCATTGCGTATTCATGTCTTTGCCTTTTGTTGCTTGGTGGCCTTTCCTTTCTTCATTCTTTCCCTTCCCTTTTATTGATACTAATCTTGACTCTCATATTGACAGTCTTGTCAGATTTGGTAACTAATGCTCCAGTTCCTGCAATCAGATGATTAAATTAGAGTTTGAATTTATTTCCTTTTTTTTTTTTCTTAAAGTTGTTCCTCATTCTCTTAAGGGCAGGGAAAAGCCTACTATTGTAGCTACAGTGCCTCCTGAAGACATAAAAGCTAGAAAGCAAATACATATTCAACTTACCTTTAATTTGGGAGCCTGACTAAAGACTGTTGAATTTGTGGAGGTAGTGATTCCCGTGTTCTCCCTTGCTCCCTTTCCTTCAATTAGCTCCTGTGTTCCTCCTTCTGCCACCTCTTCCACCCTCCTCCAGTATGTATGGAGGCAACTGGCATTCTGCTGTTGTGGAAGTAGCAGCTTGATTTCACCCAAAATCTGCAGAAATGGGCTGTGGCATTTAAGTAGAATATTAATCTTTAACACAAAACAAGTTTCACATTTGTTGCCAATACGTATGTCAGCTATTCTATTTCCTGAAAATCAGTGCTAATAATTTCAATTCTGCAAGAAGCTGTCTTGAAGCAAATGCTTTTGGGTCTCTGCAGAGGAATCTGAGATGTTAGAGGAAGGCTGGGAAGATGCTCTGAGGCTCTAAGCAGCCGGGATCTTGGAGCAGCTGGTTATAGCTGGAACAGCGGCCGTGGGATTGTGGTGTCACATCACTGACATCAATTTTGTAGCTTAATTTTTCTTTGGAGCGCAGAGTGGAAATGGTTTTGCACATCCTGTATGCTTTCTTACAAATATCCTGTGTCGGTCCATTTTAACATACGCAATTATCTATTTTGCTTTTAAAATTCAGTCTTAAATGTGTGCTTCTTACTATTGGCAGCAGTACATGATATGCTTGCTGTTTGTTTTTAATTCTGTGAAGACCCTTTCTAACTGTGAACTGTTAATCCTTGGAAGGCAGGGAAAGTGTGCTTCAGTGAAGCACAGGCTATAGATAAATTGAGTATAATCTTTTAACAGCATTCTGAGAGATTTTGTGAAAATAATTATTTTTCCCAGTTTAAGTAGCAGCCTGAAGCTCCTGCCTTGAGGGATGAGTCAGTGTGCCTTAATGCTTAATGAAAGTTTGGCATGACTCCTCTTGTTGAGAGTTTGAAATAAGAATAATTTTCAAACAGAAATTCTGAGGAATGAAAAATGAATGCGAAGATTTGGGTTTTTTTTTTTTCTTTTTTTTTTTTTTGGTGGCAAATATGTCTCTTTGAAGACTGTTTTCAGAGGTATAGGAAACCTCCAATTTCAGTCTCTTTCCTTCTTGCAAGAGCTGCTTGCTCTTTGCATTTCAACAATCTGAGTGAAAAATCATATAATCTTCCAAACTGTAGCTTGTTTATAAATTGAAGTTAACTTGACAGTTAAAGTTACGCTATTTGCTAGTAATGAATGCATTAGTCACTATTTGAAAGCTGTCATGGAAAAATACTGTTGAATTTATTTTTGGCAGTAAGAGTAGCATTTTTCAGCTACGCAAATTAGTATCTAGTTGAATGCTTGTGAGGTCTGGATCTATGTTAAGAAGCGGCAGCTTAAATAATTAAATAATCTCACCTATTTACCAGATAAGCACTTAATACTGATTGCAGACAGAGACTATTCTATGACTTCTTACAGGGAATACAGCCTCAGTGTGATCCTTAGGCTACATGTAAGAGTTTCTGCTTTTTCGGTCATACCAGTTGAAAAGAGAAGAAATTTCTACTCCCAGGCAGTATAAGTAAAGCCAGTAGAAATAAATGGGCTTGCATGGGCCATACAAAAGCAAATTCATTTAAATCTTGGTAGATGCAAGTAAGTGCGTGTTTCTTGGGTCAATACTGTTAATGCTGGTCTCTTCAGAAATGTGGGAAATTCCCGAAAGAGTGGGCCCATAAGTCACTGCAAAGAGCTTTGGAAAATTGGTTAAGTGTATAGCTGGACTGAAGGTACAGAGGGATATGGAATGATATAGTTAATACTCAGCTTAATGCAGAATGTAATATTAAAATGTTTTAAGTCAGTTAGTAGTCTAGAATAGTCAGCTGTCTAGAATACTGTCTGCAGTGCATTTGAGGTGGTGTGAGACTTAAACTGCCTGTTATTCCCCCTTTCATCCCCAGCACATGGAATCATGACAATACTATTGCTTTTTAAAGCGCTGGTATAAAAGTTGCCCGTCTTGTGTTGTTGCCTGCTTCACAAATAATGGGAACAAATAATCCAGTTTAAGATGTTCCCTACTTTTTTTTTTTTATAATAAAACAAAAAATTAATTAAGATTTGCTCTGAAAGCAGTAGTAAAATTTTGATAGTTCCATGTATGAAACAAGAAAGGCTTCCAAAGTTTGAGTGCTTTTCCTTGAAGAACAGCTTTCATGGAAGCTTATTAAAGAAGATCTGTCAAAGGGGCTATGAGGTAAACTTCTTGCTATTTCTTTCAGAAATACAATTTTTGCCTTACTTGTTTTGATCTTGGCTGGTTTGTTTTGTGCTTCAGGACTTGATAAGGACTACTATTAAAAGGATCTTCGTAGGATCTTGGCATTGCTGTGAGGTGTAGCCATGAATACTTTGTGTCTCTGCTACTGAGAGGATCTAGTAGATAGTTAGATCGTTTGACTCCTGTTCCGTTAGGCCATAGGAGATGCAAGTCAATATATTTTAAATTATCCATGCTTGCAAACATTGGTGGCCTTCTGTATGCCATTGCATTGTTACAGGTTTAAAATTACTACTTATTTCTGAAGTAGTAATTAAAAAAAACCTAAACTTTTTTCCAAGAAAAGCAGTACCCTTTTTTTCTCCCCACCTGACTACATTTCTGTCAGTTAGTCTTGTATCATCTTATATCATGGAGGTTTGTGGTTTTCGTCATCTGTCATTTGAGTTTCACAGAATTAGCCTCTCATATTCAGAAATCTGCTAATAATCCTAGGATTATTTCAAAAAAGTTCTCAGTAAATTTCTCCCGTTTATACTTTATAACAATCACATGAATGTTACCATTTTAAACACAAAAGATGTCTTTTATGTGGATCTTGAAGTGAATTGACCAGAATTACCAGTCCTTTTGAAAAGATGGTACGTGATGCAAAAGCTGCCTTTTTAAGTCACTCTTCTGTTCTTCATTTTGAAGTCAGACACCAGTGCTAAGCGTTGTGCTTGCATTGGCAACAGTTCGCAATGAAGGTAAACAACTTTCACCCTGTTAGGTGGATGTTCCCTATTCATTCAGGATGTGTTTAACCTTTAGTTTCAAAGGGAAGGTGACCGGTTCAATATGAAAAATTAATCTTTTTCTAAGTGGGTGACTCTTCCCTAGTGCATGCCGGTCAGATTTCATATATGAAGTCAGCAGGATCACTCCTCTGTGCAAATATTATGCTAACCAGTTGGTTGAGCTTCCTTGGGCTTGCCAGACATTCTGATAAAACACTCCTTCCAGTTATGGCTACAAATTGCAGGCTCTTCCTAACTATTGCAGTAAATCCATCAGCCATCCTGGGTGGTGTTCAGCAACCATCACCTGTAACATACGCTCTCAGTGTACACACAGTCAAGTGAACATGTGCCCTTCGAGTTTTTGAGTACGTGGGGACTCGGAATCGTGTCATGCTTTTCCTAGGGTGAGGGCCATCAGGCCCAAAGTCGCAGTGCAGGTAAAATGCAGCCAAAAAGCAATGACAAAAAGAGTAAAATTCAATATCTACGTGTTTTGAAATTAAAGTTTGGGGTAGCTCCCCTTTGAAATGGATCTATTTCTGTAGAATACTTCACTTTCTTGAATATAGTTTTTCCAACAGAAAATCATCTTGTCAGAATTACTTCACCCTACTTTGATATGAATTATTAATACGAGATGATAAACTTGCTGCTTTTAGTGAAATTATACCTTCCTAATATGCTGTGAAATTTCAGTCTTATTTTTTTGTAAGCTGTCAAACCACTTACGCTTTTATACCAAAGTGTTTTGTCTTCGAGAAAATTGAGATTTCAATTTGATGAAATAATTCAGAAGCCTAATTTTTCTGTATTATATAAATTCCAAAGTGATGTTTCTGAACTTGGAGGAAATGCAAAAATTTACAAGAGGGACTTAAAAAAATATTACAGTAATTTTTCATCTTTAATTTGCTTGAACTTCGTGTTGTTCTTGAACTCTGATATCCCAGAAGTATCAGATGAAACAGTGGCTTTTCCCTGGTTTATGAATTAATGTTGTTTTTTCTCTTGAAATAATTATTTGCTGCTGCTTAATTTAAGCCAACATGTTTTCATGTTCCTCCATGACCAAGCGTCAGTCATACAATTTAAATAATGAGGCCAGGCATTAAAGACGCATCTTTTTAAAAGGGAGTATTGTGGAGGATCCAAATAAAGAGGGCAGGGCCACTGCTTTCTTGTTAATTCTGTGATGCATTTATAATAGAAATATTACTGAAATGTATGATTAAAGTAAGGCAAAGAATATTTGGCAATTACTCAAAAAACGTTACTCAGGTTTTTAGTTTTTTATTTGTCCATTGTCTTTTACTTAATCTGAAACCTTTTTTTTTTTCCAATTACAGATAAATCGGGCCGATTACACTGCACAGAAATGGAGGTAAGAGAAGTATTTTGTGTTCTCTGCTGGTGCTGAGTTAGCTTAGCTCTTTTTCATTAAATTATAGTGTAAATGGAGTACATCTATAATGTGGAGTTACCATTGCAAAGTTGTACTGTGCAATGTGTATTGTATTTATGACTTTCATTAACAGCTGCATATATGTGTCTTAACTTGGGATATTTAGTCTCATGTTCAGAAACACAGGAAAGAAAGGTTAGAGATGTATTATGCAGCCAATGTAATCTCGCTTGATGTTAATTTCTTTAAAATATTTTTTTTTTTTATCAGAATATTTTATTTTAGGTAATTTCTGTTAGATAAATTCTCTAAATTCTTTAGAAAGGACTAGCAGGACATGGAATAAATTCTTAGTGTTTATAGAATGGCTTGGTGATTTTTGACAGTCCAAGAATTTGAATGGAAGCAGAGAAGACAAGTGATCACAGGGTTGCTTGTCCATCAGAAGACATCCTGATTTCAGACACTTTTAATATGAAGTTTAATTTATCACTTCGGCAATATTTTGGGGCCCTGGAAATATTGTTGTGTGTCTTGCTGGGGTAGCAACAGAAACACAAATCTGGTTAAATCTGCTTGATTTATATCTTGAGCATTATTTGACTGTATATTTGATACTAAGTTGTGACTGGTGTTCTAAGAATGTTCAAGATATCATTTTGCCAGATTCATAGATTTAATCCAAGACTGAAAGGAATCCAAAGTAGAATGTCTTGTGGAACAAGATGTGGACTCATAGTATGATTTTTATTATTATACAGAGTAAATAATATAGTCTACTCTTTAAATAAACTTTTCCAGCAGTAAATATAATTTCTGTGTTCTTGGCAGGGCAGTCTTTTCTCACTGTCTTTGAACTTTCTTTGAAATGTAAAACTGAGTTTTGACTTCAGCTGTTCCATCAGTACCTCAGGCTAAGCCTGGAGATGGGGCAAGTGCGTGCATCCTAATTGGTGGGTTGACTGTTTTCTTATCAATAATACATATGAAGGTGACAAACTGCCGTTACTGAATGGTTTATACATGTACATGAAAATGACTGGCTAAAAGAGAAAATGAAAGGCCACCTAATTCAACTACAAATGGTAAAATGCCACTTTTTTTTTTTTTTGAAGTGTTAAGAACAATAAGAAAAGGAAATGTTTTTTTCTGCAGGATACAGTGTAAGGAATAATTCTTAACTGATGTAAGTACAGTAATTGGAAGTAGGCACTTTTTGTTTCTTTGTGTTCAGTTAAGCAAATGCATCCTGGTTTTGTTTCAGCATTTGTAAAATCTCAGTTCATAAATCTAGTACCTTATTTATAAGCAATTTAGTGTGTTATTTGCTTTGCATCCTAAATATTGTTTACAATGTTGCTTTGCATTTTTTAATGGAAGGCAGCGAAAGGCCCCAACACTAAAAATACAGATAATAATAAACCACTGTTAAAATAATTTTAACAAAACAAAATATTTCATTATGGGAAAGGAAAAGTGCTTTTGTTTCAAGTGAAAACTTCTGAGAGTCAGTTGGATATGTTATACTTCATCTTCCATGCGAAAAGAGTTTTTAATTTTGATCTTTTAAAAATATTTTTGTTGATAGTTGGAAAGAAAAGCAGATTAGAATTTCCCATGAGACAGAGGCTTCATTTGAAATTGTTTCTAATAAGCAGCACTGTGACCATCAGCACGTTGACTCTTCTGTTTATGTTTGTCATTTTGAAGAAGGCTGTGAAGGAGTCAGTGGCTTTTTCCTCACCCAGAATTCCTTTGGGGCTGCAGCTTGAGACTTGGAGTTGATGATGTTTGTGTTTTTCAAAACTAGGAATTCAGCAGAGACAGCCAAGCTAAACTTTTTGATTCCCATGGAAGAGCGCGGTCTGATTGAATGTATTAGAATATGTGGGAAACTTCTTAAAATCGTAACTAATAACAATAATAACATTTTTGCAGAACGTGTAAAATGTCCTAAATTGATACACCATTTATTTTAAGCTAGCAACTAACTACTATATTGAGTAGTGTGTGAAGTTCAGAGTCCAGATGCCATAGCTATAATGGGAAGATGGGAGCAAGGAATAGGGTGACCTTATTTAATCTGCATCTGCCTATGACTGTTACGTACATAATGATAGCGCTTCTTAGTCGTCTCAGCCGAGGTGGCGAAGATTATATAAAATACGCCAGCCTCATTTGTAAACATTTAGTACTCATATAGAAAGTATTCTGTGAATGCTAAGTGATTCGTATGTAGGAGGGTGTAATTGCCGTGTATTTGAAAAGACCCACCTAACTGAGCACAGGCCTGTTGTGTATGATTAATATAGTTAACCAGTATGTATGCTAATATAAAGATATATATGACCTCTCACATTTAAGTCAGAAATGAATTGAATAGCGTGTCCCAAACAATGGTGAATAAATTGTTCAACACCAATTCAGCTCATGTCAAATCACAAAAGGAATCAATTGTAGAAATGTTTTAGGGAGACTGTGTGCTCTGTATGCAAATTCTATTAATGAGCTATCAGTTATATGTACCTTAATTATTGAAAATCTTAACATACAGTGAAAATTATAGTACTTGTCTATGGAGGTAAAATTGCTTTTTTTTTACCTTTTCATTGGGAACTTGAAATATTGACTGTATTTCAGATAATAATTTAGAGGAATAACTACATACTTTATAAGGATACTGTGTTTGCTTTTGTACAAAGAAAAATATACTTGTTAGCTCATTGTATTGATGCAGAGAAAATCAACCACCGTCATGCTGATGAAAATGAGAGCATGTATTTAATAGCACAGAATGTTAGGATTTCAAAAGAGGTGTCATAATTTTGCATTGAAAATGTTGCCACACCTACATTAAAGTGTGTTACTTACTCAAAATTCAAACAGTGTAAAATGGGTGTATTTAGCATATACTAATATCTAGGATTCTTTTTTTTTTATCCCTGTTGAGTGTAAACAAAAGTAACATCCTGATTGAGGGGTAATTGCTGCAGTGAACAATCCTTGTCATGCACAGTGATAATCACATAGTTGTACTTCCTGATCGTTAACCTTACAGTGACAAGGGAGGAAAAAATGCCACTGCAAAGAGGACAGACAAAAATGATTTTGAGAATCATTTCTCCTAGTAAAATATGGCTGAGTTTGTCTTCCGTTAAAATAAGTTTTGATTATGCATTGAAAAAATAAAATTCTGTATGAATGCTTGGTGGCAAATCTGGTAATTCCATGGATTTTTGTTTTTTTTTATTCCATCTGCTGTTAAGAGAAGAATTAACAGGGGCTCAGGATTGCCTTGTAGAAATCAAGTAGAATCATGCATCTTTTCTTGCGAGCGTTAAGTCGTGCTTGAGCATTATGTGTGAGTTCTGATAAGTGAAGCGCTCATCCCTTGCTGATGGAATTATCTCACAGAGAAGCTGCATGCCCAGCCTTTGAGGGACCTGTTATTTTAGATACCTGAAAGCCCATTATGCTTGTTCATTGATGTGGGGGTTCTGTGGCAGTAAGTCTGACATCCTTATTTTCCTGAATTACTTCATAGGCACAAAGAAACACCTTAATAGACATTTGATTAAATAGTAAACACACATAAAAAAGTAGAATTTAGGTTTTGATCTTTTGTGTTTTCTAATGAGCTGCTTTTTCAAGGGGAGCTTTGTTTTTTGTAATTTATATCAGCTTTTACAGCACATGAGGAGGAGGTTGGTCTTGGAGGAAAATGGATTTCTGTTGTTTACTTGTTATAAGCTTGGCACGTCGCCCTTTTCATTCAGCAATTTCATTAGGAATACACAGTGAATATTGGGCTGGAGAACTAATAATGTATTTGACTAAGCTGCTTTAGTGATAGTGAAATCCCACCATCTGTCCAGAGTCTCTAAGATAAATCAACTGTTCCTTGTAAAGGCTTTGTAATTTTGCAGTGTAGTATGATGTGCCTTTAATAATCTACACGCCCTAAAGTCACACAGGATTTATGACGAAATTTTAATTTGTGATGCCACCGGTAAACCTTTCAGTCAGCTGGGGAAGAGTGCAGAAGCAGCCTTCAGCCTTGGTCTTGTGACAATTTCAGATAATGGCTGGTGGAAAAGTAGGTCTTGCAGTAACTTTGATCCCTCCAGGGAATGTTTTGCCCGTGAAAAGCACAAAAAGCAGAGCATGGAGCATTAAGTTGGGTGGTATTGGTCTTTTTTTGATGTTTGTTTTGTTTTTAAAAATCACAAAGCACAAAAGGTGGTAACTACAGAATTACCCGGCTTTTTCATGAGATTAAATGTGGAAGTTTGCAAATATAGATTATATGACTCTGAAAGGGATCTCAATGTGGAGAGAATAAGGTAGTTTGTACAGGTCTTTAGTTTTTGCAGAACCCTTTCTGTATAAATTCTACTATATTGTACTTGATAAGATACCTATCGTATCAATGATGTGCTATCATATCTATGGTAGCTATCATATGTACTGATTGATACAATAGGTATTGTATCAATAGGTATTGTATCAATTTGCTTTAACGTGCTATTTTTTCAGTTGGCCAGTGCCAGTGGACATGTTTGTCTGCTCAGACCAAGAGAGTAATCTGATTGCTCATTCAAACTGCAGGGAAGAGTTAAGCTTTAGATGTTGTTTGCATGCCCACAATTTAATGGCCCTTTGTATTGTCCTTCTTTGTTGTCACATATAATAAAAGACAAGCTTAGAGTATCAGTATGAAATGAGAATGCAATGTTTCATACTTTTTTTTTTTTTTGGTTGCTTGTTATCAGAAATAGATTTTAAGCTACGAAAGTTGTAACTACATTTCTGGTCTGCTAAATCCCTCAAAGGCTTCTGAGGTCCCATAATATTGTTTTTCTATGAAGTCTGCTATTTATGAATTTTCTGTTAGAGATGCTGTGTTTTCCTGCCTTTGTGCTAAGTACTAAATAGTTAATAGTAAAAACATAATCCAAACAAGAGGTATGCTTTTTGGGGATAAATAAAAACTGGATAATAGTCCTTAACAGTGGTTGCATGGAGGGACCTCTTTTTTATTTCTTGGTGGATTTTGCCTAGGGCAATTTTGAAATGGAGGTATAAAACATCCGCGGAGTTCAGTAAGTTCAATTTCAGTGGTAAGTTTGACCTGATAGCGTTGGCTTTTTGATGTATGGAGGACAAAACCCAACCCAAACCTTCCATTCTTGAATATCTGTTCACTCAGAAATCCAACATCCACAATGTAAGAAGTATGCAGAAGATTTACAGGTTCTGGGAATAAAGTACATAAAATGTAGATTAAATGACAGACAAAAAGCACACAAAGAAGCTGAATCTCAGAAGATTTTCTGTTGTTAGCAGCCATTCTTTCATTGCACCACATCAATCCACGTAGCACTTGCAGTGATGAAGTGTGTGTGGTGAACTTGAAGTACTGAACAGGTTCAATGGGAAGTTTGGTTTTTGGGAAGCCGAGGGAGATCAGACTTTAGCTCATAACTTTATAGGAGAGCAAGGAGCACCGTGGTGAGCTGGTTAAGTATCTGAATATAATACTGCATTCAATTTGTACTGCATTTTTCCTTCCAAATGTTCTATTTTTGATATCTTAGCTATCTCACTGCAGGACATGAGTAACTTCCTCTGACTGAAGTGGGTATTAGTGATGTTCTGTGAAGAACAAACGTAATTTTTTTTTTTTTAAATATTACCGTACTGGTAGATTATTAAATCATCTTAAGAGAGAAAATTGCTCAGATGGACCTTTTTGTGTGTTCCTAATTGATCTCTGATTTTTCTTATTGCTGGGTTTAGTAGCTCTCTGACTTTTAACACAAAGGCCCTTGAATATCTAAGCAGCACTATTTAAATTATAAAATGCATTACTGGATTATGATAATTTTAACATAGCTAAAATAGCCTAATTGCTTGTTTATCAGTTTTGAATTTGCTCAGTGGTCAAAGAAAACAGGAAGTCAAGGGAGCTAAACACTTAATTTCACTTCAGCAGCTCAATTTACGAAATACCAGTTTCCCAACTTAAAATTTAAAAGCAAATGTTGTTTTAAATGTAACCATTAAGAAAGTGAGGCAAGGTTTGAAAGATGAAACTAGTAATATCAGTAATTTTTACTTTTAAAATGTAAGGAGATTTGAAGTGAGAGAAACAGTTAGAATGAGGTGAATGCAGAGTGCACTCGTCTGCTCTGTTTAGCGACACCTGTGCTCTTCTTTTCAGTGATAACTTATATTAACACTGAGTCATTCTAA
>NW_009649293.1:5491380-5622627 GCF_000708025.1 Charadrius vociferus
CCTCTAAACCATTCTTGTATAAAGAAGATCACGTTTTAACGTTTAAATTCTTGTTAGCTGCTTTACATGTGTAGAACGCCCAGCAATTTACATTTGGGAAAATAACATTATGAAAGGCTTTTTTTATTGCAGCTTTAGCTGACCTAATGCGGATGAACATGTGGAATTTTTATGAACAAATAGACAGTGTGGCTGATATTTGTTTAGCCTTTAGTTTCTCTTGCCACACTCTCCTGTCTTATCGCTCTGCTGGGAGCAAGAAGAGGTGCTGTGCTCTGGCTGGGAACATGCAGAAGCTTCAGTTGCTGCAAGGGGAGGGAGGAGAAACGTGGTGTCCCCTCATGGGATTTCTAAATATTACTTGGGGAAAATACTAAGAGTAAAGCTGAATTAGAATTTTAGTCAGATATGCATTTTCAGTAGGTTAGTAACAGGGCAAGTTGTGGTGGACAGTTCAGAAATTCCCAGTAACAGTGTCTTTGAGCATTCAAAAATCATAAGGCTTATTCTAGCATACAGTGAGATCAACAGAAAACAAACTGATGAAAAGAATATGGGTTTTTAGGTTAGTTTCTAGGTTTTGGTTAATACACACTCAAATACTTTTTTTTTTATTATTATTTGCAGTTCTATGACTAAATGTTTTTCTTCACATGAACGCTAACATGTAGCGTTTTATCTAAATCACTTGACCTGAGAAGTTGAGATGTTAAACAAAGCAAGATTTGCAGTCGAGTCGTGAGAGTGTGCAGCACTGCCTGCTTTCTTTGGCACAGAGGACACCGAATCGGTTTTGGGGCTCACTGAGGCAAAAAGGAGTTTTTGTTAGTTTTGTGCTTTCTTTTGTTTGACTTGACATGGTGCAACTTATTTGAGCTTTTGTTCCAAAGTGAACTTTTTAGCAACTGGTAAGTTTCTGTGCTCCCCATGACCTACCAGTGTGAACATTTTCATCTTAAACTGTTAAATTTTGTCTGCCACTTACACGTTTGTTATGTCAATCGTGGGAAAAACAAAGCAAGCTCCAAGATCTCTCCTTAATGGCATGAAGGAAAGAATCTGAAGGGTGAGTTCAGTGCTGAACTCTTTGACTATCATTTAGTGTTGATATGTCTTGTAGCACGTGAAGTAAAATATTTTTTATTTACCAAAAGGAAATACAGACAGTAAATTAAACACACATATAAAACAAAAGGGTGACTGAATTCTAAGTGTGTATTTCATCATGTCCTTTTCTTGTATTAACCAGTAGTAATTATGAAGCACCTGTAATGCTTTTAGTACTTCACTCTCAGCAAGAAGTGAAGGTTAAATAATTAACTAGGACAAGGCAAGCTGTTCACACTTAGTAGGTTAAGTCCTGCTTCATTTAAGAAAGTAGGGGTATTCTGTTAAACTGACAGGTTGTTGTTTTTTTTTTTTTTCTTCCATGTATCTGTCCCTAAGCCTGAAACAACCTTGTCCAAGTCTCCTGTCACCATTTCTCATCTGTATTGTACCTTTACTTCCAAGCCTCCCTCTCCTGTTTTCTTTCAAAATCTTAACTTAATTTCTTTCTGTTTCTCCCTAACCAAAAAGTTAATCATCTGCTTTTGTGGGTGTGTGTTACAGCCTCTGCCCAATATTTGATGACTCTCAATGTTACAGAGATGACTCTCTGCTCCAAATGTGTTCTTTCACAGCTCCCTGCACCTCTGCTTGTTTCTTCTGTTGGTCTTAGTGGATGTTGTACTGCCACCTGAATTCACTATTTCTCTGCTATGTATTTCTTATTGTGTCTTTATCTTTCTCTGTTATCTGGACTTGTGATGTTAATGTTATCTTTGACTCACACTTTCCTTTCCTCCAGATGCTTGCCAAATCCTTAATTGCCGTCTGCTAAAAGCACCCCTATCTTCTCTGTTGCCAGGATGATAGCTCAGGCTTTGTGTTTTTTTTGTAGGGTTGTCTTGGCTAATGCTAACTGCCTGCCATCTACTCCTCTCTTGGCAATGATGTAAAATATTTCTTCAAAGTTTCTTTGACAGACTCTTCTCTGGCTACATCGTGGTTTTGGCGTTGCTATATGTTGCTTTTCTCTTCACCACTGGCCTGCATGTTCAGAGTATCTTCTTCCTATTGTAGGTCCGGAGCAGACACTCACTGTGAAGTAAACAAGTTGCTCCATCTGGTCTGTTCGTTCCGGAAGATGTGCCATTCCTTGTGCTGTGCGCTCTTGTTTGCTTTGGAGCAAAGCTCTTACAAATGTTTTGGAGAACATAGATTTGAAAAATGTGCGTGTATTCTTCTGAACTGTGTATTTCTAACTTCTTCACCATTTGGTGATTGTGAATCAATACTTTCCTTTGAGCATACTTCGTAGCATGTCGGACTATGTTTGTTTTCCTGAGCATGTTGCTCGTGCTTGAGTATTGAGTATTTCACTTTTATTCTCAGAGTGAAAGCTCCAAGCAATTCCTAGGTCTTCCACAAGTGTTGCATTTAGTTGGGCATGGAGAAAAATAAATACAGTTGAAACTGCATGAAAACAGTGAAGTAATTGTGGTCTCTGGTCCTTGGCCACCTTTTTGCCTTGTAATTTTCCAAAGGGCTGCTCTTGTTTATAACTCTCTGTATTGGTTACTATTGGAGTTTGCTTTAAACCTACAACTAGTAAGGCATGCAGAAAATAGTTCTTTTTCCTTTTCTTCTTTCTTTTTTTATCTGTCTGCACCCTAACAGAAATAATGTTCTTAATGAACTTTGTTGGCCAGGACATGTTCTTAACAATCAGCATTACTTTTTCATAATACTTTTAGCCTTTGCTGTCCAACTTAATGTACTTGAGGGCTTCTGCTATGGTTTTATTTCGTAAATAACCTTTAAAGTGTAATACATTTTTCTTCAGAATTTTGCCTTTACTATTGTCAGCTCATAGCTTTTTATTCAGAGCTGGTAAACAGAGCTAGTGCTGCACCCATCTTTCTTTATGCAGAGTCTGGTGCTTTTATCACACAGTGTAGGAGACATTTGAAGAGTAACACTGCATGCTTATGGAGAGTCAGCTGCATGTTTATGCCTGTAATGTTTAAAGCATTGGCACTAGGAAAATGTGTTAGAATACAATTTGTTTTTCATGTTTCAGTCTCATTACTGGATGTTAAATAAAAAGTTAATCTGGACAACTTGGGTAAGAATTGTCGACTGAGAGAAAAAGAGAAAAACATGCCATTGTGATGGAGAGTCTTACCACTTATTTGGAAGGATTATAGCAAAATTATTTTTCAGTTTAAAGTACTTCATTCTCTTACACAAGGAAAATGTTTGTTTAGAAGTTAAGGTCTTTTTAATCCCTGGACTCCCAACTTTCTGTAGCGTTGTCTGCTTGCAACTCTCAGATCCTTCAGTTGATTTCTGTGTCTTATTATGCTAGTTATATATGCAAATGTAGTAGCAAACTCTACAGCGTAAAACCCAGCCCAGCAGTAAATGAGGTGTGTTATGAACTTGAGGTTCTATGAGTTGCCCCAGTGACTTAATTCTATGGACGCTAAAGTAGGCAAGACGAATGTTTGGTAGGAGAAAATAAATGCTGTTCTCATTTTAGAGAAAGAAAAATTAAGTTTGAAGACATCAGGCAAATTGCCCAGTGTGACATTTGGACTGCATGGCAGAGCTAGCGTAGAATCTGGATTATTTAAGCCTTAATTGCAAAAGCAAAAATCTTTCTTCAGCTTTCAAATACTACCCGAAATAACAAACCTGTAATTTTGCTGCCAAGAAAATACTAATTCTCTTTATGAGAGACATCTATCTAGACTATAATGAGAGACATTTCATCAAAATACTAGGAATTTCCTTTCAGGATAGGAAATTTACACAGAAAAAAAGGATAGCCTAAATAGTTTAAGATTCTATAGAAGTAGTAACCCATTCTCTTTCAAAATAAATTATCCCTTTTTTTCTGTGTAAATTTCCTAAATAGTTTAAGATTCTATAGATGTAGTAACCCATTCTCTTTCAAAATAAATCTGTTATCTTTCAGGGTTATACATGTGGTTGTTGCCATGCTAGTACAAAAGCAGACTTTACTTTCTATTGTTCACTTGCTGGCAGTAGATAGACCGAGTTTTGTTTCCTAAACAGAAGACAAACTTACCCCTAAATTTCCTGTGTACATTTCAGACAGAAATAATTTCAAAACTGATGGAGAACGTTGGGGAAAAATCAAAATATAGGGTTTCATAGAAGCAAAAAGCAAACCTGAGGGGATTTGAGGTAGGAGTCATATTTAGGTATCAGAAAAAGGAATCTATTCCAGTAATATGGCAAAGAAGCATCAAAAACTAACACAGAATAAGGAAACATTTCTTTACTGCAGTATTTGGAAAGGCAGTGAAACAAATGAAGTGTATTATCATTAAAATGTGGATGAAATAATGTTTAGCTTCACAGTGTGGTAATACTCTAGTAATATGTAGTAGGACAGAACTTGGAGGGGGAAAAAAAAGATCTGCTAGAAGTGAGCAAGCTGGTGATTCTAAAAATAGAATTTCATTTCACAAAATCTGCTTCAGAGGACTGGTATCATTTTTCAGCAGATGTTTCATGAACAAAAATATAATCATTAAAACCAGCCTGAATCTCACTGTGGATTTACAGTGCAACACAGCGTTTCAGTATTCTTCTAGCATTTCAAACGTCATGTTGAAACACAAACTGTCAAATTAGTGAGATTCCAAGTGCTTTCCTGTCAGTGGCTCATCCTTTTGTTTTTGAAAAAGACGGCTAGTATATGTATGAAGATCTTGGTTCTTCAATCTTATGTCTTTGTCGTTATCTAGTTAGATGGATTTTACCAGACAGGGGGCACTGCAGCAGATACACATACACACTGTCTTGCATTTCCTGTCTTGGCATGGAAACTTGAACATTATGGATTAATGGACGATTGTATTTGTATTTTTGTTGTGTACAACTAAAAGATACTATTCGCCAAAGGTAGCTGAATTTGTGACACTTGGGTTTTTGTTTGACGTAGCCGATTACAGATTTTATAAACTGACTGGGAAAGCAAGTTTTCAAAAAGCTTTCTGAGTAGAAGACAGAAAAGTGTTGATTGCTGTGCTTTTGCCCTGTTTAATGGCTATAGGAACAAAGAACATCAGCTGCTTCAGGCGTTATGGTAGTTACAACCTCTGTGGCTTTGATGCAGTGAAACTGAGAATTGTTAGACTTTGAAATGCAGTACCCTTCTAACATCAGTTGTATAGAAACTACAAAACAAAATATTGTTTTCCTCAAAAATTATGCTTTTACAGTCCCACATCCAAAGCAAGTGTGTGTGTAATTACATTTACGCTAATACATAAATTTGGATGAGAAATGTTACTTTGTGTCTTAGTGATAGTTCCTATGTTTATTCAGGACCTGGGTTATTGTGTACCACCGACACACACGACCAGAGGTTCTTACAGCGCTCATCCAAGCTGCTCTGTTGTAGCTCCCTGTGATGTGCAGAAGATCCAGTTCAGAGCATATCCATCCCTCTGAATCACCCAGCACAACAGGAACTTTGTATTACAGATGCGTTCTTTTCTGAATTTACTTTTTTATGATTCATGCTGTTGGAATGTTCTTGACTCACTTCTACTACTCTTTCACATCCATTTCTCCTTTAAAATAATTATTTTTAAATTACTTTGCCTGTCACCTCTTAGTGCCATACCTTTTTAGCTCCTCAGTGAATGAGGATCCTAGTCTGCCTTTTTTTCTGTTTGCACTTAAATAGCTCATGGGCAGTCTACCTCCTGAGAACAGCCTCCTTAAAGCATACTTCTTGTCATCCGCCCATGTTCTGAGTATCTCTGCTGCTCTGGAGAGATCCAGTAACTAAGCATAGAGTTGGTGGTGCTTTCAAGTCCCGCAAAGAGGGAGCAAAGCCCACATCTGCAGAATCCCTCCTTGTAAGGGTGATGAGTGGCTTTTTTAGACCATGTTGGTCTCGTTGGTGTTCCACGTTAATTCCACTACTGTCCCTGGCTTGACCCACTTCTGCCATGGCCCTAGAGGCTGCAAATCACAGAGGTCCTTAGCATCCTAGTTCAGGAGTTCACCTGCAGATCTCGTGAGGGTATCCTGAGCAAAAAAAGTCTTGGGAAAAGAAACAGATATGAATGGATACAGCAAACGGTTGTGTTCAGCCACAAGTTCTGCTAAATTCTGACTGCCCTAAGCCTAGCAGCTGCTGCCATTGCACTGTCTGGTAACACCTACAGCTATAGAGTCTCAGGATCCTGAATGGACAGTTGACTCTTATAGATGCCGTGTCCCTCTTAGTACCTTCTCTCTATCATATGTTCTTGGCATCTGACCTCTGTGACATCTGCTGCGTGGCACTGTGTCCTCTTGATGCTGAGGTGGGAAAATAAATCCTGCTGCTGCAGTCCATTTTAGAGATGTAATTGCTACACAACGTCCCCGATTCCCTCAGCTTCTTCCATTACAGTGACTGACTTAAGGATGTCTTCCAGGATTTCTAGGGTCAAGAAAAACAAGCGTTGTCCTTTTCCAGCCTGCATAGAACACTGTTGGGTCATAAGATGTTAAACAACCTGATTCCTGTATCATGAGACACTGAACGACACAATGTCCTATTGAATTTTTACCTTTGGCAACACATTTACTAGTGTGTCTCTTTATGAAGTTGGTCTTCCTGTTAACCACAGTGTTATTTATGAGGAGACATTGAAGATCCTATGCCAGCCATTCCAATACACACAATTTACTTGTGTTTTCCTTCTGGATGCACAAAGTTTGCAAGCTTTATTACTTGCTCTGAATATGAAAAAATTGTCTTTTAACATTCACAGATCTAAGCCCTTCATATTATCTCTCAGATTTTTGTCTCTACTGTGGAGTAACTGTGGGGGTTGGCCATCTCTACTCAAATCCCTTTGTCATGGCTAATGTGTTGTGCCAAGACTGATTTATATTATCTGTGGTCATGCTGGCTTTGTTGATTTCCATTTATTTCATCAGAGAGTGAAGGTTGGGAATGTTTCCAGCACTGACTTGTTCGGGATGGCCACCAGGAGCTCTGTAACTTCATTAAGCTGTATGGCATTGCTGAAAACTCTGGCAACAATGCCGTTTGCCAAGGACTGTGCAGGACTCCGGCTCTTTGCATGGATGAAGGCCTCTGCGATCTGCTCTTTAATGACTGTAAACTTGTAAGACAGGGCTTGAAAGTGGCCAAAGTTACAATGTTATTGAATTGCAGTTAGAAGGGGCTTTTGAAGGGACCTCTGGTCATCTGGGGTGGGCTAGATGACCAGCATGCTGAAGTCAATGCTAACTTCAAGTTAAATGAGGTTGATAAGGACCTTGTCCAGTCAAGTTTTGATTGCATCCGAGGTCGGAGATCCCACAACCTCTCTGGGAAATCTACTCCTCTGTTTCACCACCCTCATTGTGAAGAACAGATATGTAGATGGTCACCCAAACACAGGAAAAGAAATTCTTAGCAGTAGCTGTAGTTACTTGAAGATGTAATCCACAGGTATGGGTACATTCTTTCTGACTTCTCTTTAATCTGCTAGCGTTTGTTTTGAATTGCAGGTTGAGAAATACTGAGGGCATGGAGGTTAGTGTGCTCAGAACAGAGCACTGGTGTGGCAGCACAACATGAAAGACAAAGGCATGAGCTCCTTCTCAGAATACTTTTAAAGCTAGGGACAGACTTTCCAAACTCTAGTGCCCTTCTGTACTGAAACTTTGTGTTACAGATCTTGAGGAACTTGGGTCACTGGTAATAAATCTTTTGTTCTTGCTTTCTGTGCATAACCTTGTATTTGTACGTTTCGAGAATGGCTGACATGGTTTTCATTCCAGCAATTTCACATCACTCTTCAATGAGTGATCTTAGTTAAACTTTGCAAATCATTCTAAGGTTTTTGTTTGTTTGGATGCAAAGCTTGTGTTTTATCATGCACAGGAAACAAAAATACATAGGTGTGTTTGTATGTATTTATATTTATTTTTGTCATGGTGAAATAGACAAAAAGAAAGCATAGTGGCTATGTTGGTGTTTCCTCTTAGCAGCAGAATTATACTGTTTGGTTCGCACACATGTAAAACAACACCAGGAATTAGTGTGTGTTGCACAAGGAAAAAATAAAGGGAGACGGTAAGTAGATATGTGCTCATTCTGAATATGTATAACTGGGCAAAAAACCAGTTTCCCTTTAAGTGAAATGATAATCTCAAGAGTCATAGAGCCTTGTGACTGATCACAAGTTTTAGAAGAAACTTCAAGTCACCGAACCTAACGTTACATAAAGTTTTTTGTTACTTAACGAGTCTTACACATTGTAGTATTTAAAATACCCAACATGTATTACCATAATGTAGCCAGTTTAGAATTTAATCAAATGATCTTAAAAAGACTGTTAGGCAACCATTGTCATTAGACAGTTAGATATATTTCATTTTCTGATTTAGATTGTATCACTGTTACTTGCAGTAAAGCTGCTGATGAAATGTTTTCCAGACATATGAGACTGGACAGTTTCTACATAAACTAAGTGTTCTTTGTGTATCCTAGATCTTTCTCACTTTGTTGTATGCACCCGTTTTTTTCCACGTGGATGTCTCAAATTTAGATACGTGTTTGCCAGTGATTATTTATATAGTCTTTACGTACTTGAGCATATTTCTTACAGAAGGATAGCTGCTCAGTGTGTTATAGAACATTTGCTCATATATATGTATATGCCTATATATGCTCATATATATATATATGCCTATATAGATAATTCAGTTTTAAAATGAGAAGTCTTCAAGATAAGCACTTTTTTTTTAATGTATGTCCTACATACTAGAAACATTTTCTTAGCTGCTCATTTTGTTAGACTAGCCTAAACATAAGCTGTTGGGAGCACTTTGGTGATTTGTCTGTTCATGTTGCTGTAATGAAATAATTTATATAAAAAATACCCAATCCATGTCTCCTTTTTATTGCTCCTCAAATGCTCTGAGCCAGGGTTATTTTAGCTGTGTATTTATTTGTCTGCAGTATCCTCTCCAAGTATTTGATGGAAAGAAAATTTGGTTGTTTTCTAGGTTCAGGGAGGAGAGAGAGTGTCTAATGCATGGGAGTCCTGAAATATTTTAATAGCTTGGAACGCCCACGCTGACCTCACACACGGAGATGAGGTGTCAGAGAGGGTGCAGGGAGGTTTCAGGGAGGAGGCAGAAGTGTTGCCCTGGCTGCACAGACTACCAGCTGACTCATAGAGTGTCATTGGGAGCGTAGGATGGTCAGATGGCTAGAAGGAATGAACCATTATGTTGGCTAAAGCATTTTAGCTTCTTTAAAGAGAGTCAGAGGTCTGTCTGAAGGAGAAAACAAACAGGATGGAGATATTGCTGCTACAGCACCCACATGTGTGCTGGGGAGGCTCATGCTCCTCAAAATGAGTCTGCCAGTGCAGGAGTCACAATAACATGATAGCGAAGACTGATCTGCGGATGTGAACGTTGCGTGCATGTTTGTTTTCAGTAATTCCTGCAATAGTTGTTGGTATCCTTTCTTTTAAAGGAAGGTCTTATATGATACTGTTGATGGATCTAATTGGTATTAGTTTAATAAACAATATTGGCTTAAAAAGGCTATTGTTCTCTAACATTAAAACCATCAATGACTTTATTACAGGTTTTTTCCAGGACATTCCCAGATATAATAGACTTCATTTAATTAAAAAGTGAACAACATGGGTTTGTTAGTAGGTCTCATGATCAGTTATGAAACAAGTGTAGTGAGCAAATTGCCAAATCTTCTTCATTCAGGAGGATGAAGTTTTGCTTTTCCTGAAGAATATGACTAGTGTTTTGTCTCATAGTTTACGAAAACTCAAGATAAATATAGAGTTCAATGCAGCTGTCTCCCAAGCTAATTTTCAAAGTCCATGTATATTTCAGTATCTTACATTATGTCTGGACACTGGATTGTTCTTGATCTTGACTTCAGACATCTGATTTTTCAGTAACGCTTCATTTTCTGATAGTTGCCATACACTGTATAATAGAAGAATACACACTTTTTCCCCCGTAGTATTTTGGTATTACCTGGTAGCAAAGCACAGCACCCCGTGCCGGAGCCCTGCACACACACCCCTAGGAGGGGTGGGCTGCCCATGCCCAAGGCCACCTCTGCTGCAGTGCGGCTCGAACCTTGCATCAGGTGGCTGTGAGAACAGCCGTCTCAGAGCTGTGAAGAGCCATGAGAAATCTTGTCACAGGCACTCCTTTTTTGCTCAGGAGCAGCATTTAAGCCGAGCCGTTGCATTTTGTCTCTTGAGCTATGCTGCAGCTCTTCTGTGCCCAACCACGTCCCTTGTTGGTCCTGACCTGCTGGCTTGCCTTCCTGGCCAAGCCTCACACCCGCCTCATCGCTGTGGGACTTCTTTGGTGATCGTGGACTGTGGCTGACCCTGGTTTCTGTCACCAGACCTGCTCTGCTTTTCCTGTTTGAGTACCCAGGACTGCGTCCCTGGTCAGTGAGGGCACTGCCCCTGCCTCTGTTGTGGTCACCCTCAGCTCCTGACTTGCCTTCCCTTGCGGAGGTGGCTGCCCTTACTGCTTCCTCACACAGTTTTCTTTGCTCATTCAGAAACACGGAAGCATGTTTCCTTTCTCTGATCACAGCATAAAAAAAACAGTAGAGAAAATAGACATGCATGGGTGCTGAACCCTGCAGGTGAGGATACAGGCACTTCTTTCCTCTCCCTGCGGCAGTGGCAGCCAACACGTACATGTGAGTACAGGTTTGCAGAACGCAGAATACAAGGAATTTTAAGGTAAAGTTATGAAGGGTCTGGAAAAGTTATAGCTTTGATGCCTCATCCATCTTGAGAGTATTGTAGTGGGATATCAAAGTAAATACCAAGGAGTTGTCCTGTGTTTGTCCCAGTGCATTACCATACCCTAAATGCTGACAGGAGTCGGCACGCCTCAGTGTCTGAGAAATTCATTCTAGGTTTGTTGCAGTATTTACATCCACATACTCTCCCCAGCCAGTGGAGATGCTGTAATGACAGGGGCAACATCTGCAGAAGGGCCAACAACCAGCTGGTGAGGTGGTGTGGCCTACCCGTTTTTCCATCTTCCCACCCTTGAGGTCTATTTTATGTGGCCATTGTGAACAAGTCACAATATAATTTGAGATTATTACTGGGATCGCTGTACCTGTTTGCTTGAAGGTCAGGGACTTGTTTGTGATTGAGAGAAATTCCTATGTGGAAAAACAAATGTCTCAATTGTTTCATAGCAAATTATATTTGGAAAGAAATGTTCTCACTGAACTTCTGAGAAGAGAAATTATGATGTCTAATGGCTTTATGAGTCAGAAAAGAGCCGGCTTAAACTCTCAGGCCAGCAAAAATATACAATAAATACTAAATCGCATCTAGTACTGTAAGTGCCCCCCACTTTCATTAGCAGCGTTACCATTATCACACAATACTGCAAAAACAGTTTTAAAGCAAACCAGTATGTTTTGTGTCCCATCTTTCTGAAGAGGAAAGCTTCACTTACCTGTGAATAGGAACTGTGAAAGCATGTCTTTTCTGAGGATACATAACAAAGTAAATAATATGTCCTTTCTCCTCTTGCAACATCTAAACTGGGAGCTGTTTTCAAGGAACATCAGTTTTATAACTTTCGTGGTGTTAATGTATTCATCAAAACTAGCCTTACTTTCATTCCAAAGTTAATTTTGGACTCTACAGAATGCAGAAGATCGTCTTTTGCCTATTTTCATTGCTCTCCAAAGAGGAAGGATGACATACTTCACGTACCTGTGGAGCTCTTAAGTTAGTATTTATCAGATAGTAAGTATTGATTAGATAGCTTTGCTTATGCTATTATTGAGAACTGGCAAAGGAAAAGAAGACTTAAAAAAGCTTCCCTTTCTAAATTGCTCAGACAGTACTTAAGAAAAGCCCAGCAGAGAAGATGACAGTTATTATCTGAGACACGTGGCTGCTCTATGAATAAAAGAATCATGCGTTAAATGAAGACTCTGTTATTTAGTCAACCAGTTATATCTAACAAATCCGACAAGGTGAGCATCCCATCATAATCTGATGCTATCTTTTTCACATCTTTTTGCCTTTTTAGCTCCTCTAATTAGGCTGGGCTATTTTACAAACATAGACAGGCTGCCCAAAGAGGTTGTGGAGTCTTCTACTCTGGAGAGGTTCAAAACCCACCTGAATGCCATCCTGTGCAACCTGCTGTAAGTGAACGTGCTCTGGCAGGGGGGTTGGACCACATGGTCTCCAGAGGTCCCTTCCAACCCTGACTGTTCTCTGATTCTGTGATTACAAACAAGAACAGAAACTATCCATATATTACATGAGGGTTTTTTTTGGGGGGGGCTAAAGTAGCTACAGATTGACTGCACACTGGCTGAGGCTGTGAATCAGGGAGAGTGGTTGGAGTATGAATGGACGTACAGATACTTTTTTTGGTGGCTGTTTTGCAAGAGGTTCCTTCTGTTGAGCATAAGTGTGTCATTTTCTAATTGACATGGAGTGGGCAGAAATTCCCCAACCACATTGTAGTTGAGATTCTTTCACCTTGAGCTGACTCATGTATTTGGGCTGCCTTCAAGGCTTAATGGGAGCAGAGATTACAATGCTTGGATTTGAGCATGCATTTTTTCCGGAAAAGAATTACTTAAAGTTTAAAATATATATATTTTTTATTTTTTTTTTAAATAAAATCTATGTATCTGTGATGTTGCCATCTATGTTGTAATAGCTAATATAAAAGGACCACCTTGGTTGGATAAATGTCTGTCGCTTCAGTCAGAAACGTAACTAACTCTTGGCTCAACAACTGCCTTGCAATGAAAGAGCTTCAGTGTTTCTGCAGGAGTTTGGGCCCCGAGTCTGTCTTGCTGAAAGATTATGACAGACACAGTTTCCAAATAGAAAATACAACGTTTAATACTTGTAGCCACAGGGAATACCTGGCTCTTTATTTCAGCCTGCCTGAGCTATTTCTGAATGCAGATAGCCATGGTGGCCCACAGATCCACGTGGGCGACAGTACTATAAACTAGTTTGCTTGCAGCTCTAGGCTAGTGCAACAGATAGTCTTCTGGCATGAGATGCAGCTTGTTGGAAATTCTGATGGTGTGCATGGTGTGGGTATATCCTTTGTACACTCCAAGTAATCATGCAGAATAGGTGCTGTACTTGCTGCTGAAACATGCTCTTTGGTAACAAAAATGTAGAGTCCTACATACTACTCTTCTCTGATATAGGGTATAATCGACAACTTATTACAGTTATGGGAGAGGTTATTCAAGGTGCTTGGACTCAAGTATTAGGGAGGCAGGGAACCATGGGGTTTTATTTTTCTTGCAAAATGCCTTTTCTTTTTTCTCCTGTTTTTTGATGACTTTCTGTGGCTTTGCCTGTTGCAATGGTTCTCCAATACAAGCACAAAAAAATCTGAAGCGTTGACTTGCAATTTCATTATTAAATAGTATTATTTCACTGTTACATAATGTTGGTGGACTACCCTATGAACATTATTTGGGAAGCAGTATCTTTGTACAATTTTTATATGATTATGTAAATGTGCTTTCCAAAGGAAGATTAGACAGAAGTCACTTTGCAAGAGAAGTACTTGTATGTGCCAACCTAACAGACGTACTCAAAACTAATGTCATATCTTATGATAAGTTAAAAATTGTCATACCATGGATGACTGGTTGAAGCTTCTTTTTTTTTTCCTGTTAGTAGCAGAATGTGAAAGTGGGAAATCTCACAAGACTGCAGGTCTTATATGAAATTCTGCAAGATAGATAAACTTTTAAGGGAATAATGACATGCTATAAATATATTGTGTCTGCCTTTTAGGAAGAATGAAAATATTTTTTAGGATGTTGCCCTCTCATTAGAACAATAGAAACATTCTGTTTCGTAGGTCTCATGACATCTTGCATACTCAGTGTGGGAGTCTTTGGTGATTACAGTTGCCTCAAGCTGTATTAAGCACAGCATCATAAGCATGTAGATAGAAGGGACTTTTAGAAATCTTGTATAATTCTCCCTTCTACGTGGAAGCAGAAAAAAAACCCCTATCTAAATTATGCCATCACCTTTCACTCAGTAGATGGTTTTGTCTTAGAAAAGTACTTGATTTGCTTGTTTATTCTTGTTGATTTGCTTGTTTATTCCTGTACTGCTCCTCTTGGTTCTTGCCCTCACTACCAAGGAAGATGATTAACGATCATAGTTGAAAGAAACCAAACAACCCCCCAAAAAAGCTCTGAAGGCATGAGAATTTGCTTTCTAGGTAGTGGCTTCCATGCCTTTGGGTTTATGTAACACAATAGATCTACCACCTATGCTGTAAATATTTTATCCTCTTGATAATATTTCCTGATTCTTTAAATCCTTGGGATACAAGAAAGTGCTGCCTGGTCTGTGTCTGAGGAAATGAAAAAAGCTAGCTAAGATTAAGTCCAGGAGAGGCTCGATGTAAAAACTGTTTCCTGAATGCTTAATGATTTTTGAAGAATGGTGTGTGTCTCATTTTATGTCTCATTTTTCTTTGTATTCTGCTACATTAAGTAAATTGCTTGAAAGTCTGTGAATTTACTGCATGTGATTATCAGACAGGGTGGAGTAAGCTTGGTTTTTGTAACGGAGTATGTTTTGGCCTTGGTTAGCTTAGGTACTGGGGAAGTATTATAATGATAATTGCTAGTAATACTGCCCTTTTGGGGTAGGATTTGACTGGTGTTTAAAAATAGCTTAATGTTTGTAGCAGCAAGAATGTTGATATTGGGATAGTGTGAGTTTGTTTTTCTAATATTGGGTGTAAAATATATAGAGAGCCTGTATATTCTATGATAACCTAAGCATCCCGTAAAAATCTGCAGCTGTTAAAAAGCAGAAGTTATATAACGATTATTATGGGAATGATAAACCTGAAATGATGCAAACCAGTAGCATAAAATCCAAGCATTTGAAATTGGGTCAGGCTTTAGAAAACCTTCCCCTCCCCCCCCTCAGAAATTCATGAGTTTGAATTCTTTCCTTTCCTCCTTAAAGCCCCAAGCCTTTTAGAATTCATAGAATCATAGAATGGTTTGGTTTGGAAGAGATGTTAAAGATCATCGAGTTCCAACGCCCCTGCCATGGGCAGGGACACCTCCCCTAGACCAGATTACTCAAAGCCCCATCCAGCCTGGCTGATTTCTGGGGTTTGATTTTTATTTTTTGTTTACTTGAACTTTAAAGGCTGAAAACCCCACTTTAAAATGAAGAAGCAAAAGTCTGTTGCACAACTCAGGAATTGGGGCTGTAAGGAACAGGCTAAATTGCGTGAGTCTTTTGATGAAATCATGAGAACTGGTAACTAACATTTCAAGTGCAGTTGGAAAGATGTCTCAAGACAGAACAGGTTTTAGTACAACTATGACTAGGTAGTTTTTCATAGCTGCTGTGCTACAGACCTCATAAGTCATCTTAAAGCAAGACCTGTATATTTTAAGGGTTTGTCTTTACATTTTCATTAAAAAGTTTTTGAGATGAGTTTTATTGGACTCCCAAGGAATGCCTAGAACACAAGTTGTCTTACTACATTTGTCTGATACAACTCTTACCGTCTTACACTGTATGTAGAAGAACAGGTCTTCTCTTTTACTTTCTGTGCCAAATGAAATATGCTATACCATATTACTGAAAGTAAACATAATATTTACATAATATTTTAGAAGAAAATTTGGAGAAGACATAGCCTTTTTATGCTACAAAAACTGGCATCAAGAAGAGCAAAATAACAAGTATCCTTGAATACATAGTTGTCTGAATACTATATCTTTGTAATGAAGCCTCTTCTTCTTGCAGGGGTAAAATCGAGGTATTTTTTTGGGAACCAATTCGTACCCATAAACTGAACCTTAATCTGGCAAAGTCTGAATTCATTGGCATAATTTCTGATTTTAACGAATAACATCTTTGTGTTGCTGGCACAGACTGGCTGTTCTGGTGGAAACATCTCATGCCTTCCATAATTACTCAGAAGAGCGTGACCTGGATTTTATAGTGTGGGACTCTACATAGCATTTCAGAGAGCCAGCTTTGTCAAACAGCAGCACTTCCGTGTGTCAAAGTATTTAATTGTTCAGATGAGGAAAACCTTATCAAACTAGTCAATATTGATCTTTTTGATAAAGTATCTACATTACCCAGTTCTCCTGAATACGCCAGAGTCTTTCTAGGTGTGTTCCCCATTATGTCTAATCTATTCCTACTTGCTGTCCTTCAGATATGGTATGGTGCCATCCTGCATTCAGTTGAAGTTCGCTGTTTTCAAGTTGGTCTTCTCCCTGTTACGACACAGGCTTGGAAACAAGATGGATGCATTTATGTTTGGTACTGCACAGTAGGCAGCTAAATCAGATGGCACAGAAGGAGTTACTACATAAGGAGTGGGTTCTAGCTCTTACAGATGTTTAGTGACTTTTAGTTCTTTGGTATATTTGGTTGCTTTCCCGTACTGTAATTTAGCACAATGTTTGAGAGTTCATTTTGAAGTTCTTCAGTACATTGCAGTCATCTGGGCATATAAAATAGTAGTAGAAAAAAAACCAACAGGGATTCAAGTAAGGTAACTGCTTATATTTGTTATTAAAAAAAAAAAAAAGGGAGGGGAGACTTGTTATAGATAATGTTTTGCACTGTATTTGATGTAAACTGTACTTTTAAGACTGTATAAATTATCAAATTATAAATTATCTACATAAATTATGAATTATCATGTGAAAATTTTTAATCAGGTTGCCAGGAAAATTCTTTTGTTAGCCAGACAAAACACCAATCTTGTAAACAGTTTTATTCTAAAAATATCCATACATAAATACGTAATGACTTTTATATTTTCATTTAAATAACACATAACAACAGCACTTATTCCATAAAGAGATAATCATACTGTATGCATGGGCATGATCTCATGCCCACGGAAAGATGCCATTTTAAGAAAAGATATAACCTAATAAATACTGGCAGCCTCTAAGGCTTGGGTTTTAAGGGACAGCCTTTTTTAAATCATATATAGATGATGAGTAATCACTGTATTCTATAAAAAGAAAATTCCTCATTTCTGTGTTTTCTGCTGCTCACAAGTTAGCTTATGACCATTGATTACTTTAGGCCAACTGCTCTTTCTATTGCAACTGCAACATTAACATTTTAAAGATAAATGTTTGCCTAAAAATTTCCAAACCAGAACCATTAGGTTGGGAAGAGGCCTCAGTCCACTCTCAGTTTATTCTAGGTTGCTTAAGGCTTTTTGTCTAGTTAGGTTTTGAAAACCTCCAAGGACAGTGGTTCCACAGCATCTCTGGACAACTTGTTCCAGGGCTTAATTGTCCTCCATGTGATTTTATTTTTTCCTCATATCCAGACTGAACTTCTCATGTTTCAGTTCATGATCATTGCCTCTTGTTCTAGCCTGTGCAATTCAGAGAAGATCCTGGCTCTGTCTTCTCAGTGACCATCTTGCAGGCATTGGCAGGTTGTGCTTAGCTCCCTCAAAATTTTCTGTTCTCCAGCCTTGAAGAAGCCCAGGTCCATCTGCCTCTTCTCTGATGGCAAATGCTCCGGCACCCAACTATGTGCAATAAAGAAAATAAAGACAGTCTCATCCAGGGATTATTTTCCTTGTCTTTATAATTCTCGGGTTTTTTTATGACTTTTTAAAAATATTTTTCAACAAATTATATTTGAAGACACTGTAAGGGCTGTAACACTAGAGGGCTAATTAGAGCAGAGGATGGGAGAGGAGCATTGGGAAGGAACACCTCCAGAACTTTGTGAAGTCGAGCAGAAAGGAAATGGCCTATTCACACCCAAAGACTAGTCTGGGTAACTCACTGCTTTGCAATGTGATGTTACAAAGATGTAAGAACCTTATTATGATAAGGATACAGGGTATTTTAATGATTAAAAATGAAATCTTAATGAGGAGGGTTTTTAAGCTTTTGAACCATGCTGTATAATAGGCTCTCCCATATTATCTGATTATCTGTTTGCTTGACTTTTGAATCTTTTGTAAGCACTCATGTATTTTTTTTCCTGGAGACTTTCTTGTGTTGCTTCATCAAGGCTTTTGTTTAAATGAGCTCTAAGGATAAGTTAGACATATGAGATGCATCAATAGTTTTGAATTAATGCTCATGGAAACAGTATGTCACGTTGGGAAAGCAGTCTGTCATTGAAAGAAACATATTCTGCAAGGAGGTCTGTGTGCTTTTAAAACCAAGACCTTTATCATTCATTTTTCTGGTGCATATTCTGATACTCTGTTCATCCTTTGTTTTGAATTCTTTAAACTGATAATGTTCAAGATGCTCTTGTGATTTACTGTTTTTTCGTATAGAGGTAAAACAGTAGAGGTACTTGCTGTAATAAAATTGCTTCTTTATGTGAACAAAAAAATTTTTGGTGTTGATTAAAAGTTAACCAAGCTTTTTTCCAATCCCTTATTTTTTTGAAAACAAGAAGGGAAAAAAAATCCTTTTGTCAGGCCTTCTTTAACCTCCTTTATTCCTGCTCATAAAAAAGGAGCTTTGTGCTCTTCACCTTTCTGCGCTTGCAGGCACAGAGCAAAATTCCTAGTTATGCTGCTAGTCAGTGTGTTTACTAACAAACTCTCTAATTAAAAGCCACCAGGAAATCCTCTTTGGTGCTATCTATTCTGTATACTTCTAATATTAATGTTGAAATTATATTCTTTATTAGGCAGAATATTTGTATATATTTCCAAATTTATTTCCAAAATTATTTTCCTCTATTGTCATGCAGTCTATTCTCACAAAATTCTGCAAAATTACATTGTAAATAGATCTGAATTGAACAGGACTTGTAATCGCCCTTGACTTCTCTCTTCTAACAATTGCTGGCAAAAGTGTTTGAAATGACGTTGAAACAGAATCCTGCAGAATATTTTGACATGAATGGTTATACAGTAAAAGCATGTGCAAAAAAATTAAGCCATTCTCAGGACAAAGATCTCTCAGCTTGCTGGTAATGCTTGTGTTGGCTGAAATGCTTCTCTTTCTCCTAATATATCTTTGAAGAGGTGTGGAAGTTCACCTGTTCATCCATCATCTTATTAAGAGCTGATTTAAAATTTTTGAAGTCTGTTGCATGTCTAGAAATAACTGCTCTTTTGTTCCCTCTATGGCACATTAATTTGAAAGAGTGATAGGATTATAAAGGTTCATCTTTTTACAGGCCTTATGGCTGTTCCTTTAATAAAAAAAGGAAAAAAAAACCCACCCAAACATCAAGAACAACAGTATATTAGCTATGAACTCCCTAATTCTGGATAGCTTTGAATTGGCTAAGGGTTTCATTTTTACAATGTAATTACTATATTCTAGGTGATTATTGTTTTCCCAATTATAATTTCACGTAACATGTTTGCAAGACACATTTCATAAATGGAACTTCTGTACATTCAAACCATGCTTGAATTTACAATTTGCTTAATCACGCTGTTAAAACACTTGTAAACAAGACTTACTAAACTTAAGCATTAAAAAAGCGTAAGCTGATTTTCACAAGCTCTGTGGAACTGACCTAATGCTTGAAATTTGTAGGTGGGCCTGGCAGTTGGTAGTTGAGAAAAGCTTGCATCATTTCTTTAAATTATTAGTTTTAATTTCAAGCAAGCTGCTAACGAATGGTGATAGTTAACATCTGATACCTTTTGCCAATGGAGCTCCGAACCCCTTCCTCTTGGCTGCTTCTTTGGCCGTAGTTAATAGCCTTCTTGTGAAGGACTGAATTATGGTACCTGTCTCTCACTATTGCATGCCTAAGGGATGAACATGAAGGGAACAAACGCCGGTTTTACGCCGTGGAGCTCATGGTGAGAGCCCTTCGTGCCGTGCCTGTGCCCTGCACCGCTCTCAGCTGCCAGTCGCATCCTGGGTGCGGCTCTAACTGGGGCTGCTTATGTCCAAAGCCCTAAATGGGCTCAGACAGCCTTATCTCAGAAGCTACCTGTCTTCTCTATCGTAGCTTCTCCCACAGGAATAAAACAACCGACGTGCAGGTTTGGTCTCTACTTTGTGAAATACTCAGACACTAGACAGAGGGTTGAACATTTTACGGTCTTTAGAAAAAGGCAAACCTATTTTTTTTTTTTTGGTTTGGTTTGCTTTTTTAAAGAAATTAGCCGTCTAACAGTTACAGTGTAAAATTGCTCCTTCTAATAAGCTTCCAGAGTAAATAGAGTAGGTTCAACTCTTTTAAAATAAGCAGCTTAGCTTCAAAGTCATAGCAGGGGATAGATGGGAAAATCATTTACTGCTGTAGGTAATGGTGTTTCTGTGTGTCTGTGCGCATGTGCACTCACATGTGTGCGTACCGGATGTATGCATGTCAAAACATCAGTAAAGTGGGCTATGCATAGACATATTTTAAAGTATTATTTTGAAGGAAGGTCTGTGTATGACGCTATTTCTACACACATGCATGTTTAAAAAGGAAAAACGTGTTAAGGTTGTAAATTCAAGAGTTCACAAACTAAGAATGCCCATAATTGATGGTGACCGTGCAAGAGCAGTTTTGTTCCTTTTCACGTTTGCATCATCTTACAGGTTTTCCACAGGATTTTATTTTCACAGAGTGGTCCTATATCTGGAACATTCAAATGAATTTTCTAAGAAGGGTTGACTTTGTCATGGACATTACCATTATATTGCTGTAATTTCAAAAGGCTTTTCAAGTGTATATTTTCATAGCATGTTTTCATTTTGTGGTACAGATAATCTAATTTTAGATTCCCCTTCCTGAACACCTAGAGCCTGAGTCAGAGTACTTCACGGTATACAGCACTTCAAGTGATTTCCATTTTGGTTCTGGTGGTTCAGTGCCTCTGCTCTTCAGCCCTATATCCAAAATTCACACTTACATGAAAAGAGGGGTATAAAATTCAGTGGCTAACTGTGCTAAGTATGTGCAGCTGGTCTTGTGGATATTTATAAAGGTCTGCTATGACTAAATGGTGGAAGATTTTATTAAAGCAAAGAAAAGTCATTCCTGAAACGAAAGCCGTGGACACCCATGTACGTTTTAAGCTAGTCTTCCCATCAGTGGGGACTAAAGTTTTACCAATGAAAGGTTGCCCGAGCTTAACACAATATATCATCATTTTTTCCATCAGGTGAAGAATGGGTTGAAGAACATGGGGGTGGAAGAGAGACAGGCCACACACTTTTAAAATGTTCTTGGTCAGAAGTACCAGGGAGACCCCTTTTCTTCTGCAAGTATCTGCCAAGTATAAACCAGTCCATGTGGAAGATGGCAGCCTCGTATTGTGCTTAGGTTCTTGGTTAGAGCTTACAATTTTACAGGTGTCTTGATCATAGTGCTTTGACAGAGCTCATTTTTGTTAGCTTCCCTTCCCCCTTTCTTACTTCTTGTTTTCCTATGAACTCGTGCATGTGAGAGTCGGGAAATGGCAAAATTAGTGTTGCCCATTCAGTCACAATAGGAAACCTCTTCTGTGCATGTAACAAGATTTTCATGTATCATGAGGAGGCATTCTACTGTCTGAAAATATAATGTGGTTTTAAAGCTTATCCTTCATAACAATGATCATATATCAGTTACTAGAAATATCCTTGCTGAACCCTGGTCTGACTACTCCTCTTAAAATAAATGAAATCATCCTGCAAGGGGTTGCTCCTTTGCCCTTTGCCCGGTTCATGCTACGCCAAAGGCATAGATTATGTATGTTTTTCTGTTTAGCTGGTTCTAATTAAATCTGTTCAGTGTCGATAATTAACAGTAACAACTAAAGATTAAATAGGTTCTCTTCTGCTCTTTAAAATTTTAAGACACCCCCCCCCCCCTTATTATTTCATTTTGCTTGGAAAAGCTATGAAAAAGGTATATGCTGTCTGAAACTAAAATTAGACATCTAACAATGCTTGTGGGTTTGAGGACAGGAGAAGGAAGGAAAAAAGACAGAGACAAGCCTGTGTTACTAACACAAGCCTTCTTTCTGTTTCCCTTTGCTCTCTGTGGGAATAGGATCCTCGGGAGACACTAAACCTTTCTTTTCTCTCTTTAACTGCATTTATCTGACCGCCACCGGAGTTCAAGTTACAACCAGCTCAAGATATCTGACCTTGACAGCCCAAAGCCCTGCAGAACAGGTGTAGACCACCTGAGATTGCATCTCACAGGCTGGGCATTGTGAAATAACTACAATAACTACTTGTAAAGTAGGTTTGTACATCAATGCTGCTTTGTGAGTCAAGTCCTCATTACAGTCCTTTATAGTCTCTCGTAGTGTAGCTCCAGCCTGGCAAACTGTTCAAGGTGATGTTGGACAAATGCTGATCTGCTCAGAAGCTATCTCCCCTTTGGAATAAATGCTCATTTGAGAGGGATCTTTCTGGTTAAGATCTGTGTGATGAAGTGGCTTAGAGCGCTGCATCAGCTTGTGTTCCCGACACCATTTGTTTTAGGGACCATGGATCACAATTAATGACTGTGTTTTCAGGTGCATTTCACACAGGTTATCAGTTTTCGCTTTGCTTTTTGATTCCTTTTTTTCCCCACAGAGATTCAGCAGTGCATTTTCACGTATGTGTGAGTAGTTGTATAAGGGATAAGTTACTCATAAGCACCCTGTTTCCTTGCAGTCCCCCTCCCCTTTCCCACCCCTGATTCTGATCCCTCAAAAGCTCCCTTACTCTTGTTTGTCTGTGATACCACCACATGTGCAGGTTTTCTGAGATGACACATGATCTGAGGATTTACTTTCAAATGCAGGTATTTCCTATAGGAAGCAGGCTATCTCAGGTGAGGGTTATGTAGATAAAAATGTGGGGGTTTTCGTCTGTATGGGATTTTTAACCTATTGCAACACCTATGGTATAAAGAAGAGGATTTTCGAAGAACAGAGTGAGTTTATCAACCATGGTGAGAAGAGATTAAAAAATATTATTTTATAGTGTCCAAAGTAATCTGGTATTTGTTGTCATGAAGAACGTACTTATTAATGTTTAAGAGGCTCTGTAAGACAGATGAAATGTCTCACATACCATCAGCATATCCAACCATCATGATATTCATCTTCCTTCAGCTAGGGGAAGGAACTCCAGTGGACACTGCTAGATTTTCATCCCTGGGTGTCCCAGACCTGGCTCAGATATCCCAGAGGTGCAGTCACCTGCCATAAATTTCAGTTTAGACAGAGACTAATTACAGACTGAATCTGAGCTGCCCAACTAAACCCACAGTTTTTGTAGTACAAAATTTTGTCCAAGATACTGGCTGCTGTTATTCTTTCTGTACTGGCTTTATAGTTTTGTGGGATTTTTTACAACTTCTTGGTTGTTCTTTAGTCTTGCATTAAAGTTATTTAGGATGTTTCAGTCTCAACTTGGTCCGTTGCATTAACAAACAGCACCTTGCAAATCTGTAGAGCAAGGAAGTTGGTGTTGAGGACCCATGGAATATGTGGCCCAGTTGCTTTACTTAAGATCAGCTCTCTTCTGAGACCCTTAGGCTGCATGTGCCATCAGCAGAATGAGTACATGAGGCGACCTTCTGGATTTTATCTTCCGTTTTCACTTCATCTAAAAGGAGCACCGTTTTGCACAGCACACCATGATGCAACCCAAAAGCTCAGAGAGGGACGATGGGGAGGGTCATTTCAAAAGCTCTGTTTGGATCTGTTAACGTAGATGCTAATGTGAGTTCCCCAAAGAAGAATGTGGTCAGTCAAAAATCTGTTCTAGTAAGGTTAACAAAAGCCCATATTACTTGAAAACTGGAGTGCTGTAGTATCCTTTAGTGACTGTGGGTGCTTCATCTAAGCATGTGCTGCCTCAGTTTAGCAACCCACACTACATCATCATTCCACTTTATAGCACATTCATCACAGGATGGGTAATGAATGCAGAACCAAGACTATGAATGTATTTGCTATGTGTTTACAATTCATAAGGAGTTACTTCTTAATTAGTGAGTTATAGAAGAGAAAGAAAATGCTTTTTACAGGTCCAGTGTTTTTTTAATGCTGTAGCTCAAAAATGTGACTGAACAAGAGATGTAAATGTGAGCTCTGAGTAATGACTGCTGCAAAATTGGTAAATGTTTGTAGCAGATCTGGCAGGTCTGATAGTCATCTCAAGCTTCCTCTCTTGGGTTTAATGGCTACTGTTCCTTAAAAAACAGTGACAAGTGGGCTGTTGTGAACAGCTTAATCTTAACATTCGACCAGAATTTTTTAAATTTGGAAAACAGCAAAATACTTAAATAGAGAATTAACTGGAAGTTTCATAGTAAGATGAGATTTGTTTGGAGGAAGCAGCTGTAAATCAGTCTAGAAAAAGTAGCTGTAGTCAAATGGGCGGAGAGATTTGGGCAAATATCACACGTAGTCTAAGAATATTAAGTCTTGCCTTCAGTTGAAAATTTCTCAGAAATTGTTACCGCCTGTATCTGTGGTGGCTGCTGGCCATCCTGCCGAACGTTTTGTATTTCATATAATGTTCCCATATGAGCAGCGACTACTGAAGCATCTGCTCACTGAAAGAAGTTTCTCCCTGAGGCAATGCTTTTCAGTGAGCAGTTATCCACAGTTCGAGGTGTACCCTTCTGCATAACAACAAAAAATATCTTTTTCTCTTGATTTTTTTTTTTTTTGTACAAGTTTCTAGGTCAGACACTTATGTAGTCCCATTAGGTGGTCAATGCATGGAATAAATGTTTTAGCTGGGAGGTGTGTTTAAAATGATTATAAACATTATTCATTCCCTCAGTTTGACCATCTAAAAATAGAGAGCTTTCTAGGACAGAGAAAAGCTTAATTTCGTCTGGTAGAATACTTTTTGTTAGCTTAATTAGATAAGGGCAATGAGCAGGGAAGGTTGTGTTTTCAGTCTGCTTGTTCCTTTGCACCTGGGCTTTGTTGGAATGTCATGTATTACTCCATAAAAACACCTTTAGGTGTGTCGTGGTTTGGCCCCAGCCGGGAACAAAGAACCACGCGGCCGCTCGCGCAACTCCCACAGCCGTGGGCAGAATCAGAAGGAATAAGGCAGAAACTCGTGGGTTGAGATAAAAACTTTTTGTTAGCTTAATTAGATAAGGGCAATGAGCAGGGAAGGTTGTGTTTTCAGTCTGCTTGTTCCTTTCCTGCTGGGCTTTGTTGGAATGTCATGTATTACTCCATAAAAACAGCTTTAGGTGTAATAGAAAAATCCTTAGAAATTTAATTTTAAGGGGTTTTATTTAATTCAGTTTAAAAAAAAAATCTAAAAGAAAACACTGTATTTGGAGTATTTTGCTCCAGTTTGAAATCTCTTTAACGTTATTAGATTTCTCTTACTAATAAATGTTAGTTTAAAATATTGTTATGATTTGAATTAGACTTTTTTATTTTATTGTGTCTTGCTTTTAGTTGACTTGATTCACCTTTATAGAATAATTTTGAAATAAATAAAAACAACCTTTTTTTCCCCCCTAATCTTAACTATACAAAGGAAAACCTCCTAACAGTTCCCCTTCCCAGTTCTACAAGTACTTGGTAGAAAGCAATATTCATAGGTAAAACTGGAGATTAGGGAAGACGATGTCTTGTAAAAACGTAGAGAGTTTGTCAGAGAAAGGATTATGTTTACACCAAACATTTTATCTAAAAATATGAAATAGTTGCGGCAGTCATGCTGTCACTCCTTGTTAAGGATAATTTTAGCTCTTCCAGTTAAAATAGACATTTCTTTTCTCTGTAAGTATAGCTTTGAGGTTTCTGCAGTGCTACGCTTTCTTTTGGCCTGAAGCCAAAGTTAATGTATGGTAGTAGAGAGAGTGCATATGCACATGTGTAGAGAGTGCATATGGTAGCATTGAGAGTCAGGTTTGGGGTTTGTTGGTTGTTTTATATTTTTTTTCTTCTTTTCTTTTCTTCTTTCTCCAGGAAAATTACTTCACGTGTTAGAGAACTGTCTGAAGAAACAACCTTTTTTTTTTTTCATTTTCTTTGGTCTAGAGATTGCCAGGCAATTTCTTTTTGAGCTATAATATGAACTGTCATGCTGTGTGTATTACAAAAGGTACTCCCAAAAGGGTGTGTGGATATAACAGCATTTATAAAATGTTAAAATTTTAAAGGATATTAAAAATAATTAGGGATTCTTAATTAAATTAAGGATCAAAATTTAAAGCCACAATGTCCAAAATCATTAAAACCTCACCATTTTTCTGATTTCTTGAACTTCAAGACATTCATTCTCTAGAGTGTAGATTGGTAGGTGTAATTACATTGTGACATTTTGTTACATATAACAAAACAAAGGGATGATGCTGTCAGAATTTATTGCCTGTGAAGCGTAGAGCAATCTGATAGTCTAATCTTTGTAGCTATTTTCTCTGGCTACCTGTGCTACTTACATTTAAATACATTGCTCTTACATCTTGCTTTATATTCTCAGAGAAAAGCAGTTTTGTGTGTTGCATTGCACCCAGCTGATAAGCCTAACCATTAGCCTCAGGCATGTACTTTTCTTCATTTTTCCTTCCCCTAGTTTACAGGCAACGAAAGTTGTAGGCAAAACAGAATGATTAGAGGCACTTCCAGCTGAGTTTAAGCCCATGTGCGTGACATGCAGAAATGTAATTCAGACTTGCACAGCGCTTCTCATCCAAAGCTTTGAAAATGGGTCAATATCCTCATGTAACAGGTGGTAAAACCCTTATAGGAGAGGGGAAATGACCAGTGTGAGGTGTCACAAGAAACACGCGATTGGGAAAATGGTACAGGACCTTCAGACCCATACACTTCCTGCATTTGAAATTGGCTCAAGTACTGGATGGCAGAGGTTATGCCTGTGCTTTACAATGTAGTTAGGAAGGGCAGCTCAGCTTATTTTGCTGGGGAGTTTGGGGGTTTAAAGATGAGACTACATTTAGGATTTGAGTTCTTTGGTGGTTTTGTGTTAAGAAAATTGTGGAGACAACTATATTCTGATGTAGGAGGTGCTGTGACACCATTTACCCAGGTATTATTAACTCTGAATTGTAGTTGATATTTTACAAAACAAGTGTGTTTTCAAAATCGGGGAAACTTGCCACAGTATGAACATAACACATTGACTTTCTTTTTCCAGGTAGGGATCCCATGCTGTCATTTAAAGGATGACAGTGTGGCTAGAAAAACAGGGTAATATTGCAGCATTTTTTAGGATGATAATGTGGCTAGAAAGACATGGTAGTATCACAGCATTATTTTAATTTCCAAAGCATGAGAAGCCCAAGGGGATTTATACTCCCTGTACGCCTGAGCTCAGCTCTGTTCTTTGTAAGGCAGCAAGGAAGCTTTGAGGAGCTTGTTGCGGATCCTTGATCCAGGGATGAATTGTGTAGGTCCGTGTTAGAGCTGTGCTATAGTGGTCCTATGAATGTGACAAGTCACTCTGCTCTGGCGTTGCCCCTTCCCCTTGCTACCATGTTACCTCCAATACGCATCTTTACATATCTTGCTTCTCCTTGGGCTGAGGACAGGAGTGTGGCTTGTACAGGAACTGACGTTGGCACAGCCATTAACAGTGTCTCGGCACAGGAGAGACTCGAGATTGGATCTTTTAGGCCTAAGTTTATGTGACTCTCAAGTTTCCCAAGCATTGCAAAATGCTCTGAATAGGACAGAGGATTTCACTATAGATTTTGAGCAGTAAGTCTAGTTAATTGATATGCATATACCTTTATTTAAAGAAAAAAAAAAACCCACCACCAACCAACTTCAGCTTTTTTTTTTTGTTGTTGTTCCAAAGTACCTGTGCAGCTTATATAGATGCATAGATCTAAGTGTTGGAATTAACCCCTCTCCACCGATGGTTGGATATTTAGTAACTTGGCTGCTATCTAAGCAGCTAAATGAATTATCTAGATAATATCTCTACTCTATTAGAAGGCCAAGTGCTGAGCATTGTAGAAAATCTGGCAGTAAGATGCAGGTTTCTGCAGAAAGCCAGTTAGGAATGCTTAGGTTTTGGTTTTGGTGGTTTTTTTTTGTTTTGGGTTTGTGTTTGTTTTTTTTTTTTAATCTAAGCATAAATCGCACATGAATTTTTTTTAAAAAAGCATAAAAAAGATAAGCACATAGCATAAGCAAATCTTTATCGTTGCCGTACCAGAACACATGGATATTGTCGTTATTGGTAGAGAGCAGTAAAACAATGCTCAGCAGTCTGTAATTCAGGAATATGGCTGTCCCATTAAGGATAATAAACTGTCACAGTTCAGCACTTTGATGACTTTAGGAGCTGGCAGGTGCTTGAATATCTTGTGCTGAGATACTTAATGCCTGAGGTTATAAACTGTATGTTTTATATATCAATAACTTTTAACTGTGATAGAGGTATGTTTTAATATGGATTTCTTCTGAGGGGATTTCACTGTTCAGAAGGAACAGTGAAGGAAATAGAAAACTGTGAGTGTCATTTCATAAATGGATTCTCTGGGGCTTTGCAGCCCGAAGAGCAGGTGGTAAGCTTTCTGCTGAGGCTTAGCCACACATTCTGTTTGCTCTTTGGTTTAAGGGTAAGTCAGCCTTCCATGCTAAGATTGTCGGAATTTCAGAACTAAAAAATAATGTCAGACTCGCATCTTATTATGTGTAGATAACTTGTCAACAGTGCCTACTGGTGCTTTCTTGAATTATTCTAGCAAATGCCAGTCTTTTCAACGAGGCCGTTGCAAGAGCTCAAAGGTAATTGTGCAGTAACTCCCTTTACTCATTACTGAAATATTTCATGTTCGCTTAGGCATTCAGTTTTGGAGGAGTATTTGTTTGAATGCCAGCGATCCAAAAGCCTGTATCCAGGGCTGCTGCTTATTGGGAAGAAGATGTGGAGGAATATTCATGAAATCAGGAGCTTTGCAGAGGCTTTGTCAGCTTGCAGTGTTATGTTTGTATAACACAGAGATCATACATGACCCAAATGAATAGCTGTCTGGCACATTAGTAATTCCTTGGACTATCATGATAATCCATGTGAAAATTCACGTATTTCATGATCACATAATGTCCTTAATGTCAACCTCATGTTTCCTTGCACACCCGACTAACAGAAAAACCTCTCAGTAAGAGTCTCTAATTTTTCAGCTTTTTGTTCACGGGCTGTATCTGTGAATTCTCACTAGTTTCTTTAGGAAAGAAGTCATTTATAGATGTCTGCCTAGGTATGGCTGAGTGCTCTTCCATGAGATAGTGGAGGTAGCTGTGCATGGTTTGGCTTCAGTGGCTACGTAATAAATGCCAACATCCCATAGATGTCTTAAAGGTTTCTCCTTTGGTATGGATGAAAAGGACAACCTTCTTATTGGTGGTTATTTGACTTCCTATCAATATCCAGTACCTTTAAGACAAACAGCATTAAATTTGTGTTGCTTTGCGTGTAGTTAATGAATACTTCAGTCACCAGAAAGCAGCAGCATATGTCAGCCTTCTTTTGTGGCGCATCACTTGAAAAAGAACCTGTTGTGTGGTTACATGTGGGCTTGTTTCTTGACATCATTGAGTTTTGGCATGAAATCTTGGAATTTCAACAATTTGGCTGACAAGATAAGTCTGTTAGAAGTCAGAAGGACGTATTTTTTCAGGAACGGAAGAATATGGATTTCAGATGAGCTACAGTTAAACCAGAAGAGGTGCCACGTTCCCAACTCTATATGAACTTGTTCAGGTACTTCATCTGTCTCTGTGAAGTTCATCATCTGTAAAATGCTTGAAATGTACATACACTTCTGAGAGATGGTGAAACCTGCCTAACTTTTGTGAAGTCTGTTGAGAGCCGCTGCTAGAAAGCTTTTAAGGCATACATGCAAATGTAAAACTCAACTAATCAAGAATTTGTATTTAAAAGAATAGCTTTCATTGTACAAGTATTTTGTTTGCTTGGCTTTTGTAGTTGTTAATTTTGGAGAAAATAGGTGTGAGAAAGTTCTTGACTCACAGGAGAAGAAATGGTTTGCATTGCAGCAGGCGTTTACTCACTTTAATTTTTGGATTAATTAAATGGGGGCCAAGCCTGTAGCAGGCAACTGTAGTGGTTTAAATGAAATCTGTGTGGGAAGGCTGAGAAGTTAATACAAACTGACTTTTTGAGTAGATTAGTTGAACTGTGTAGATACTTTGAATAAAAGTGGCATTGATTTTGCATTGCTTCATGACTACCATAAATTGTACTGAATCAAAGCTACTGCAAGTGTATTATTATCTTTCTTCTATAACTTGTCTTGCAGACCATAGGCATGTATGCAGTATCAGCCAAATTTAAACCAGTCATGTGCAAATTCTCAGGATCAGAGCTACTGAACTAGTTCCACTCTCCTTTATACCAGTTTTCCTTGAGCTGGTCACTTCTCTCTGTCACTACAAAATATTTTGCTGTAGTTAATCTGATGCTCTCGCATCATCTAGATAAAGCTTTATTGAAAAGGCTGATGGCAAATGAAAATTTCTGTCTCTTACACAATTTGACTCCATTGGAGTTTCTGTGGCCTGGTTATATTTTTAGTAGTCAACTGAAGTCTCTGCTCCTTGTGTTGGTTTACTCAGGGAGTTCACCGGATTGCTTTCTATTTCTCTATAAAACTATATCTAGATGTTTAATTGTATTTCATCATTTAAAAAAAAAAAGAAACAACAAAAACTTTGTTTGCACCTGACTTTATTTAATAAAGCCAGGAATACTGAAGGGTTACATGTGCTGAAAAGAATAATAATTCATTTGTTTGGATAGATGTGGTATTAAATGGTTCCGATGTAGTAATACTACCTGTCATTTTATCAGATTAATTCTGTGTGAGAGATGAAACTCAGGGATTGTTTCGCTTCAGCCATTTTGTATGTCGACGACACGAGTAGGACTATGAACAGCCATTTTGTGTGTCGACGACACAAGCAGAGCTATGTAACTTAGAAAAACAACTCCTTAAAAGGAGAAAAATGTGAATCGAGTTTGTGCTAACCGGTCGTAAAAGAATGTGCGCCCTGAAGTACCTGACCAATGGGAAAAGGGGACAGGACATAAATATCTGAAGTTTTGTAACAAAGTGTGCTCTTTTTGAGATGCACCCGGCTCAGCTGACTCGTTTATTTTGATCCTGAATAAATTTTTATCTTTGCTTCGACGACTTTGTCCTCTCTACGTTGTTATCCGTGAACAAGTGTTTCTCACATTCTGGATTTAAATTTTTCTTTAAAAAATCACCTCTTATGTGTAAAAACCATTAGTCCGAAGAGTAATAGCAAATTTATGGCTTTGGTGTATGCGAGAAGGGAACTAGAATTTGGAAGGGAACACAAATTTGTGACATGGTCTGATTTTGTGATAAAAAGATAAAAAGCATATATTCTCTTGCTAATTCCAAATAGCATTTCCATTGTCATTGGGGCTTTCATGACCTTGATTTTGATGTACTTAATTTTGAAGCTGCTAAGATTTTGAATTAAGTCTTTGTGCAAATTGTCTTTAAAGACTGTGATTATAAAATGTTTCCAAAAAGATCAAGATGAGATACTGTGCTTAAAATTCTAAACAGGTAGGGTATTTTAAGACAATTTTCTGATAGTTTTAAACCTACAGTAGGGAAATGTAACAACATACCCATTCTGCCTATTTGTTTCAGCAAATATATTTCAACCTTAGAATTCTTAAAGTCATAGCCATCTCTGCCATTTACTTAAATGGGAACAGGATAACATGACCTGTATTTAAAACCGTGATATGAATAGAGGTGTATTTAAGAACTTTGAAGTGACTTTCACCATCTGTGTTACTTAATTATTGCACCTAATTCTTTTACTGGAGCTTCAGCTGTTACCGTAGTCTCCACAGTTAAATCAGGGAATTTAATTTTGTTTTTCTCTGGGGATGAACTGTCACTTTGGTGAAATTCCTTCAGGTTGGATAAATTCCTTAATAACAGAGTAACAATAACAATTAAGAAAATCTTGGGGATTATAATGTATAAACAAAAACTAGAAGAAAAATGAGGGTTTGTTTCAATGTTTTAATGCAGCAGATAAAATGTAAGTTGAAACTGATACAATGGAATAAATTCTGCTCTCATTTATGCTAATAAACGATAGTTCTCCTTAGATAATATCTATAGTGAAACTTGAACAACAAAAAACATGTTTATAATTATCAGAACCTGTGAATAAATTGGGGAGTTATATTACACTTGGGCCTTAATAAACTCGCACATAAATTCCTGCTACTTTATTAGACGCAACTGAGTCCAACAACATTTAACTGCTTAAATTTTTTACATATTCACTTTGGGGGGAACGAAACAAAATCCCAGAACAATATTGTCCCCTTTGAATGTTTTAGGATCCTTCTGTGTCTTTGATCAGGAGTTCTTCCACTGAATTTCTTTAATGTGTACCTGAATAATAAAAAGAATTCAGTAAGTAGGTCTCTCTACCCACTTAGTGCACTCAGACTCATGGATACAAAATCATTTTGAAAAAGGTCCCCCCTGAATACGGTAGAGAAATTTTCCGAACTCCGAATGTATCTAAACCAGACTGAATCTTGTTAAAAGGGTGTATTTAATTTCCTTTCATATTTATTTTCTATTAGAGCTGACATACTCTGATTATTTTTTTTAACTTTGTTCTTATTACTGCTTTGTCTTAAATAGCAAGGCTCGTTATATTGCAGAAGGCAGTATCTCGTTATTTCAGTAACAAACCAACATCACCCAGAAGTTAAATAATCCTGTGTCTTATGTCTATATTCTTTGAAAATGAGTGATGCATCTGATTCATTGGAAATATTCCGAATCCTTGCTGCTTACCTGGAAGTTTTTTCACTGTTCTCATTTGACAGTCTGTTGAAAGTTGCTCTAATTTAGTGAAGGTTGTATTTAAATTTAGCAATGTCCCGAGCTATTAAAACCTGGGTAATGCTCGCCTGTTTCCATGGGGGAATGCTGTGGTTAAAACTACATTAGTATACCCGAGGTATGCAGTGACAGCAATGCATCTCTTGTAGTGACCTATCTAGACATACTCTTTCTTGAGGTACTGTTGAGAGTTATGTAGGGCATCTAAGGATGAGGTAAATAACCAAAAAGTGTACTTTGGTTTATCTTAACCCCGGTATTTGTTCACCCTCCCTAAAAGTGCGGTCTTTTTTAGTTCCTGAATTGGATACTGAAGAAGCAAATTATGTAGTTAGAAACTGAAATGATAACCAGGGCAATGGCTTGCTCCCTGTGTCAATGGGCTAGAGAGGAACAGTTGAGTTTACACAAAATTTTAACATGCTTGTCTTTTGGACTGTATTACAGAATTTTAGCACAGAAACTTGTGCGTGTTTGTGTGTCTTCTCCTAATGCGACATAGAAAAATTAAGATATGTAACTCCTGACTTCAAGGGTGTCTATGGATGTGTTTATGCTGTGTGTTATGATTCCAGAAGCACAGCGTGGAGCTCTCGGCAGGCTAGTTTAAAGGCAGCAGTAGGACAGGTTAGTCTTTGCAGATTGACTAAGTGCTGCCTAATACCTGGGGTGGCAGAGAAGAGCTCTGCCCTAAGGAGTGCCATGGCGAACACCAGCTCCGGGCTCTCGGCACTCTTACTGTAAGGCAAAGTGATTCTCCTTCATAAAGTGTGTTGGAGATGTGTTGGTAAGAAATGAGAGCGCTTAAAAATAGTAATTGGGGTATAAATTTTTAATAAGAAAAAAGTATTAGAATTCATAAAAGACAGTGCAGTAGTAATGCAAATGTTGTTGTGACTGGTTGCCATATCTGAGGTCCCTGTGGTTCAAAGTTAGTTGACTCACCTTAGGAGCTGGAGGTTTATGGTGTCTTTAATCCCAAATTAGGGATACAAACCCTGTGAGTGGCTTTTGGAGGAAGGGAGAACTTTAGGGAGGGACATGCGTTTGAGCTGAAAAAAAGCCTTTTGCTGCTGTAAGTACAAGCCTGTCCTTAGGCTTTGTTGCTTTGTTTAAAAATTGAGGCAAAGCCTAGCAAGGGTATGAAAGCTCAGACAGTGCCCTATTGTGTGTTCGGTGAGTGGGGGGAATGGCATGTGTATTCTGCCTGTTCTCATCTATGTTTCAGCAAGAGTCAGAGGGATATGTATTTTGAGGGGGAAAAAAGGATTCTTCTCTGAAAAAAAAAAAAAAGTTAAGTACTTGCAGTAATTTCACTTGAGACTTTTGCAAGTCTCAAAAATGTTTGCTTCCTATGCAAAGGCTGTAAATTTGACAAGTTTTTGAGAATATTAAATTGGCAGTGTTTATTGGAAGAATGTAATTTGTGTCACATAAAATACCTGAAACCCTAATGAACCCCTTTCCAAGAGGTATGCCTTAATGTGTTGGAGGAAGGTATACAGAATGGAAAGTTCCATGCAGTGTTTGTGTATGAAAATAATCTGAATGGTTTGGGTTTTGTTTTTACTACATGTGTAAAAGTAGCATGAGGATATTGTTTTTACATCATGTTTGAAGTCAAAGTCTTCCAGCAACTTTATCACAACCTGTTATAAAAGAACAGTATGATACGAGGCCATATTGGTTGAACTGAAAGAATACTTCTGGTGAGACAAAATTCCTCTTCCACTAACGATTTAAGCACAACACAGTATGAGTTCAGTCTGTGGGAAATGTTCTGGTTTTTTTTTTTTTTGGTCTGAAGCCATGACTTTCAAAAGAACTTGGTGAGAAGGTGTAAAGCATAATAATGCAGACTTCCTTGTTTATTTTTTTAAGTTACTTAGCCACTGATTGATTTGCAAAGATCATGTCCTTTGCCAAAATTTAAATCAGTCAGGAACAAATGAGTTTAAAATTCAAGGTACAGAACTTACTTTATCATTTTTTTTTTCATCTGAATCAAGCAACATCATTTATCACTAGTGCTGACGCTTATTTCAGCATCGTATAGTTGTTTTGGTGTGTCAGTGTACAACTCTGGTTTAAAACAGCCTTGCTAAGTCCTTTCTTACCTTAGTTTTTCCAGCTATACCTCTGTTTTCACATATAATTGAAAACTATACCAGTGGTTGTCACTTGTTAGGTGCCAGAAGTATTTATTTTGTGTGAAATTAGCAAACAGTGCAGTTTAGAACCAGTGACTTCTTTGTAAATAATTGGTGCTTTTGAAAAAAGATAAGTGATAGTCCCTGATTATCCAACTCAAAAACCCACATGTTTATCAATTCATCCATTCAGCTGTGAAAAGCTTTTCCTTTCTTGTTTGTATTTGATTTGTATTGCAGGTAAAGTGACAGCACTCCTGTTTAAGCTGCAATGAGCTGACTGTTTAACCTTGCATATTATGTTTCTAGTTATATAGACATAAAAGTTTTATTTGTGTGAAGTTGTATTAGTAGTTTTGTCCATGTGAAGAAGCGTTGACGATTCTGTGACTTTTGTTTGATATTCGTATGGCACTTCTGTGGTTTTACAAGATCCTTGGTAAACCAGTATTACTGAAAGCATGGGATGTTTTCAGTTTTAATGCAAATCAAAGGAAAGTTTCTCAGTGAACATGTTTGCTGCTTTGTCTTTCTGCAAGAAGAACCTGTGATACTGACACACACTGAGTAAATACAGTTTTGTTGATGTCTCCTAAATAAGGAGCTGAGAGACTGAAATATAGGTCTGAATTGGTGTCGTTGCAGGCTTTCGTGTTGTGTCAGCTTTGCATGGATTATGAAACCTGTTAATAGTACGTAAAAATGCACACACCATATTACTGAACTGCAAAAGCCCCACTGCTGATACATCAAAGAAAGCAGCAGCTGTCATCCAGTTTTATCCACGGTGCTTTTGAATGCCTTAATCCTTTTCCCAAACAGAAGGAGCCACAGAGTGCACTTTCTTTATACAGCCCCTTCCCTATTTTTTTTTTTTTTAAATTGTTGGTGTAGCTAAATCTAGAAGCTGTCTTCAGCAGCCATTGCTGCATGGCACAAGACGTTATTTTCTTTGCATCTAATTCAGACATTCTAGTCCTCTTCATGTATGCTAAGCTCTTTCAAATTTAGTTTTTATTAAAGTTAGAAATTACTGACATTGTCTTTACTCCCAAGTGTTTAAATATCAAAGCTATTATTCAACTGTACTTCATTTTCATGTAGGTCTACTTCAGATTGGAATTAACTTGGTGTTCTCTGTTCCCTTTCAGTTGCTGAAGGGGTATATGTTTAGGTTATACTCAGAACCTAAGTTACAGGAAACATACATGACTACCAGTAGAATATATTTCATTTTGTGAAATTTTCAGATTATTTTTTAATAAAAAGTTTTACAAGACAGTTATTACAAAATAGCTTCTCTAAGAAGTAAGCTGAATATGCTGCAAACTAAGTTTGTTCTATTACAGTTGTTCTTAAGGTCTATATAATGCAGTGTCCTATCTCCAAAGTGGGTCATGGGAGAAGTCTGGGGAAGGGTGAGAGCCGAGCGAGCATGCAGTGATGCTTCCCCAATTTACTTTGCTGTCTCACTGGCATTTCCCGAGTCAGAAACTGTTCTTTGAACTAAATTAATGAAGAAAAAATTGTATTCATTTATTTACCTAGTCACTTTTCTTAACTGCATTTTAAGAATATTTTCCAAATATATATAACCACATTTCAGGAGAATAGCATAGGAAAATTATTTATTGAATCATCAAAATTTTTTAAAATAAATTAGAAAAGGGTGTTTTTTATGTATTGGTTTTTATGTTTGTTTATTAGCCACTGTCTTGCAAAGTGAATTTGCACTGCAAAGTAATCTCAACAAAGGAATAAAGTATGCAAGTGTTAGACTACAGCTAGCTCATTAAATTGTCTGTCTAGATAAACTAATAGGATATCATTTTAAGTCTTTTCTAACCTGCAGCCCCTCAGACCAAAAATACTTAGCTGTGCTGAAATAAGTAAGCTGCTAGAGTGAAATTTAATGTTTTAAGAATCCATTTATGTTGCCCTATTTACGCAAATAGAATTTCAAAAATCTGCATTAAAAAGTGTGGTGACCAGGATAGTACGGAAAGCCAGATGAGAGAAAATGGCATTTGATGACAAGGTTTGGTACATTTAGAAATCTTCCTGTTATTAAAGTTGCTCTAGTGCCAACTACTCCTACACTGGAGTCTGCTCATTTGTGTGACACACCGGCCACTACAACGCACAAGGAAGATCAGAGATTACATGCAGTCACTGTTGTCCTACTTCTGTTGTCAGACAAGGATCTCCCAGCAGTGACATTACCTTGTGGTTTCCTCTTGCAAGCCCATTTTCCCTTCCCTCTCCATTAATACCCATTTCCAAACTCCTCAGTTGGAAATGCCCTCTCTTTACATCTTAAAAATGCTAGAAGCTTCAGTATTACCCGTAAGAAAAATAATGCCAAGAAAGAAAATTTGCATTTAGCACTTTTTGGGATGTTCATGGCAATTTTTTGCTAGTGTATACTGTGAGTAAGAGGTTGTCTGTTTGCTTTGCTTTTGACAGAGCACAAAAAGAAGCCTCAATTTCAATGAGAAATCAAGGTACTACTTCATTACTATCCGGTTGTTGGTAGTTGGCTCTGCAACAGGCAAAGGAGTTCTTGTGGGCCAATGTCCACAGCTGTGTCCAGACACCTCTCAGGTCTACGAAGAGATGCAGAAACTGAAGGGCAATTTCTAAGGGTTGTTAATTTGTGGGAGAAGGGAGGCATCTCATGTTAGTTTAGTCTTTCTTTTGATTTATTTCTCCTCCCCCCACCAAGGTCATGTGCATGTAATATAGTCTTACAAAGTCTACAGTAATGTTATTTTGAGGTTTGTCATATTAGAAGGAAAAAGGAAAAATAATCTAAAAAAGTCGTGCTTTGTTTTTAAATTACAAATTTTTATTTCAAATTTTGAAATAAGAAAGTGGTAGGTATGTGTTAGGACCTGCTCTTTCATGTGCTGTGCTGCATTACTGGAGTACTACTGTAGGTATTAGAGGATCATTTTTTATCTTTAGTTTTGATGTTTATTGGCCTCTCTGTTGCTATTTGTTATACAAGCACCAGAAAAGGGTGTTCCTAAACTGACCTATTCATTCGTGTAAATGGCATTAATAAATATTTCTTTTTCACTTTTATAGGTTATTGAATCACTAGGGATTATTATATATAAAGCCCTGGACTATGGTTTGAAGGAGAATGAAGAGCGGGAATTAAGTCCTCCACTGGAGCAGCTTATTGACCACATGACTAATACCACAGAAACAGATGGGAGCAGGGATGAAGGATATGATGCTCTGGATGAAGGAGTGGAGGATGACGATGATGACGACAAAGAGGAAGTTGAGGCCATTCATTCCTATAAAGATGTCATGAAGGTACAGTAATGGGCGGTTTATATATTTCGCTGTTGTTATCAATGTGAAAATCAACTCTTATTTTCCGTGTTATTGTCTAGTGTGATACTGGCTGTATCATTTTCTGATTCCTGATTCCCCTGGTCATTCTGTAAGGTTTGCTTGCAAAAATGGCATGCAGTAGTATTTCATGTTTGACAGTAAGCAACAGAAAATCTGTGATCAACTTTTATCATTGGATGTGCCATTAATATCACATCTGATTTCTTCCAAGTACTGGATAGTCAGCCTTCCAGTGTGATGTCTGTTGAATTACTTTGTGTACACTTGGATACTTCATGGGCTGTTCCAATTAGTTCACCTTTTCATTAGTGCAGTATTAGTTTAATTATTCCTTATCAGTTTCTTCCTTTGCCACCCTTCTCTACTGGGGCAGAGGAATGCTTTTATAAGAGCAGCTTATTTGTATGGAGTGAGTCAGGATACAGTATTTAATTGACGGTCATTATGGTTGCATTTCTTGACCTGAGTTGTGAGTTTTGGAAATACAGCTTATGAATTTTAATTGCAGCAGATTCTTTAATGTTATCTGGGCTACCATGATCAATCATTTAGAAGTATTAATCTTCTATTTTCTGTAGAATAGTCTTCAGTAGAAGTTTTAGAGCCAAAGGAGCTCTTAGTACAGATAAAGGTATTGGTAAGTGTGGATTTTGACAAAATGTGTATGATCGGTTTACCTCATAAATGATCTGAGAGTTTAATATAGGTTGGAAAATTGTATGCTAAGTTGTACCAGGGGATGGAACCCTCTATCATGCTTCTTCATAAATGCAAGTCATATCTAAGGACCAGAAGCTTGGTGTGTCACAGAAGAGTGTAGTGGTGGAAGCTGAGGCTAGAAGAGAGTCCCAGGGCGAAAAAAATCCCAGGCAGCACACGAGGACACATTAGCATGCAGAAAGAAGACCCTGCTAAAACCCACCACTTCTGATGGGTTGACAGTAAAGAGGGAAGCACTTAAGAGGCTGGAATGGGAGTAACTTTTATTTCAGATGCTTTTGTATCCTCTTTGCATCAGAAATAATGCTAAATGCTAATGCCTTCTTTTTTTCTCCCTCCCATGGAGAAGCAGGGGTCAGAGGGAGAAACGAATGAAACGGCCTTTCGCACCCCTGTGATGCGGAGGGCTTGGCTGTATGAAGTTGTCCCCCCTTCAAGCCCCTACCGCTCCCAGCCATGCTGAATCAGTGCCCTCACTGTGGGCAGGAGCGAAGGTTGCTTTCCTCTTTCCTCCCTCTGCCACTCCCCATCACCCAGTCACCTTCTCTAGAAGTGGCCACTATGCACGCTCCTGAGTAAGCCCTTGTGGGAGCTGCTCCAAACAGCACAGTGCTACGTAATGGATAGGTACAATATATCCTATTTTCTCCCAGTTTGGCAAAAATGCTGTAAATTGGTGGGACAATTAAAGTTGGGTTGTTAGAGAAAGTTTTGCTTGTTGCAGAGGCAGAAGACGACATTTGTATATGCAGAGCTGAGCGCAGTGGCTTGTAGAAGTGATTATTTTGCAAATTCTTTGCTTGATAGCTGCAGACAAGAAAAGATAAGTTTGGAAAACTTCTCTGAACTCCTTCAGTTGCACTGGTACGCATCCCTGAAATACAAAGAGGGTAAGAAAATGTTTGGTCAGGTTTCAACTGTTAAGGCTGCTGAATGGCATCTTTCTGGTTCTGCTTTGTTAATATGTATCTCTGCTAGTCTGAGGTACCTGCCTATTTATGTGTTTTAAAATCAGCATCTTACATTTTAACTTTTATTCTTTCTTGCTATTAATTTTTTATCATTCTGGAAATGTACCACTTTTGTAACTTCACCTTATAGTGAACTGAAGTTCAGCTGTCATTTCTATGTCATCCTAACTTTTACTCCTCCATCCCTTGTAATTCTCTTTTCTTGCTGTGGTTGCTTTTGCCTGAATTATTTACTGCAGGCTTAACTCTGTGACTCGCCATTATTCCCTACTCTGTGTCATTCCTGCATTGACAGTACTAGAATGGCAGCATCGTTCTGCCACATTTTTGACATCAGTGCGGATTTGTAAGAACCTTTTTTCTTGACTTCCTACCTATTCAGGCGAAAGACTGCTTTTTGTGTGTGGCTTTTTCTTTTCTTCCCCCTCCATTCGTAAACTGTGTTGCAGGCTACACCCTTATTTATCCAGTGACTGTTTCACAACAGTAGCATGTGGTCTTGTGACCATGAGGCTCGATAATTGTAATTCCCTCTTGGCAAGACGCACTGTAAAGCTTTCTTCTCTGCAGTTTGTAGTGAATGCTGCAGCAGGTTTGCTCATTGAATTGAGCAACTGTCGTTCTTGCCTACCCTGCACTCTCTAAATTGCAAGCTTGGAAAATGGTAGAGATGGGCTGTGTGCTACTTACTGATTTTTAAGGTTTTTGACTATATAGTTGCCAGCATGGACATGATTTTGTGCTTGAAATGCAATTATATGTTTTAGTCCTTCTCCAGAATTGTCAGGTCCAAGGCCTGTCTGTGCCACTAAGACTGAATTTTTCACCATTAATCACTAATGTGGATAAGCCTATGTTGTGATTAAAACACAGAGAGAGATATGTGTCAGGGTTTTTTATAATGTAAAGTAGGCATCATCAATCCTGAACCTTCCCCTAACCTGTAAAGTGCTGAGTAACATGGCGGACAGCTATTCCCAAGAACTGTGAAAAGGGTAAGTGCTAAATAGCACTGCCAAGATCATCATTGGCGAAGCTCCTGTTTGGAGAAGACACAGAAAAGCTTTTGTGCTGCTTCTCGGTATATTTGGCTGATTTGGCTTTTGATTTCTTTGGCAGGACCAACCTACTGCACAGACTTGATCCACTGTTTTTAAAAACACATTTATGAAGAGAGGAGACGTTGGTTGCCAGACGCTTAACTTTTTTAGTCTTTGATGTATATGGCAGCCCTAGTGCAAATGAAGGGAGAAATAGAGACAGTAAGGACTTAATGTTTTCAGACAGATGCTTTCCTTGTTTGGGGCCCTCTTTGGATCCCCAGTACATATACACCGTGCACATACAGTACAGGAAATCTGTACATCTCGGGGGAGCAGGTTCGCTGTGCCCATATGCAAAGCCAGAAGTGGACATATACAGTAATCCCGAGGGGTCGGGAATGCATCAGGTTGACAGCACCTGTAACACCTTGGGGAGCCTTGGGTCAACAGAGGCTATAGACCGAGTAGGCCTGGCCTGCTGGGTGGTGTTGGGCTTGCTAAGGGTGTGTGAAGTCCTGTCATGTGGCGCCTTTATCACAGCGTGTGGCCCTCCCTGATACTGAAACGAGATGATGCAGTTTATCTACCTCCTCCAGACTGTGCTCAAACCCTAATTCCAGTCCTAATCTTAATGTTATCTCACTCCTTATCCCACAGATCGCTGCAGTCAGGTGGTTTAAGCCAGCACCACTTTTCACATTAACCTGGAGGCGCTTTCTAAGCTGCAGTTTATCAGTATCTGCTGCCCTGAGCCCCAACCCTAAACCCAATTCCAGTATTAATCTTTATTCTACGCCAGCAACCTCTTCTAATTCCAGATGTAAATAAAGCCACATAACCCTTTGATAGCAGGTTTTATTCTCTGCTGGTATTTGTTGGGCTGAACAGCCATCCTAGCCCGAGCCCTGTCATTTCTTTCAGCTTTGAACGTCATTGTAGCCAAATCGCTACTGCCAGTACTGGACTTTACCTTACCTCTTCTTCACATCAGAGGTGGTGTCAGTAGTATCTGCAAGTCATGATACTGACCTTCGTTGCTGCCTCTGCTACCTTTTTTTGCAGGTCTCATAGAAGTTATGTAAGGAGGCAGTGGTCTTCCTGAACCGATACTTCGCTCTTACTTGTGTTCACCTTTTGTCCTGAAAGTTAACTCAGCTTTAACAAGAACCTTATCTGTAGTTGAGCCACACCTTCTTGTCTCAGAGACAAATATAGGTGGATGCCCCCAATGCTCTGTTCCCAGGCCTTACGAAACTAATCACTTTTAGGTAGTTCAGTAATAATGTTTGTTAATTCTGACCAAAAATTGAATGTTGTGCAACTGCCACTTCACAAAGATGAATTAGTGACCCAGGTCCCATAGTAAACAAGAGTTGTACTTTGGAAATCTCCATGCTGACCTTTTAATTTGAATGAAAGTTATTTTCAGAGCAGCATGTACAGTCTTGTGTTATCTTGCTATAACAAATGTAAACAAGATTACAGTTTGCAATATTTTTATTGGTAGAAATTCATGTTTGTGCTTTGCTTGTAAACAAAAGAGGAAGAATACCTTGTTTCTGTCACACACAAACCCCCACCCCCTTTCAGGTATTTTAATTGTCCTTTAATCATTGGCATGGTCTCTAAAATGAGCAACTTTTAAATCTAGGTGACTCCTACGTCTTGGTAGTTCAGGTACATGACTGACTTCTTTCAGCTGGAAGGAGCTGAAATTTACAGTGGTGACACTGATTTGCTTGTGTTTTGAGTGCTCTAATGGCAGTACAGATCAACTATCTGTGGCATGTGTAGAGTTATAGAGGAAAAGAAGACTATGTCCTGCTGCCATGCAATTACGGGTGGGATGGGAAGATCTACATTCAGATCTAAGTATTTTGGAGGCTCCCTTCTGAGTTTGAGGATGTACATTATTAACATATAGATGGTGTGACCCCATGTAGGTATAATATGGGAAGCTGTCAGAAAGGAACCAGAAAATGCAGTTAAAAACAAGTCTGGGTATTTGTTTATGACAGGCAGTTAAAGAGTTCATGTTACTGGAATTCAAAAGCCCATAATTTTGCCTAGTCTGTGGGGTTAAAATTAGTAAGATGCAGCTTTCTGTGAGTGTAATTCTGTTTCAGGCTGGGTTGGCTTCAGCATTTTTATACGAGTCTGCAGAAAGGTATTTATGCTTCATATCAAAACAAGCAACTTGCAGTGTACCCTGTAACTCTGTCTGAAGCTGGTGAAGATTTTGGAGCCTTACCAAGATAGTAACTAATGCCCCAGATGTTGTCACTTCATTTTATATTGAAAAGGAATGCAACAACATTGGCCATTTGTGAAAATCATCACGCTCAAAAAAGACAACAATTTATCAGTCCTCTTCTCTTGAGTCCTATTTGTAGTGCACTCAAATGTCACATGCTAGTCTTCTTCTAAAAGAAGATCTGCCAAGATAAAGGCGATCTATGTCTCCATGTTGGTGGGGGAAAAAAATTGAAATTACAGTGGGTTGGAAGGTCTCGGTTCCCTTCACTTTTGTTGCCATGGTACTTGAGCTTGATTTGCTGTTTTGACTAAAAATTAGTCATCTTTTACCTTCAGTTGTCCATGCAGAACTGTTGTCTGAGACTCCTTTTGTAATGTTGGGGAACCTCCTGTCCCAATTGTTTAGGTCCCTGAAACCATCTTGTTTTTATACCTCTTAGGTTCTGAGGGGAACAGGTTCTCCTTTGGATACTCCTTTTTACAGTTTAACTCTTTGGGGACTGTAAGCTAGAAAAAACCCAAAGATGTCCCAAAATGATTTTGTGAACATACCCCCATATCTTATAGCTATGACAGGACACCCCCAGGTAGATGCCCCTGGGGAGTTTGGGCCTCTGAAAGATGGACCTTCATGGTGCTGGTCTGAGCAGGTAGACACCTTGTGTTGGTACGCTCCCTGCCCACCCTCCCTCTCTGCGATGAATTGATGGAAGTGGGACCTCTGAGTTCAGCAGCGAGGTCCCAAGGACCAGTGCTCATCTCCTGTGCTCAAGGGCTTAAAAACGTTCCCTTTGGGGCTCTTAGCCTCTCAAGGCATGCTGACTGAGAGTACACCTTTTTGTATCAACTACCCAGTGTCTTCAGACAAACACACAGACGTTGTGAAGGTCCCAGAAAAACAATTGCTGAGACTGGGTTAACAAAGAAATATAGAGATCTTGACTGACTAGGACCCATCCACAGGCACTTTCTTATTCCTTCACCATTCGTTGAGCTAACTTGGAATTGTTTTAGAAACGCATTAAATGTGCTATTTTTGTCTTGCCCAAACAAGCCTTGTACGTCATGGTTATTCATTCAAACCCTAGTGTGTTTCTTCTGCCTGTGCTGTCACCTTGGCTGGGAACCACGTCACCTATATTTAGTCAAAGCATCCCAAAAGTTTGCCTGATTTTGGTTTTTTAACTCCATCAGTTTTGCTGCAAGACCCCTCAAACATTAGTGCAGGCACAACTGAAGGACTGCTGGCATAAACTCTGCTGCTGGCTGAGTTGTGAAAGGAGTTGGTGTTTGAAGCTCCGGTACTGTGCAGGCCCAGGGAGCTGAGCTGAGGACAGACTGCAAAATAAAGCAGAAGTGTCTCTCTGCATGTTTGAGTCTTCGTAATGTATGAGCAGTATCTCCATGTTGTTGGTTTTGAAAGAAAATTATTTAGTAATAATAATAGGGGTTTGATATGAAGGGCTTTATAAACAGCTGCAGAGCAAGTGGATTTATGACAAGCCAGAACTGTGCAAGTGAAAGATAAGTAGAAGCGGAAGTAATTTTGTACTGTTCACAACATTTATTTTGAGAGGTTTTGCTTAGAACTGATTATACCAAATGTACTTGCAAGGAAGTTGTCCCCTCATTACTTTGGTCTTCCCATTAAAAAAAGAAGGGCTTTTTTTTCCCCCACTTGCTTTAATTATTCTCATACAGAACAGTGGAAACATCCCATCCATCGGCATGGCTTAGGTAGATTCTTATTCCAGGCTGGGAGACAAAACCAAATCACCCTTTCTGTGGTGATTTTTACCTTCCCCTTATGGCTCACAGTAATGCATCTACACCAGTTAAAAACCTCTGTACCCATAATTCACATAATTATACTGGTATAACCTGTCTAAAGTCTAAAATAGTCTAAGGAATCCAAGGAGTTGTCCAACAAAAACAGGAAACACAGATTGGGTGTTCAGATTATTTTTATGTATGGGGAGGTTAGAATACACCTGAAATTTGTGTGTGGCCTTTATGCATCTAAAAGAAGCAGAGTGGGGCATGGAATTTTTCCCCATCTGTTTTATGCTGCAATGATTATAAATAATTTATACATGGGTAAAAATAAAGTTCCAGTTTTTAGTAGCTGTGGAAGAATTCTTTGGCAGTAATGGTGTCCTGTAGTGCATAAAATGCAGAATTTGTTGTGACGGAGTTCCAGTTTTCCCTTTAAAAATACAAATGGCTAAAACGTGCAAAGCAATCTGTTAGAAATAACACATCTGAGTCTGAGGTTTAATCTGAAGTATCAAAGAACCTGTGTTAGCCTGCGCTGCTAAAATAGACCCTGGAGACTAAAATAGATCAATGAGTGTTTACTTTCACAAGGTATGTTTTGTTTGATCAGATTAATTTGAAGTTCTAACTAATGACAGGAAATCAGGGTAATGGTTGGTCAATTAACAAAATAATGCCATAGTGAGGCGTAAAAAAGTAAAAAAAGAGCAGAGCTGCTCCTCGTTACAAAAGTGACCCATATCTTCTCAGCGGTGCTATGGATTAACTCCAGCACTCAGCCGGGTGATGCGGACTGACCTGTCCAAAGCTGAAGGGATCTGCCTGAGAGTCTCTCCCTTCAACTCGCAACCACTTCCCCTCTCCTGGTTTTGAAACTGCTAAGTGCACAGAAGGTCACGATGGATTTTTCAGATTGATGGTCAGCCTGGTAAAGGCAGTAGATCTGCTCAGAAAAATTAGCCAGGACAGCAGCTTGTCTTACGTTAGGGTTTGGCAAAGGTTCGTCGTGTCAGCATCTAGTTTCCACCCATGTAGACTTTGCAGTCTTGGATGTTCGTGGGCTTGCAGGTAGCTTTTTAGCTCTGCTGACTCCTTTTGCTACTTTAAAAATGCAGGGTATTTTTTTACAGGTTCACGTGACATCCTCTATCGTGTCAGGCACAAGTGGTCTTTGATTGCCATGTAACGCCAACATCCCATAGGGGATATCCCATGTATCTTAGCAGTACTGCTTGTATTACTTACATTATGTGTGTGATACATGTTTTAGTAGACAAGTAAATTAACGGTGACATGCAAAATTGCTGTACAATTCTCTCTCTCATATAGCGTTATTTGTTGAATGTTCCCAGTAGCTGCCCTCACAGACTGTGCCGTAGATTATCTTGTTTCTGCAGTTTTTAAGTTATGCATATACGGCTCTTGTTTGAAATGGGCAGTATAGATGTTCTTGTATCTGGAATGCTCTACAGGCACAAGAGAAGCAGGATTTATGGGGTGAGAACTTCTTAATTAGGCCAGCTGATTGAGCTGGGGGAAAAACATGTTAGCCCAGTATAGGCTGAAACAAAAAGTCCAACAGCAGTGTGTCCGAGTGCTTGTTTTGGGACACTCTAACTGTTATGAGGTGTTAGAGCCTCACAATCCACAACTCCATTCAGGAATCAAGAAGAATAGTGGCTGTGGCAGCTTTGCCCTTTCAGTTCTTGCCAGGACACAAATGACTCCATTTGAGGATGCTCAGAAGTTTTTCTTGCTGATAGCAGTTGTGTAAAAAATGATGGATATTTCAGTTGTCAATATCGCTAGTTCAGAGTTCCTTTAAGGATGATATAATTGCATTGCTAAAGAAAAAGGAAGCAGCATAGATGCTACAGAATTACTTAATTCCTTATAGAGGCATATTATACTGTAACAGCAACATGGGAAAAGTAAAGAAACGGAGCAAGGGCCCTTTAATTAAGCCACTGTGATCTTCTTGCTTTTGAATTATTCAAGAGGGAGCCTTGGGCTGCAGGCAAAGTTTCTTTTGGTGCATTTATTTCAGTGCCGGTAACAGTATTAAAAGAAATGAAACATTTGGAGGAAAGTTGTTTGAATTGACTTAAAAGTACCACTAATTTTACAAAATAATAATCTCTTTTTTTAGCTATGTGATTTTTTTTTTAGTATGCTCTTGATTACTGTATTCCCATTATGCTATTTTCTGCTCCCCTTTGCTTAGTGTACTGTTGCATGCTGTATTTTAGAAAAATATTTAAGTGAGATAAGGCCATTTGATACAAAGAAATAAACTGTATATTAGATTATGCTGTCCCCTGGAGATCTGAATCTAAAAGTCAGAATATCATGTTTATCCCAAAGATTGGCCTGAAGACAGGGAATGTTTTGCATTTCTTAGCAAAAGGATTTTTACAGTAGTTTTTTGTTTAAAACATGTAGTTGCAACATCCTTAAGTAACTGAACCAGTATTAAGGGGTAGCTTTCAAGAGACTATTGTGTGCAGGATGCATGGCCCGGAGTGTATTTTAAATGATTGAGTTGTAAATATTTCTAATGAAATAACACAATGGGAAAAGCAGTATTCTTCTGAGCGATGGCTTCGTGTGTTTCTCCGGTAGTTTTAGCTTTGCCTTACTGCATCGCTTGGGCCATACCATCCCAAAGCTTGTGCATCTGTACAGATGATTCTTGTATGCGTAGTTGCGGAGAATTATTTTAACGTTTTAATCTAGCAGCCTTCCTAATAAGTCACACTGACTTGTGCCACTGAACAAAATGGTCCCAAGAGATTGAACTGCTAAGTTTGGCAGAGCGTTTGTTGAAGGGAAGGTGGAGGCTAGCCTGGATGCGATAGGAAGACAGCAGGCATGGGAATTCAGGGATTTGGTGTGGGGAGGCGAAGCGAACTGTCAGAGCTGAGTAGCATGGCTACTCATTGTTTGGACACATGAACTAAATCATAAAAAGAAGATGATTTAACTAAGGGATTGGCAAGGGCAGGGAGCTAAGGGAAGCCAGCTGCACTTGACTGCAGTGCTTCATACATAGCTCTGAGTTTGCTTTGTGTAAAGCCTGTAAAGCAGGCACTGGGAAGACTTTTTTTTGGAAGCCTGGTTGGATGGAAAACAGAGGAGTTTTTTTCTCTTTGCCCTGAGGAGAGAACAAACCCCTTTGTCTTACTGTTATTTATATATTTGCATCTCTGAGAAAGAAGCTAGAAACTTGATTTTTAACACTAGGAAAGCTAGGAGTTTGTTTTATTGTTATTGAGTTCATGATGGCAAGGAAGAACAAGATACTTTGGGTGATTTAAGCCAAAAGAGAGATCTATGGTTTTTGCCTGCCTTTCTCTTCCAACAAAGGCAAGCTTGGAGTTGGGACAAGAAGGTCCTAATGACCAACTGTATTTGTTTTTCCTCTTTGGCATGCCAAGATTGCTTGATGTGAGCACTAAGATCAACACTTGCTTTAGATGAGAAAATTCACATGAAACCAGATCTCTTTATGAACTGGTCACTTCTAATCAATTCACATCGATCAATCCACTATATCATACTGTGCGTAACAAGCCCCCATATATGTATTTTATACAGTCACTCACACTTGCACAAAGTGCACTTGCACTTACACTTTTTCAAATGGAAAGATTATAAGGTGATGTTTGAACACATGATGGCATTGGGGGAAAAAATGAGCTATAGGGTTTGTTTTTTAAAAAACTTTGACTTCTGTGGTAGCATGTAATATTAACGAACAAATGAAAAAAATTAAGTTCAGGAGAGTATTAGTCAGCATGATTTATTAAGTCTTCATGTCTGGACAGAGGAGTCATGTCACAGTAGAAATACTTTTAATGGCTCAGAGGTGAAAAAAAAAAAAGAAAATGTGTTTTCCACGCAACACACACATTTGGAAATACAAATATTCAGTGAGTTAATTTTGCCTTTGTGTTTAATTTCTTACAAACCTATACAGAAAGTGAAGGGATTCCTGTACCTTAGCTTGATCAAGAAAGATGGGGACAGTTTGTGTAAATCCCTTTAATGTAATTTTAAAGCAGCTTTGAACGTGACAAGTGTTTAAGTGAATTATGTTGATAGACAGGTTTCATTAATTAAAGTGATGTCATTTGGTGTCTTAAACAGTTGTCCTGATTTTTCATTCTGGGCAGCGTAATTGGAGGTCAACACGTGGTCTGCTTTACTTTGAAAGTAACCACTGTGCTCATTTTAAAAGGGTGATGTCAGTCCTTTTCACATTTGAATGTGTTAGTGAGCAAAGGAGGGGCATTTAGTGCAATTTCTTGTCCTGGAAGTGGTGCCTACTGTGTTCGGAACCAAGGCACTTTGCTGGGGACTTTCCAGTGAAGAGTCTGGTTGCCAGAGGCACTTCGCCTCACGGTGTCACCTTCAGCAGAAACGCTGAAATCTATCCTTGAGGGAAACCTTTAAAAAAAAACCCAAACTGCAAAATAGTTGCAAAAAGTGTACCTCTGAACACTACGTGTTGTTTTTTCGTTCCTACCTGGGCCCACGTTTTTTCACAAGTGGCTGAAGGAAGAGAGGAGACATGCCTGCTCCTTCCAGGTCCTCTCCCAGTGGCCAGGGGATGCATGGCAGCCATCTGCCCTCAGCCGGGCTCTAGGGTCAAGGGAGCAGGTAAAATAGGACAGGCATCTATGTCAAGTCCAGGATACTTTCCACTGTAAAGACGAAACTCCAGAGGTTTGTAATCTCTCACCAGGTATTACTTCTGCCTGGGTGCACAGCAGCGAACTGCTGAGGTGAGATGACTGGTGAGATAGCTAGACCACCCCCACACTAACCTCTATTGTCTTACATGCCTACCGCAATAAAATGATTAATAATTTTCTTTACCACTCTGACAGATAAAGATAACCTCTCTTTGAGGTTAATTTGGCAGCTATCTAGTCCTTTTAATGAAGATGCTGCAAGCAGAGTGGTTTCTTGGCATCTCCCTGCTAGTGCCACGCTGCGTTTGAGGGAACTGAGTCCCCCTCGCCTTCCCGCCTCCCCCATCTTCCACTTGAAGTCGTCTTTCTCCTGGGACCCTGATGTATACTTGAGGATACTGGCAAAAAGTCCTTTAGAAACACTAAGTTTGCGGCTTTTTGACAGGACAGTGATGTTTTCAGCTATCTTTGCTGGCAGAACAAGCTGTAAGCTTTAACACTCATCAGTTTTAAACCAGACTCTTTGTGGATGTGACAGTATATCGTAAATTCAGTTCAGAGCTGTCAACAAACTCCAATTGAGCTACTTTTCCAGTGTCTTAGATTTGTCCCTTTATCCATCACTACCAAGTCCTTCTATATGAAGTTGATGTTAAACTGGCTTTCATCTTGCAATGTATGAAATAGATCTATATATTTGCATTTCCAGTTACCCGTACTTTGCTCTTGTCTTGTTCATTTTGAAAATAACTGCCCTGAGTTTCAGCCCTTAAAAGTAGCTTTATTGTGAAAAATGGCAGTACAGAAAAGAGTTACCCAAGAGTAACAATTGGTCTTTTACTACATGCAGGAGAGTGCTCTATCACGATCACCCTTTTGATGACCTTCTCTGCATGGACTGAGATCACTACAGTATTAGTTACCTTCCAGAGATTTAATTCCTTTTATATTCCTTCTTTGGAAGACGTTGGTAAACGTATCATGAAAAAGCAGCTATTTCAACGGACATGTAGTAGATGCCTCTGCAAGTGCCAGGGGTTTTAAAGGTAGCTTTGAAGTTGAAGAACTGAGCTGGGAGTTCCTGCCTGACTTGCAGAGATATATCTTTTGTGATATGTAACTGAGAACAGGTAAATAATTATCTTGGCACGAAATAGTTTAATTATTTTAAGAGCTGTGTTTGAAAACAAAGCACTTATGCAGCAGTTGACCGAAGAACTAGGAGAGTGACTTGCCTCCTTCCTTTTTCTTTTTTTCCCTTCAGATAATAAGATTTTGATGAAAAGGCAGCTGGTAGCTGGGTTGTGGTGTTGGGTGTTTTTTTTTGTTGGTTTTCATTGTTTGTTTTTTTCCTTAACTATTCTCAGTGAGGACACATCCCTTTTACTGCAGAACATGCTTGTTTCTACAAGGCTCCTTCTTAGATAAGAAAGCAAAGACTTATCTGATGTGGTTGAAATAACCTAAAGTGCAACATTATTTTATGTTAATTAAAAGCAAGGCAATAAGAGTTGGGAAGACTGTTCAAATATTTTATGTTATATATTTCTTTTCCAATGCTTTTTTTGAGTGTGCAAAGGAATTTAATTTCCAAAAGATGCTCAATATTTGAAAGTGCAAGTAGCTCTTTTTGAAAACGAACTTTGCTTGTTTTTGCAATCAGAGATTGGCCAAGGTGCATGGCTTTGCTTCCTTCTACAAATGGCATACTCTGAAATAAGCAAGCTAACTGTTGGAAAGAACAGCCAAACCCTAGAGAAGAAGAAATGTTTCTAAATTTAGTTTATTAGCGAGAGAGGATCTCTCTTGCTCTCTGTCTTTGGGTTCTTATTGTGTGTTGAGGTCTGTGTTGTTCATCCTTTTTAGAAGCAAGGACTCATTCCTATCCCCTCCAAGGAGTCATGATGTTAAAATAAACCTGATACGTTTTAAGATTGGAGCAAGAGCCTTTAGATTGCACTAGAATCTTCACAATCTCTTTAATTAGAAATAATGATTACATTTAATATGTATTCCTGTGAGTTCAGGACCCAAGATTTCAGGAAAATCACCAATTACTACAAGATGTATAGTAATTCCCTACAGTTGTCCATTTTAAATTTTCGTATGAAGACTGAAATCTTTTCAGCGAATAGGAATGCAAATGGACCAACAAAGCAGGGACATGATGGAAAAATAAGCTGTAGCATCCTACGTGATTTGGTCCGCTATGGCTTTGATCCAGATTTTCTGTATTTTCTTAATCAGAAAAGATTCCCACCAGCTCAGTGGGCTTCGCATCAGCCTCGGATCTCCATCAGCAAAATAGAGCTGGTAACTCCTAAGGGTCTGAAGCGTGAGAGAATATATGCAGCGTGGACTGCAAGGCAACTACTGTGATGGAGGCCCTACAGTCACTACAGTTCCTGCAGTGTAGACTCAGTGCAGTTTGGGATATCTGAAGTGGCCTTGAACGTTTGACAGAGTGATGGTTTTACTCCTGTTGCTGCTGTTGGCGGGAGATGCGTGGAGCCAAAGCAAAGCAGTAAAGCTGTCTTTCCCTCAAGCCTCTGAGCTGTCAGGGCAGCATAAACACCATCTGCAGTCCCTACAGGTGGTTAATCCCACCTATATACAGGGCGTATGTCAAACCCATTGACTCCAGATAATTCAATTTCTAGTAATTACCAGACTAGAGACAATTTCCAGGAATGGAGTGTGCATAGAGGAGAAGGACAAAAAAGGACTCCACCACTTGAAAGAGAGAAACTAACTTTGGGGAGAGAAACTAAAATTGGGGAGAAACTAACACCTTTTAAATTCTGATGAATTGAGGAGAAACTAACACCTTTTAAATTCTGACTTATTGAATATCTGTTCTGCTTGAATAAGCAAGGATATATATTTGAGCCAGAATTACAGTATTTTCTTTTTAATCAATTAATTAATAAATTAATCAATTTGTGGTTAAATAATTTTGTTCATAGCTGTCTTACAGTGGCATATGTTTTGAGTATTAAAATTTATGTAACTGTTAGGCTTTATAAGACAATGGCAATGTAGATCCAATGGCTGTAAATTTTAAGACAAAAACGTTAAGCATACTTGCCTAGAAGAAGGGGAGGAAGAATGTTCAGTCAGAGTTTCAAGACTTGATTTCCTTGACAAAGGTACTACAAATAAGGAGTACGGCATGCATGAAGGAATAGTATAGGTTTCCATATGCTGAGATCTAATGAAAGCAAAATGCAACTGGTTAGAAGTTGCTGGATTTATTCATTGGGAGTGAAATTTAAAAGCTTGTTATGTTTAGTAATGCAGTTCATTTGGTTATGCAGCTGGAAATCTGTTTTTTTAAAAAGTCATGCTTCAGGACAAAACATGAAAGCAAGTTATTATTATGCCTACTGAGAGAAGTTTCAGCACTTTACATAAAAACAAACAAGCTACCCACACACATGCATTTTAAAACTCTATATGCGAACTGTAAATTGCTGCCAAGCAAAGTGCATGGTTTTATTTTAGTTGACATATTTTAATTGGATTTTAAGTGGCTTATGAATAAAACTGCCTTACATTAATATATTGTGTCTCATTTAGTAAGTATGCAAACATCTGAACTGTTTAGTAATGAGATTGATGGACATTGTTGAAAAACTGATAGGGAAACAACCTCTGTTCTGCATCGTTATCCCCTTCCTTTTCTATGTGTGTCAATGAGATTTGGTTTCTGATTTCAGAGTCATTCCCCATCATTTTCTGTTGCCTTTTGATAAAATTGTTTTCTCTTTTATCCTGTTTGAAATTTTCACTATTTTCTACTGTTTTTCCAGAGATGCTCTGTTTTGGGTTTTTTTCAAGCAGTACCCTGAGTGTAATGGTTGCTTTATATGCTTGTAGGGAGGCTTGGGGAGAGGGGAAGAAAGAAGGACATCTATCCTGCTCTCATTCTCTGCTGCATATGCCAAGCATCCTGGTACAAAACCAACTCTCCTCTCTTTTCTGCTGAACAAAAGTAGTAGTTCCAGTAAGAAGGTGCTCTCCAGCCCTAAAGAGGGCCTGAGAAGAATGGCAGACAACCATACAAAATGACATTACAGGGTGCAACTCTTTGGTATCAGTTGTTCGGGTCTAAGTTATTTAATAATGGAAAGGGTGGTTCCACAGCTTAATGGGCTGTTAGCTAAACTACAGGTAGCCCTGTGAATATGTACAGCCACTCCCCTTCTCCTTTAATTATCTAATTTTATCATGTTTCCCCATCTATGGCTCCGCTCTGCTTCTGAAGCTCGTTTTCTTACCCGGATGCCTCCATCCTGTCCTTCACGCTGCTGCTCCTGCATGAAATGCAGATGCATCAGCAGTACGGATGTACACAGAGCTGTTGCCTTGTGAAGCAGAGAGCTTTAGAAAACGGTTGCTGCTGACAGGCTAACTAGTGGGTTTGCTGTATGTTGCAGGGGTTGACATTTCATCTAAAAGAGCAAGAAATATATAAATTGTAGGATTTTGCCCTTGCTCATGAATAATCCCATTGATGTTCCGCTGAGTAGTCAAAGAGCAAGAGCTAGCAAATTCAGATTACTGCATATTTATATTATTAATTCCTGCATTATCCTGCTAAGAAACAACAGAGCACAGTTTCTCTGAAACTAAGAGAGAATGCAGAATTGGTTTTCATTTAATTGGCTCTTTTGAAACAAGCCTTTCTGGGAAGCAGCATGTTGTTAGCCCCAGTGTAACAATACACCTAACACATGTTCCAGAAAGAGCTGTATGCTGGGGGTGTATTTAAGGGGTAAATATAACTAAATAACTTTAAAGAAGAAATGAGAATTTTCCCGAACACAGCTTTATCAAGAGGTCTGCGCTAGCACGTAAAGTTAGTCAGTCATTGAAAAATTACTGTCAAAATATCCAGTAGAAATATCACTGTCACAGGAAAACATAGGTTGACCTTTGTTTGAAGTCAATTTTGATAGTCAACGTCTTCATTCTGTACTTAGAAAGCTAATAAAGAGTAAGAATAGGGTTCACTGAACATGAAAAATATAGGATTTGGCTTAAAAATGGAAATGTACTCAGCCATTTATACTGTAGTTTGATTTCCGTTTCTTAACACCCGTGTAAGTTTTAAATGCTTGCAAAAGTGTTAGTAATTGTGTTAAATATTTGTAAGACTTGTTTCCCTAAACATAGCGTCATATAAAAGTAACAGAATACAAATTGTCTTCACCTTCAATTGTCTGTCATTGGAAAAGGTTCAAGTTTGTAAGTGAGGTGTTAAGTCTTGCAGTTGCTGTCTGTTGAAATTTTATCAAGATTCTCATCAGTGCTTAAGATCACTCTAACAGCGTGGAACACTTCTTCAAATAGCTGTGAAATGTAAGATTAGAGGAAAGAAAAGGAATCGCAGTGCTCAGCACCTCAAGGCAATCAGTACCTGGAGGAAACAGAGCTGCAGCATTTCCCAAACACAGTCTACCCACGTAAATCTTTCAACTTTATTTCCACACTGACTTAAGTTTTGACTCAGGAGAGCATTTGCAAACATTTGTTAGTCCATTTCTGTTTGACATTTAAGCATATCTATAAATAACTTGGTCAAGGCCTTTAATCCTCAGAGTTTGCAAAGTTAATGATGATGAAGATTGTATGGTTCAGACAACTGGACACTTCTTTAAGGATCAAGATCTTATGCAAAGCACTGTTGTCAGTCCTTGCATCATCTAAGTCTCATTTGTAGTTTTGGCTTTAATTTCAGCAGCTACATTTTTTCTTCTCTTTACAATCCTGAAAGTGGGAACAAGCCAAGGCTACTATTTCATGAATTGTACCTGTTATATTTGGGTTTTCATATTAGAAAGGAAAATTGGTAAAGAAAGAATATATTTGTTAAGCCATTTTATGGGGAGGATCGCTTAAACCATTAAATTCTGAACTTCTCTTGTCCACATCAAAGTGATGAAAAACATGATCAGAAGAACAAATATCAGTGCGTGGGGAAATCCTTACCAGATTGCTGGGGAACACTTAAATAATGAGGTAGATGTCTTTGACACCAGCAAACTAGCTATTTACCTCAATTTTCACAAAACCTACCTTTTCCTTGAGGTGTGTAAAATTAATTAGGAGCTCACATGTCAAGCAATTGGACATTCCACGGCACTTACAAATGATGATTTAAAAAAGCCATTTAAAAAGTTACAAAGCTTCTTCAGGTAGCGCTCTGAGAAGAGTAACTTTCTGTGAATACTTTCTGTACTTTCTGTGAATTTATTTTGTGGGTAAATAGCTAGCTCTGCTCCCATCCCTTTTGTCTTATCAGGGTCTTACCTCACTAGTGTTTACGTTAAGTCCTTTATCAGAGGGATCAGCTAGTCCTTGGCCCACTGCAGTTACAAGCGGTGGAGCCAGGGGCAAATCTCTGCCTGGAAAGTTTGAGAAAGCAGCTGTGAACCGGTAGGGAGCAGGTGAGCTGGCTCCAGGTGTCGTTAAAGCTGCCTCAAAGCTTGCAGTATGCATAGGTGCTGTGTACTATGCACAGTGGTGGTCTTGGCAGGCAGAAACATCTTACGAACTCATGTCAAAACAGTAATTCCTCTGAAAGGTCCATCCCTTAATGTTATTCTGGATAACCAAGCAAAATGCTTGGTTGAGTTTTACAAATACACAGGTATTGTCTTGGTAATTTTTTTCTGGTAAGGCAGATGGCTCCTTGAAGTTACATAGGAATAAAATGATATATATTTGGAAAAAAAAAACCACAACAAAAACCAAACCTAATCACAAGGTCTATTTTATCTGCACAGAGATAAAGTCTTGCAGAAAGTAACTTTGACTTCGCAAGGCATCTCAAGCCGAGTTTTATTTTTTGAACCTGTTGCAGTACTGTACTGCAAAGGATGAGGCAGATACCTAGTCCAGTTGCACATTCAGTGATCTGTTGGTTAAAGTAATTTCTTCTTGTTGCTTAAGAAAGAGTACATCTTTTAAGTCTATGTTAGTACTCCGAGGCTTTCAAAACACTTAACAAGCCTGGCATTTGCAGGCTGGTAGTATGTTTTGCATAATATCAATAGCTTGTCTTTGTGTCTCATGGGAAAGAGAAATCCTTTTCTTCTTTGTGGTGCATTCAAACAAGCCCTCTGCCCAACATGATTACAAGTGGAAACACTTATTGTCTTTTGAAATCTGAGTCCATCAGGCCAGGTGTTTTGATGAAGCTTCTACTATATATCTAGCCAAAAAGGTTTTGCAAAACCTACCTGAATTTTAGTGGGTGGGTCAGTTGTATTTTTTTGTAATTTTATGGAGCCTTTGATGGAGTATATTCACACAGATGCAAGAAATGCTGTTTGATCTCTTCGGATGGTTAAATTGTGATTTCTGTTAACGCTTCTTTGGCTTGGTGCACTCTGTTACCTCGTCAATTGAGGATGAAGTTGGACAGAGGAGCTGGCAAGGCTATGGTACTTACATAATGCCTTTTTTTTTCGTGAACCCTGAATGTGGAGGGAAACAGTCTCTAATCTTCTTAGTGATCTAAGCAAAGATTGAATGCTTTGGGTCAAGCTGGGTTTTGGATAGGCTCAGTTAGGAAAAAAAAAATAAAATAAATCCCTTCACATCTCTTCACAATGATTGGAAGTGCAAATACTTGCAGACCAAGCTAGTTAATGTTTCAGTAGTTGATAATATTTTTGATATTTCCCCAGTTTGTGAAGACCACATAATTTGTTTTCAACCATACTTTTTGAGACTTCTTGGAAACAGAACAAACAGCCCTTTTATTAAGCTCTGGGCACTGTTTGCATTCATTCCCCTTAGGATAGCTTAAAGTTGTATCATGAGGGATGAAAAAGCAAGTGTCAGAATAAGCAGCGTACAGAGGCTTTCTTTCCTCTATGAACTCTAAATGGCTGGAAAAGACGGCAGACCTGATCTTAACCCTTCTTGCACCATGACCGCTATGACATGGTAAGAGGAGGAGAAGTTCTTTAGGTGGCTGTCCTTTCATATTTCAATTATTAAAACATTCTGGCTGTGATTTTTGTGGTGTGTTACAGTAACATAGCTTTTCTAACACTACTATCATAAAATTAAAGATGTGATTTTATTGTGGTTTTTTTAAGCAGATAAATATCCTGAACTCAGGCTAGGAGTGACATTTCATACTTGATTTGCCTTGCCTACCTAGATTTTGCAATATTTTTTCTTGCAGAAGTTATAGTCTGCCAGGCACTCTGAACAACATGCAAGGACAATATATTACAATGAAGACGAAAAAAATCACTCTGTCCTATTTGCATTTTCCTTTTTCTTCAGGCTTACCTTCCCCAATCCAAAAATTTATGCTAAGTCACTTGACTTAATGTTGCCATGAGGGCATTTGGTATGTAATGCATCTTCACATAAGATCACTCAGAGATTGATTTTTCAGAACATGAAAGTTAGTAGGAGCTGCTGGCCCTCTTTTAATATCTGCAGCCTAACGTTTACAAACCAAATGGCTAACTTTTTATGTGGTTGCTTTTGTAACTAAGTTTAGCAGCAGGCATTTAATATTTTTTTTTGCTTGCTTTGTGTTCAACAATAAAATCAAGATTATATCCATCCCCTGCTTGAACTTGCCATTGCTGCATTTTATTAACTTTCTCAATATTTGATGCAAATTGCTTCTGATTAACATACTTCTAAATAAAGAAAAAAAAAAGCATTGTTAAAAACCTGTGTGAAATCTGTATATTAATAAAATTTTATTCTCAGCTATGATGACTTGTACCATTTTATGGCCTTTTTTGAAATTGCTGCCGTTACTATTCTTATTGTTATTCCTGTAAGTGGTATATTTTAGAATGAAACTCTTTTTATCTGTGCTATAATTAATAACTAGAAATAGCTTACTGAAAACATAGTAAGGCAGGTAAGGACAAAATTAGTTATTGAAAGGAACACACATTAACCATACTCAGAATTTGGTCTTTTAAATGTTCTTTTTCTTAAGTTGAGGGAAGTATTTCATAGCTTCTACCTTTGTGGTATGCGTTGTCACTGTAGCACACATTAGAGGTACATCAGTTTTGATTTTTCTTCCTTTACCTGCAAAGGAGATGGTATGATTTGTTAAAAACGGAAAAAAAGAAAAGAAGAAAACAGGGGGGAGGAGGAAAGAAAAAGGAAGAAAAAAGGGGAAAAAAAAAGAAAAAGAAAAAAGTGTGGGTTTTTTCTGTCAACTATGTCCTTGTGATTATCCAGAAAGAAATGTGAATGGTATAAGAAAATTTTGGCCATCATCGTAAAGCAGTATAAAATTTGAAAGGGAGGAAACCAGGGCAGTTTTGTGAACATATCTGCCTTGTGTCCCCTATTTATAAGGAAAGTATATAGGAGGGAAGGAAAATATACGCACAGACACATATAAACTTTCCTTATATATATTCTTTTTTATGACAAAAAGCATATATATATATATATATATATGGGTACAATAATCAGAAAGGGATATTGCAAGAGTCCAAACTGTGCTTGTGAAAATTTATCAGAGAAGTTGACCGAATTGTTATACTAATTGGAAGGAAAAAAAGGTAACAAGGGGGCTATGGCCTTCGAAAGAAACTTGTCAGTGAGACTGAGCCAATCTAAATCTGACTTCAACCAAAAGGAATTGTTCAGCCCTTCCTCCCTTTCCCCACTCCGGCGGCGCTTTCCCCTTGCTCCTTTTTGCCTGCGCTACTCTGTGTGTGTCTGTGCCATGAAGAATAATTGTCTCCTGCCCCACTTCCTTCACGGTGTTAATTTTTGCCTGGGTGAGTAATCCTCTTGGAGTTAGGGCACGAACTCTGGTTCCAACATAAGGGCATCAGTGGACGCGTACAGCTGGAGGCCACAGGACCACACCTTTTCGTGGCAGCACAGATTTAAATCAAATTGAAAGCAATATGGAAAAGCAGCCCAAGCGTTACATGCGTAGTGCCCCTCCTAACCACAGTGTTTGCTGCAATAGCAGGAGAGATTTAGACAAATATGCCACTAGGCTAATTAAGGGCTCTTCTCCTAAAGAGGCTTTTGTCTCAAGCTCTAGTTCTGGAGATCTGAATGTAGCCACCTACTGCCTCAGCTTTTGTCTTGTTCTTAAGTTTTAGCTTTATAGCTGTAAGTATAGCTATATATATAATAAATAGCTACTATAAAACCACAGTAACAAGACACATTTTAAGGCCTTCATTAAGATTTTGTTTTATTTTAATATGCACACCGGTATGATACGTGATATGGGTGTTGTAGTTTCAGCTTTGGGGGTTGTTTTTTTATTTCAAACTGTTTAGGGAACAAACTATAGATGTACTTTTGTTCTCTTCGTTTCCAGCCAGGATTTACATGACAAATGCTTACAGGTGATGGATTTGACTTATGGGAAGTGTAAGAAAAAGATACTGCAGCGATTAGTGTCAGTGCTGAGCTATTCTACAATAGTAGAAGCTGGACGTTGCTCAGACCATTCAGGTTCTCTACTTGAAATACAAAGGCTGGTTTCAGTGAAACTTCTCTTTTCTGAAATGGGAGCTGTGTGTTTTACTGTAAAAGTGATGCTGGACTCACTGCTTAACAGTAGTTGTGAATGATTATTAGTGATTTGAGTAGGCTTTCAGAGTGTCGCAGGTTTAGCATACATGAAAACATTTATCAGTGTTTCTTTACATAAGTTGCATCTGGAAATGTTCATGAATGTCCGAGGTGAAGCAATAAGACTGCACTTCCATGGGTCTTGCAGATTTTTAAAATCTTTGTAGTGCTTGAAAGGAATTAAATCAGAGTTTCAGCTTGATGATTATGCTTTACTTTTTCCTTGCTTCACCTTCCATCCTTTGATAGATTGGTAGGTGTACAGTTCTCTTCCACATTCATAGGAAGCTAGACAACACTTACAGTGTTAAAGCTGGTTTGAATTAAGTACGCTTTCCCAAAATTTGATACTGCAAGATTGTTTTTTCCCCCCCTTCACAATTACGTCGTCTTTTTTAATGAAAAGGCAATGTCTTGGTTTTCAGAGTTTTCCAGGACGTGGTCAACCAGTCCCGTTACCATCCTTATAGAACTCTCATAAAAGAAATGGTAGCAGAAGGTTTAGAATATACACACAATGTTAGAAAATACACACAATTCCTTCCTAAACTTAAATCTCTCATGGATTTTTGTGCCCTAAATATTCCATTGCATTCCCTTTTAGGTTATCTCATGCCTTAATGAAAGCAACGGGGCATTGTTTTGATCTTGCTATTTATTTTTCTCTCTAGCTGTGTGCTGCCCACCTGCCAACCCGATCAGAGGCACCGAACCACTATCAAGCAGTATGTCGGGCTCTGTTTGCTGAAACAATGGAACTGTACACTTTCTTGGCCAAAATTAAAAGTGCAAAAGAGGTAAGCAGTCTGAGAAGTTTTCTGCTTTTGAGCTCATTACTGTGTGAATTAGGCTTACAAAATCACTTCTGTACCCAGCCAGTAGTGGATATCAGATGCTTGAGGAAAGTATCTGTAGTGTTCAGGGAGAGCAGTTCGACAGCTGAGGGTTGTTTTTTTTTCCTTTGGTCCGTAACCATTTTCGGATGTCTCATAGAAATTGTTAGTAATTGCAACTAGTCTATTTGGGAGTAAAAGACAAGTTTTTCTTGGAGGGTTACACATTGCATACATGCATCCAATTCCTGCATTCCTGTATGCAGTGTATCTGAGTCTAAAAACCTCTGTGGTGTTTTAGGGATGTTGTGAGGCATCAGAGCTTTGCCTGTCATTCCTCAGCTCCTTCTTATGCCTTGTCTTTGGCTGAGAATTATCTGAGATCCTTCTTGCTCGTATTTTGTCCCCAGTCAGCAACTTCCCTTACCTTCGATGTACGATTGGGTTGTTTGTCTGTCACATAGGCTTCACAGCAGAGCCAACTTCAGAAACACTTCTACCTGTACGTCCTGATGCTTATGTTCGCTGCCTGCTTAACTGTTACTGTTGACTGAAAAGCCATCCTATGAACCGCTTCAATTAAATGGTCTGGCTGAAGAATAACTTTGAGGGTGGGCGGACGATTTTTAATGAAGATAGTTTCAGTGATCTGGCCTGCAGAATGACTCCATAAACAATTGCATTAACACAGTGCAAGTGTTGCTTACATTGGAAAACCAGTGGGTGAGGGGAAGGGCAGGAAGGGAAACATTCTTCTTAAAGCTGGTTTCTTCACTGAACCCAACTTGTCAAGTAAGAACACTTTCATTATTTTTCTTTTTAATAAATCCCTGGAGGATTTTCTTTTCTTGTGTAAGTCAGGATCTACAGTACCTTTGAAAAGCAGGGTAACATTTTACAGGCTGATCTAAAAATTTTGCTGCTGACAGAGGCAGAGCTGTTCCACCCACGCGCTCATGCTCCCACTGTTTTCCTTCATCTGGATCTAGGAAACAAACACAGCAAATACCAAACAAAAAAAATAAGGAGTCATTCCTTGTCGGGTTAATGAGCTGAATCAGCTCATTAAAGGGTCAGATGAGCCTCAGAGCAGCACAAGAGGGCTTTTATCCTCATGCTGGTGGTGGAAGATGCAAACAAGTCAGAGGCGTAAAGGACTGGTGCTGTCTTTCCTTTCTGGTTGAGATGCATCCGCCCAAGGGGGAGAATCCTTCAGAGACGTTTTTCTGTTGAATGGGGTCAAGTTTCACCTCCACTTTTCCTCCAGTCCTACTCAAACTGAAAGCAATTTTTAAGCTGAAGGAGTATCATACTAGGATAATTTTGACGGTGTCACCATGGCTAAAGAGCCACTTGTTTTCTGAAGTGACTGTGTTACGGTTCATCTGCATCCAATGCCCCTGATACAGAGAGCAGACAGGATACAGTCTGTCTGTGCTGAATCTGTCTCCTGAACCCTGTCGTCATTAATTTCACATCTTGGCTTTTGACCGCTCCTTAATATTCTGACCCCTGGATATACTAATTGAGGGACCTGTGCTAGAAACACCTTAATTAACAGCTCCTGCAAAGTCCATGTTGAGGCTCAAAGATAAGACCTTTTGGAGTTCATCTTTCTGCTCAGAGAGAAATTATTTTTCCAGTAGTTCTTGAACATTTTGGCCACAGTAAGCAGTAATAAGGCATCGTGTTGTCAGTGTCAAAGTAAAATACTGTGTTTTATAACCATTTAAACCTAAGTTTTTTAAAATTGTATTTAAAAAGTAGAGGGATGTTTTGAATTTGCAAATTATTTAATCACCTTGTAATTGGATGTAAAAAACCAACAACATCTGATCACACCGTAGAGCATACTATGAGTTAATCCCAAATGAAAGAAACCATTTGCCCCTCAAAGGCTATTAGGGATTGATTCAAAGCACATTTAGGTCAAAGGAAGTAATCCTAGTAGATGGAATTTTGGTCCTACTGAAATCAGTAAGACTTTTATTGCTGCACCTAACCAAGTCCAGAATTTTGATCTTTTGGTTTCATTTTGCTCTGGATCAGTCCCCAGTAGGCATACAAGTGACCAAGAAAATTATCTTACAAGCAGCTTCTGGAATCTGAATACTTTGGTTTTATGATACACTTGATCCTTGCTTGTAGGTTTTATCCAACTATAGATTTGGAATGTATTTAATTTTGAAAATAACGTAGCGTAGAAAGAAAAAAATAGGTATGAAGAAAACACAAGGTGGAATGCAGTAAATCTTGTTACACCATTTTAAAATGACCTCTATAGTTTATACTTGAGGCAAGCAGGAATCATATGATCACACCAAGTTCGTGTCAGTAAAAGCTGTGGTATTGTTTATATGCTCTTCTCTCTTGCAAATACATAGAAGAATCTTAATTAATGAGCAATATGGTTAAATACAGTTCAAGTCAATAAATTCCTTTTCTTTTTGTTCTTGTCATATGAGAATTGGGTATAAAGGAGAGAAACATTTGATATTTCAGTGAGGACATTTTGTTGTCATGAATTTGTGGTGACTGCATTGGCGGATAACTGGGGAAAAACGCTCCAATTTTTAAAAACCCTATACTGTGTAATATTGTGTTTGTGACACTAAAGATGCCAGGAATTTTAAATTGTTAGTGTATTTCAAAAACTGACAGCTTTATTTGAAGATCTTCCTTTAGAATCCCTTAAACCTAGACACAGTTGTGGACGTGAGATCAAAATGAAATTAAAAACACTAAAAAGTGGGGGGGGGGAATCCTCTGAGATTATTTAAAATAACTTTCCTATGAACAAAAAAAATTACTTTGAAATTCCTTGGATTCCTTCTAGAGCCACTGGATGGCATCTGGGTATCTGTTTCCCAGGTATATGAAGTTCATAGTTTTTGCTCAGTAGGCACTTGAATAGCCAACTTCACTGTAGTGGAAGAGGGAGAATTTTTAGCTGCAGAAATTCACTTGCTAGGAGCAGACCAAATCTGACCTAGCTTATGCTACAGCCTAGGATGGGTTTAGACGGGAAGTACACTGTGAAAGAGGCAGAATAAACATTGCTGTGGGGCTGTTTTCATTTTGGCACTATAAAAACTTGTCAGGATTTTGAAAGTTAAGGGATTTCATGAGGGATAGATCAGGAGTCAGGAGGGATAGGCCTATTGGGTTTGTGTTTTATTGGCCTATTGGGTAATGTGTTTTATTACTAATATATATACTGAGTAGTCATGTGCTCTCCAGTCTATCATGTGAACATCACTGTCATATAACAAATGGAGCATAGTTTCAGAAAGGGTTTTACTGGCATGCATTTGGGTGAGTGCATTAATCAGAAATGATGAAGCAATGAGTGAGCTGTTCGGGTCATCTCAATGGATGTCAAATAAAATGGGTTAGGCACTTTGTCACATACTTCATGCCATGTGGTTTTTATTTCCAGTCTGATTCCCTGTGTACGAAAGGTCAGCAGTAAAGCTGGCTTGCCGACAGGGAGATGGTACTTCCATTCTTAAAGAGAATGAAATGTTTAATGTAGTGGATGCACAGGACAGGACTGAAGACAGAGCTGAGAAAGGTATGATACTACTATTGCAATAGTAAAAAAATAAAAATAAATAGAGTATCAGAAGTAAAAATACATATTTCTGTGGAATAGCAGCAACAGCTCCAAAGGTAGGGTTGAAATTAAGTTAACTAATCTGATCTAACTTTGCATCTTTTTGCAAGGAGAAGTTGTTCTAGCAAGTTTACTGAGGTGTTTTTTCAGCTTGCTGGCAGCATCTGTATGCTGCTCAGGCTCTGTGAAAGGTGCCTCTGCTGCAGATCCACCCTGGGTCCCATCTGCTGCCATCCAGAAGCGGTCTATTGATGGGCCAAGACCTCCTAACTCTGTGTCCTGCTGTTTAAGCATTTACAGCTGATGACAGAAATGGAGGACAGCTTGTTTCTCATCTCAAGCAGTGAGCTTTTAAAATTGCAATGGGAAAATTCCACAAAAATGGGGTCTTTTCCTTTTTTTTTTTTTTGATTGTGTGTGTGGAAAAATGGTCAACGACGTGGAGGAAATGCATGTCTGTGTGATGAGGGGGAAGACAGTTTGAATATCTGCTAAAAATGGACCTTGTGTAAAAGAAAGGATTAATTTTTTTCAGGGTCATCCTAAAGTCATTGAGATCACCTTTGTTGGCACCTAGCCATAGATGGAACTGTAGGTGCAAATAAGTGATGTCCATGAGATAAAGTTCCTGCTGTGGAGTATCTGAAAAGGTCACACACATTCCTCAGAAATGGCATCAAGTGTAACTGAGAGAGCCAAGGAGAGACTATGCAAGCATAGGAATGCAGAAATTGCATGGATCGGAGCAGGGATCCACCTGGTGTGCTATCCAAATTGTGAACCTGCTTTATTGAGGGATATCTGCACTAGTCTTCCTTCAGCTCCCTGTTACTGCCCAGTCTTGCCTTCTACTGGAGTTAATTCTCCATTGTGCGCTTGACGACTGAGTGAGTCGGCAATGTGCCCTTGTCCCATAGAAGCCTTACGGTGTCCTGGGCTGCATTGCCAGAAATATCGCCTGCAGGTCAGAGAAGGTGATCCTTCCTCTCTACTCAGCACTGGTGAGGCCACAGCTGGAGTTCTGGGTCCAGTTCTGGGCTCCCCAGTGTGAGAGAGACATGGACATACCAGAGAGAGTCCAACGAAGGGCCGCAAAGATGATGAAGGAACTGGAGCATCTGACATAGGAGGAGAGGCTGAGAGAGCTGTGTCTGTTCAGCCTGGAGAAGAGAAGGCTCAGGAGGATCTCATCAACATCTATAAATACCTGAAGGGAGGGTGCAAAAAGGACAGAGCCAGGCTCCTTTCAGTGGTGCCCCGTGACAGGACCAGAGGCAATGGGCACAATCTGAAACACAGGAAGGTCTCTCTGAACATCAGGAACCACTTTTTTACTTTGAGGGTGACCGAGTACTGGCACAGGTTGCCCCAGGGAGGTTGTGGACTCTCCATCCTTGCAGATATTCAGAAGCGGCCTGGACGTGGTGCTGGGCAACCAGCCCTAGGTGGCCCTGCTCAAGCACAGAAGCTGGACCAGCTGACCTCCAGAGGTCCCTTCCAACCTCAACCACTCTGTGACTCTGTGAGTGGTACCAGTAAATGGTGATGCCAACCTGTAGCAGAGCTACGCATTTGTGGGTGAGCTGTGGGTGATAAACTCCACAACTGGCACAACTGGTACCAAAAGACACCATGTGATGCTGGCCAGCATACAGTACAAGAAGTGTCCAGTAGGCAGATGTGCCTTAATCTGCCACAGTAGGTTTGACTCACATTTCAAAAATTTTTAGAGATTGCTGTACACCCAAAAGCATCAAGATTAACATTCCTTCCCAACTAATTAAGACTTTTGTATATTTTTATAATTGCTTACATCTTCAATTGCAGTGAAAGTCCATGTTCATCAAAAACTCATCCATAATTTCATTATCCACAGTATGCCCTGTAATTAAGTTTTTGGTAGAATAGAGATAAAGCTCCCAATCTGTCATCTTCGTACTGTTCTTTTAAATTATGTCATCTTTCATTTCTGTCCTTTCTGGTGTAAAAACATACTTCTTTCAGTCTGCCTGGACATATTTCAATCTGATCTGTATGAAAATGTAAACATAGAAATTTTAGTTAAGTACATCAGTAGAAATGAAATTGTTCCTTTCTTTTTTTTTTTTCTAGTTTCATGCCATGCAAAGACTCAATTGGAAAACAGTTAATTAAAAATGTCACGTGTTACTTTCCATTTAACAGGGCTATACTGGTGTATTATTTGTACAAAATATGATAATAGAGGTAGTTAATAGGTACCTCAACAATGTTAATGGCTAACTTATTTTGGAAATATGGTCGTTAGCCGTGTTTCTCTTAATAGTCTTGTGACTGTAAAAGCTGTTAAATGGAGAAAGCACAGCTGGAGAAAGAAATAGATTCACAAACCTTTCTGCTCATAACTTCACTTTTGCCTATGCTTCCAGCCATTCACTGACTCCACTTTTGCAACTGTGTTGCCATCAGGCTTGCAGCCCCCTCGTGATTTGGTTGATCAGTCAATTTAGGAGCTTTAATAAGGGAAAAGGCTGCTTTGGTTTTGTGGTTTTTTTTGTTTTGTTTTGTTTTTTTCTTAAGTGATGAAGGCACCATCACTCAATAAGTGTTACACACATGTGGTTCAGGGGTTTTTGCCTCTTCTTAAACAGTTATGTTGAGCAGCATGGTGACTATTGCCCTTTCCACAGCTGAGCAAAGTGTGTCGACCCATACGACTACATATGAAGAGCTTTGATATCCACTCGAGAGGTTTTCAGGGACTGATTTAATTGATCCTATTCCCATGTTTGATTTAAGTGTGGTTTGGGTCTTTTCAAAGAACTAGAGTAATGCTGCTGGCCAAGCCCTTGGAATTAAAACCCAAGTTGGATAGCTGAATATATAAAAGCAGTTTTCCCCCTCTGTGCAGGTTATATATTTTTAAACTGAGCCTAGAGGTGCAAGAATATTTTATGAGTTTTGCAGATAGCAGCGTAAGAATTACTTGCATTGGTGAACAAATGATTCCTAATTAAGGATATGAACTGAGAACTGCTGTAGACTGTGTTCTGCAATTGGTGAAAGGCAAAGTCCAGATCCATATTCCCAAGAATACTGTCTTCATCAAAACGTTGTGTTTTAGAGAGCGTTTTGTGGAAGCGAGTCTTTGACGCTGTGCTGACAAGTGTCTTACATAAACTCCCATCTGTCACCGAGCACAGGAGAGTGCGTCTCAAATGTGGGACACGCAGCAGCAGCAAATCAACTGCCTGCTTTTAATAGTGCAGCAAGACGTTTGAAGACATTTGGTATTTTTATTACTAGCTTTTGCCACAAGATGTGGAGTTTTTTTAAAAAAATGGCCAAACGGTTTAAAAAAAGCCTTAGCTGTTGAAACACTCGCTTCCTATGCATCCAACCCTGATTTCCTGAATGAATGCCCAGGCTGTAATAGGTGAATCAGGTCTGTGGTATGGGTCTGAGGTTCAGGGATCGTTTAGAAAAACCCTTTTAAGATGTTTCTGCTTTCTGAAATGGAAACCCACTTAGACCATGTATTTATTATACTGTAATAGCTCTTCTTAATCCATTGTCCCAATGTGCCCAGTCTTGCCTTCTACTGGAGTTAATTCTCCATTGTGCGCTTGACGACTGAGTGAGTCGGCAATGTGCCCTTGTCCCATAGAAGCCTTACGGTGTCCTGGGCTGCATTGCCAGAAATATCGCCTGCAGGTCAGAGAAGGTGATCCTTCCTCTCTACTCAGCACTGGTGAGGCCACAGCTGGAGTTCTGGGTCCAGTTCTGGGCTCCCCAGTGTGAGAGAGACATGGACATACCAGAGAGAGTCCAACGAAGGGCCGCAAAGATGATGAAGGAACTGGAGCATCTGACATAGGAGGAGAGGCTGAGAGAGCTGTGTCTGTTCAGCCTGGAGAAGAGAAGGCTCAGGAGGATCTCATCAACATCTATAAATACCTGAAGGGAGGGTGCAAAAAGGACAGAGCCAGGCTCCTTTCAGTGGTGCCCCGTGACAGGACCAGAGGCAATGGGCACAATCTGAAACACAGGAAGGTCTCTCTGAACATCAGGAACCACTTTTTTACTTTGAGGGTGACCGAGTACTGGCACAGGTTGCCCCAGGGAGGTTGTGGACTCTCCATCCTTGCAGATATTCAGAAGCGGCCTGGACGTGGTGCTGGGCAACCAGCCCTAGGTGGCCCTGCTCAAGCACAGAAGCTGGACCAGCTGACCTCCAGAGGTCCCTTCCAACCTCAACCACTCTGTGACTCTGTGAGTGGTACCAGTAAATGGTGATGCCAACCTGTAGCAGAGCTACGCATTTGTGGGTGAGCTGTGGGTGATAAACTCCACAACTGGCACAACTGGTACCAAAAGACACCATGTGATGCTGGCCAGCATACAGTACAAGAAGTGTCCAGTAGGCAGATGTGCCTTAATCTGCCACAGTAGGTTTGACTCACATTTCAAAAATTTTTAGAGATTGCTGTACACCCAAAAGCATCAAGATTAACATTCCTTCCCAACTAATTAAGACTTTTGTATATTTTTATAATTGCTTACATCTTCAATTGCAGTGAAAGTCCATGTTCATCAAAAACTCATCCATAATTTCATTATCCACAGTATGCCCTGTAATTAAGTTTTTGGTAGAATAGAGATAAAGCTCCCAATCTGTCATCTTCGTACTGTTCTTTTAAATTATGTCATCTTTCATTTCTGTCCTTTCTGGTGTAAAAACATACTTCTTTCAGTCTGCCTGGACATATTTCAATCTGATCTGTATGAAAATGTAAACATAGAAATTTTAGTTAAGTACATCAGTAGAAATGAAATTGTTCCTTTCTTTTTTTTTTTTCTAGTTTCATGCCATGCAAAGACTCAATTGGAAAACAGTTAATTAAAAATGTCACGTGTTACTTTCCATTTAACAGGGCTATACTGGTGTATTATTTGTACAAAATATGATAATAGAGGTAGTTAATAGGTACCTCAACAATGTTAATGGCTAACTTATTTTGGAAATATGGTCGTTAGCCGTGTTTCTCTTAATAGTCTTGTGACTGTAAAAGCTGTTAAATGGAGAAAGCACAGCTGGAGAAAGAAATAGATTCACAAACCTTTCTGCTCATAACTTCACTTTTGCCTATGCTTCCAGCCATTCACTGACTCCACTTTTGCAACTGTGTTGCCATCAGGCTTGCAGCCCCCTCGTGATTTGGTTGATCAGTCAATTTAGGAGCTTTAATAAGGGAAAAGGCTGCTTTGGTTTTGTGGTTTTTTTTGTTTTGTTTTGTTTTTTTCTTAAGTGATGAAGGCACCATCACTCAATAAGTGTTACACACATGTGGTTCAGGGGTTTTTGCCTCTTCTTAAACAGTTATGTTGAGCAGCATGGTGACTATTGCCCTTTCCACAGCTGAGCAAAGTGTGTCGACCCATACGACTACATATGAAGAGCTTTGATATCCACTCGAGAGGTTTTCAGGGACTGATTTAATTGATCCTATTCCCATGTTTGATTTAAGTGTGGTTTGGGTCTTTTCAAAGAACTAGAGTAATGCTGCTGGCCAAGCCCTTGGAATTAAAACCCAAGTTGGATAGCTGAATATATAAAAGCAGTTTTCCCCCTCTGTGCAGGTTATATATTTTTAAACTGAGCCTAGAGGTGCAAGAATATTTTATGAGTTTTGCAGATAGCAGCGTAAGAATTACTTGCATTGGTGAACAAATGATTCCTAATTAAGGATATGAACTGAGAACTGCTGTAGACTGTGTTCTGCAATTGGTGAAAGGCAAAGTCCAGATCCATATTCCCAAGAATACTGTCTTCATCAAAACGTTGTGTTTTAGAGAGCGTTTTGTGGAAGCGAGTCTTTGACGCTGTGCTGACAAGTGTCTTACATAAACTCCCATCTGTCACCGAGCACAGGAGAGTGCGTCTCAAATGTGGGACACGCAGCAGCAGCAAATCAACTGCCTGCTTTTAATAGTGCAGCAAGACGTTTGAAGACATTTGGTATTTTTATTACTAGCTTTTGCCACAAGATGTGGAGTTTTTTTAAAAAAATGGCCAAACGGTTTAAAAAAAGCCTTAGCTGTTGAAACACTCGCTTCCTATGCATCCAACCCTGATTTCCTGAATGAATGCCCAGGCTGTAATAGGTGAATCAGGTCTGTGGTATGGGTCTGAGGTTCAGGGATCGTTTAGAAAAACCCTTTTAAGATGTTTCTGCTTTCTGAAATGGAAACCCACTTAGACCATGTATTTATTATACTGTAATAGCTCTTCTTAATCCATTGTCCCAATGGTAAGTACAAGTGGCTACAGCAGCTGAGGTTCCTCGCAGGTTTTGGATCACAGTTATGTTCTGACAAATGGTGCCTTGTATTGTAAATGTGTTGGTTTCCATAATTTACGATTGAAACAGATGCAAAACCCACTGATGCTGGCTGGGGGTGCTGGAGGGAAATGATAATGTTTCATTTAGTCTAGAAGTTCAAACATAATCATCCATCACAGTGAAATTATTCCTTCCTGAGCAGCACTGAACAGGTGAAGAAGAGTTAAAGACACCTTCCATTGGCTGGAAGGATAGAGCACTTGGCTGTTTCTTTTTCTCCCCAGTCCTCCAAAGCTTTCTAACTTCTATAGTGATGGAGATTCATTCCCTTTCTACTGTTCTCCACTAATTGCATGGTGATCTGTGTTTAGGGGTCTGAGCTGGGTGCTGGGGAGGGGAATAAACTGATGCTACAAAGTAAAGTTTGGGTCTTTGCCAGTATGAGGGAAAAAGCTGGAGCAGTTGGCTGGGATGGGGAAGAGTAGGAGCCCAGATTTGGCAATAGCCAATGCTTATATCAGCTCATTTGGATCATAAAATTGCACTTTGGGAGACTTATCTCTTGGCTGGCAGGTTTCGCTCTTGCAACTCTCCAATGTAGCCAGCATCACTTACACCTGTGCTTTCTCAGGTAGAAACTCCCCCTCAAGCTATGTTCCAGAGAAACTAATTAGATGGTTGCCTTATTTGGAAGGTCTTTCAGCTGTTCAGGTTTGGGGGTTTTTTTTTGTGCTTATTTTCTGCTGTTAAGAAAAACAGGTTGTAATCTTTTTAGCTTCATGGAATATTTATGTCAGTCAAAGGTATGAGCCTTTGGGCATAAACCAGCCCAGTAAACTGTGTGGTAGGGAACATGGTTGCTGAAAGGGATAATTGCCGCAAATCTTGTTGAACAGTCGAAGTAAAGGTTAAGCAGCTGAAACATGTTAATTTTTTAAAAATTAATGTGTACCTTCCAGTATGGAAAGGAGGAGCAAACCTGACAGTTGTGAACTTGTTTACTGAAGTTAGCTCTTTGATTACAGGGAGGAAAAGGAGAAAGTATCAGAATGATTTTATTATTTTGCAGTTTATCAATAAATGTTAGCAGTTTGCAAGAAAGTAAGTAATTTACAGTTCACGGATACTGTATTTGAAATGGTTACTGCAACTGTATGATACAGAAAAGAAGAAACCCTGAATGGCAATATACACATAAGCGAGGACTTTGTTACTCGTTCTTTCCATTTTTCTTTTTCTTTCCCTTGGAAAAGGGTGATTGCCTGTAAGTGTCAGACTGACTGCTGACCACAGCGGCAGGACCAACACAAGTTTCCATAAAGACATTCTTTCCCAATTGGGTATCCTGTGGTGATACTGCAAGTCATGCCAAAACGTTCCCACATTGTCCCATGATACATTTGCTTCTGTAGTGTGGGTGATTTATGGCTTTTTTAGACCCTTTCTGTAAATTATGTATTTTATTTTTATAGGGCAATGGTAATATTTCTTCTTTAATATGAAAGCAAGTGTGTTACCTACTTAAACGAGACAGTAAATAACCCATTTGCTCTCTTTCCAGAACCTCTGTGGTGGCTGACTCACATATGCTATCTCTGTAACCAGGTTTGGTAGATCGTTGCACTCTATTAAATGTGCAAGTTAAGCACTCTTCCAGTGCTTCTATTTCTTCCACTGAAATGTTGACAGTTTTGGAACTACTTCCAGGAAATTTTTTTTAAAAAAATATACTTATTTTTAAGTTTTTTGGGAAGCTGAAAAGCTAAATTAAGACTGATAGTTCAGTTCCATTAAAGAAACAGCTTGAGTGCTTAAAAGTGAGAAAAAGATTTTTGATAAATAAATACATGTCAGACCTCTGACCTGTTGCTTTAATGTCATAAAATAAACAGCAGAGGATTTAACTATCTGTTTTGAATACATTAGTGAGTACTTAGAAAACAGAACATATTAAACATTGTTAAAGTTTTCATGGAAAACTCTCTGTAAAAGTGGAATGGCGTATTGTGAATTTGTTTGTACTGCTGATTCCATAACATTTCAATACAGAAGTAAACCAAAAAATAGCATTTTGAATATGCAGTTGTTTATGTGTATAAGTTCATTTCTGTCAAGCCACAGCCTTTTAAATCTTTCACTTGCATTTCTCTGTGTGCAGGCTTGCCTATTCTTTGGTCTGCGGTAACTTTTAATCATTTTTCAGATTCTTGTTAGTGTGAAAGTTTTTCTTTGCCCCTTTGCAGACAATCTTTTCCGTATTTGCATGATCTGATCTTGTTCATAAATAAAAGGTTTTACCTTTGAAAGATCTGTTTCTCTTTCTTACGTATTTTTATTACTCAGATTTCAGAATCTGTAACTATGTTATACAGACTACTTAACTTCAATACATATGCAAGTCTGTCACTATTCCGTTTAAAGGATTTCTCATAGTTTATTTCCCCTCATAACTAACTTTCTGGGATTTTCTCCTTCTACAAAAATGAGCTGTCTTGAATTCAACAAATAACAGTAATTTTGTTATGAATGGGATCCTTACCAAGTCAGTAACATTTTCTGTGTTGTAGCTTCACAGACCTGCTAGGTGGTTACTTTTTCTGTGCATAGCCCAATTTTAGGAATATTAAAATTTCTGTGTATAGTTTTTCCTCTGGCATGCTATTATCTGAAGTACTTTCATGCCCAAACTTAAGATTTTTTTTTTTTTTTCCAGCATTTAAGGTCCACTTTTTGATTAAGAGAAATATATTCAAAGAGTATTTCAAGTTACAGTATTACTATTCAAGTCATAAAACACTCATTAGAATACCCAAACAACATAATTCAACAGATGTTAAATATTAAGCTTCGGTTTTAGTTGAGCATAATGCCACCACTCATTTATTGGCTCATTTTCTTTTCATTTGCAGAATCTGAAGAAGATTCAAGAAATGGACAAAGAGGCCAGTGATGAATCCAGCACAGATCTTGATGACTTAAAAAATGCTGACTGGGTAAGACAACAATTGAATAGTGATTCAGCATCATTACTAGTGGTTTATATTTCTTTATAATGCTTTTGTAAAGTTGTTTGGTTTATGTTAAAATCACTGTCTGGTTGTTTTAAGATATGAATTAATAGTAACTCACGACAAGTTAGAACCAAATGGAGGCTCAACCTTCCTTTGCAGACAGATGAAACAGTACAAGTATCCAAGCATTACGTGTTTTCTTTAGACTGTGTTCATGGAGAAGCTTTTGCAATTTACAAGACTGGACAATTAGACAGGTATCTTGCTGACTGCCCTTCAAAGGCAGTAGGCAGAGGCACCAGCTGAGTTCCTCCAATAGTGGAAGAAAAATGTTACAGGGAAACTCTTAACAGAAAGCAGCTGGTTTTATTTTCTATTTACTCTTCTTGCCAGTTCATAGGGGAATATTATGAGGTTCTTAAAAGTACTTGATTTCAATCTCCCAGTCTTCTATCCACCACCTGTTGTTCTTCTCTCCAGCCAGTCCTGCTGCCTGGAAAATGAGAGGGAGATATTAGTGTATGGTACTCTTACAGGAAGAACAAAAGGAAATGGAGTACTGAGAGGATATTGCTAGACTTTAGGATTTAGACTCCATTCCAAAATTTCTATTTGAAGAACAACTGCTGGGAAATTTTGCAAGATGAGTCTGGCTCTAAGGAAAACAAAGTTTTGGATTCAGTCACTGTTTTAATTCACATAGTATTAGCTATAAGTCTAGAAAATTCCCTGACGTACGTGCAGTATACTTGAAATGGAGATATAGATGTATGGTATGAGAAGTTCAAATCCTTTTTCTATATTATCTTAGAGATTAATGTCACTTGAGGTGAGACGTGCAGTCCCGCTGAGTTGCAACAAAGTTTTGTTACGTTCATGAGGGTTAAAAATAGGCTTATATAAAATAAAATGGATTTTGGTTGATGTGTTAAAATAGTACAGCTGTATGTATTTGGTGGTGTCCTGAAAGGGGAATTAACAACTTTGGTTTAATCCGAGGTGCTATTCAAGGTTAAGGTATCAACTAAAATTTCTCTCTCTTTTCTCTTCAGGCTCGTTTTTGGGTACAAGTGATGCGAGATTTACGGAATGGTGTTAAACTTAAGAAAGTTCAAGAGCGTCAGTACAACCCGCTCCCAATCGAATATCAGCTCACACCCTATGAAATGCTGATGGATGATATTAGATCCAAACGCTATACCTTAAGGAAGGTCATGGTAAGTCATGAGAATCACTTGAATTTGTCAAATCTGAAATGTTCTTTTCCTTTTTTATCTTCTTTTATTCTCTTTTTTTCTGAGAAACTTGAAATTATGATTTCGTGTAGATAGTAATGTTCATGGATTTTATCTGGCATCTTAAATTTACATAGTACATTGAGGGGAAAATCATGAAACCAACAAATGTTGTGTATTTTGTTTTCCATCTGGCAGGCGTTTAAAATTCTGAGAGACATACCTATATATCATATGCTTGAAAAAATGATTTGTGTGGGTTTTATCATAACCATAAGAGTCATATTCAAAGTCCTGTCATGCTTTGCACTGAGAGATTGTTTTAGGCTTTTCTGATTGGGGGAGAACATTTATCTTGAGTTACAACATAATTTTGGGAATTCCAGAATGTGAAGCGCTACCATGTTGTTACGTGAGTGATACTGTGACAGGAAAGGAAAACCTACAGTAGTTGAAAACTTGTATTACCTACTACCTATATTACAGTGTTTGAAAACTTATGTTACCATGACCTGTTACGAATTTTCAAGGAATACTTTATGTAAACAATTTTAAATCTTCAATCTGTAGAAGCTGAGCTTAATTATTTTCAGCATATCCTATTGCTACTTTCAAGTCCAAGTCAAGACAACATGCCAAAGCAAGCTGAAGGGTGTTGATACATCTCCTCCTCCTGGATACTTATAAAGGTGGAAGTAAGATTTATCTGAGGCACTCTTTTTATCAGAACCCATTTGATATTTACTGATGTCTCCCTGTTCCTTCTTTCCTTTTGGTTTATATTGTGTTCAACATTAAGATGTTCTTCCTGATAAGCTAGCAACTGATCTAAAGGGCTCCTTATCCCTAGTAGGACATTTTAAACCCCTTTGTCAGAGGCCTGTATTTGGTCAATGTTAATATTTATACCTTGCATTTACTTACCTTCACCTGTTACTAGTTCCAGTGGAAGCATTGTCTTAGAATATTCAGTGTTCAAATGTGTTTGCTTTCCTGACAAAGCCTCACACAATCTTTGTTAGTGAGAAAGCTGTGATTCCACCAGAAAAATTCAGAGATGGGGGTGGGGAGAAGATGAGGGAGACAGAAAGCGTGCAGTTTGTTCTATCAGAGATCATTAGAAAAAAGAATAAAGGAAAACATTGGAACAACTACATGGGGAGCAAATAAATGAGTTTGTTACGAATATAAATGCCTTTTATGTATGAGCTGAAAGTACTTTCCTAATCAAGATCTGGATTTAGACTACCAGATTGTATTTATTTTCTGCAGCAGATGTCATTTAAATGTTAAATCAATAGGGTAAAATACATATCCAGGTAATGATGTTATCTGTCTTTCTGCTAACAATTCAGAGAACTGTGCTAAGTGTTCCTACTACCCACTGCAAAGAGGAACATTCCCCTTAGGACCTGGATTACTGTACGCATTCAGGATTGTAGTTTTGTTTGAATGGTAACCCCTGGGTCACCTAATTTTGCTTTTGTCAGACTAACCTTTAATTCATCTTCTGCTGAGCAAGCTCCTGCCTCTTCAGAAGAGATTTTCTTCATTATATGGCAGGTCTTGGAGGCACAGCTGCTCCTCTGCTCATCCAGACTCTCGCTGTATACAAAATCCCTGCAAGCATCTATTTTTATCCTGCTATCTTGTCTAGTAGGTAGATTGTCTAAAGTGATGTCTGGGCATAAACATGAATTGGGATTACAATCAGCTGCAGGTACAGTACCTGTAGTGCTGTCTGTGGTGCAATTACTGGCTTAGTCTGACAACTGCTAATGATACTGTGTTAGAAAAAGAACTTCTTGTTAGAAACCTTAAATTCAGTAACTTGGATTCTGCTGCAGGGTCTGCTTGAAGAATGTGCCAAGCATGTACAATAATAAGAGTGCAGCCTGACATGAAATGTGTGGAGCCTGAAGGATTCATATAGAATTGCAAGTTTAGTTAGATCACATAAATACAGCATCTTTCAGCTGACTGTCATGGGTCAAAGATGATTATATGTATTCCCATCAGAGAAAACTGTCGTGGTTCTTAAGAAGAGAAGAAAAGGACAAGAATCCTAAATCTAAATTTTAAGGTAGTCTGGGAAAGATGGATTATGTTTCTTTCTAGCAGTCAAAACGGATGTTTGGCAAAATTTAAATTTATAGGTAGTATTTTTAGACTTGGTACTTGTGAAAATGCATATGCTACTAATGATAACAAGAGGTTAAGTAATTCTTTTAAGTTAATGAGATGCAACATGAAGTCTTTACTGTTCTTTTCATTCATATAATGCTGTGTTTAAAAGCATAGCTTGATCTGTCCCTGACTGCTCAGTACTCTGAGTAGAAATTAGGAAAGGAACAGATGTTCCCATTAGGTGCATTACTTAGGAACTATTTTGGTGTTTCACACTATCAAAAGTGTTAAGAGATGCCAGTAACTGGACCTGTATGTTCTCAGCCGTCTTCTGTCATAGTTGAAATATTTGAAATTTTTTGAAGGTGTAAAATGTCAAATTCTGAGCTTTTTGTAAATAACTGGTTTCTTTGGTTTCAGTGACATTGGCATTTCTATTTCAGTACATACGAAAATAATTTCAAATTTGTCCTCTCTCTATCCAAATGTGAGAGTCCTTGTTTCTATGGCTGTTGTAGGAACAAGATAACTTTCACCCTGGCATTTTATAATCTTTAAATGTCTACCTGGAGAGATTTAATAGCATTTTGCTCCTATGGAGCACTCACTCCCAAAAAGTTAAAAATTGTGAACATTGGTAGAGTCAGCAATTGGAAACAGGGAAATTTAAGAATTAAGTTACTCTTACAGGCTTAATTTTTCTTTGTTATGCACATGTGTTAAGCTACAGCTTTTAATTCCACATTGATTCACAATTAGCTCTCTTTCCTGCCCGCCTCCCCCACTCCAAGATGTGCACCATTCGCTATCATTCTTGAGCAGTGCGTAGTGAACAGTAGCTGATAACATTTATGTTACTTTTTCAGTGGGTGGCTGTCAGGTACCTTCTATGTCGTATCCAAACTCAGCATTACATTGTGTAACAGTTAAATTCTTCACAGGTAGCAGTGCTCTTGCCTTCATATTCGAGCTCTTCACAAATACCTGTGATGCCATGGTATTAGCTTGGCCATGTTGCAAAAGGGGAGTTTAGGCATATAGATTGAAACTATTATTATAAAAAATATACAGTAATTTGAGTGGCTAATCTGAGAATCCTGTGGCATGGCTGGTTGGGTATTTTTAACAAAAAAAATTTACTTATTTCTTGACAGTATTTAGCATCTTACAGTACTTACATTAATTGCAATAACAGCTGTGCATGGACAGTATTTTCATTAGCAGGATTTCAGATGTTTCAAGCTGGACATAAGGAATGTGAGGAAAAGACTTCAACCAGTTTGTCCAGCTGAGTATTGCAAAGTCTGTCATTCTTTTATGCACAGGTCTGATTTAGTTTTACTGAGAGGTATTCAGCTGCTTTAAGCAGGGAACTATCCTATTTCATTTTCTGCCTTTGTCACATGTTTCTGTGGAAGTTTAGGAGTCATTCTAGGTAGAGCAGTGAGCTTTACAGTTCCAAATCGTGCTTTAGGGGTATTCAAAGAAGGAGGGACTCCGGTAAGTGCTATGGTTATCATGTGGTATCATAAACTTGTATCTATAGTAGATGTGCAGGGACAGCAGTGTGGGTACAGTGGCTTGTGATGTGAAGTACCAAAGCACGTTATTCTTGGATGCTGCTGCTTGAGCTTGCTGCCTGGTGTCAAATATGAACTGTGTAACAACTGTGTTAACAAAATCACTATACTGTGTGCATAATGAAAGACAGCAAATATAGATCTGCTTACAGTACTTTAGTTCACAACCGAACTTTATCATGAGCTGTTCTGGAAGTGATGTAGCATGTCCCCTCTGTCAGTTTCAGTGTCCATGCAATGTCATTTTAAATGAAAATTTCCAGATCCTACAAAACAGTATCAGTTTCATGTTGCCTATTATTTAGAGATAGCACTCCCCTACTTAATGGTGTCACCTTTTATAGTGAGACAGATAAATGGCTGAGATAATTGAATGTCAGTGATAAGTGATGTATTTTTTGTGTAAGTGATTTGCAATGTACTCCTTGTTTGGGATTACCATTTTTAAAGCTCGGGCTTCGGCCAAAGGTTACTAAGTACCATTTGCAGTTATTTTTTTGCCTGCAAATCCATATTTATATATTCAAATGTGACGGTAGCTGGTTATGAGTGAGTAGGTGATTACATGATAATTTTTTGGTGCTTTAGCTGTTTAGATCTCTAAATCTCTGGTTGATTTTTATAATCATTGGTTATACTTTCTCCACACATGAAGACTTAGGGTAGTTTTTCACTGTTTTACAGTATTTATTTAAATACTAGTTTGCAAATGGGGCCAATCTGGTATGTGGGGGAAAAAAAAAATATTTGTTGGTTGGGTTTTTTTTCCCCTGCATGTATCGTGGCTGCATCTGTGCGATATATCTCTCATTTAGACGTTAATCAAGAGCCATGAATTTTAATTAATTAAAATTAGAAGATGCATGTGAAATTTCTCATTAGAGAGAGAGTTAGTTTGAGTAAAGAAATAGATCTGGTGTGGACAGAGAGGATAAAAGCTTCTCTTCTGTGTCTTTCCTGTCAGCATCTTTTTTGGGTGTGGAGTATGAGAAGGTGGGTTCTGCCACCAGCGTTCCTGCTCTTGGCTTGTTGTCTGCGAAACATCCACTTGTTTTGCCACCAGCTCCCCGTGTATCCTGTGGAACATCACTTAAGCAGATCTTATATTTCTCCTTTTCCAATCAAATGGGAATACCGATACTAATTATACCCTGGTGGCCTTAAGTCAGGGCGAAGAGTGCCCTGAGGTGAAAGGCTCAGAGCCATGTATTATTTATTTCCTATTGTCATGCAGAGGGTTGTTCCCCAAGGCTGGAATGGAGAATATCAGTTTACAAAATGGCTGTTCTGATGGTAATAACTCTCAACTTCAGCTATCAACTTTGACATCTGATGAACAGTAACTCAGGGAAGAGAGGCTTCTCATTTCATTAGCAATCCTGCAAAGCATGCTGGCCTCAAAAAGCTCCTCAGTCTTTAAACAGAAGAAATCAATCACACCACTTAAAATAATATTCTCCTCATCATTTGACATAAAATGTCAAATCACTGTTTAATATAAACCTTTTCAATTTTAATTTTTCTTCACTATTTTTAGGAAGACAATGCATGTTGCAGAGTTTAGCAGCTTGGTATTCTCTGCCAAGCTATATGAAATTCACTCTAAGGGGCTCAGTGGGGGAAGCAAACAAAATTTGGACTGTGTCTGCGGTAGATACTTCCGGAAAGAGTCCCTGGGAAAGCAATGAAATGTTCCCCAGGAGGGACTCTGCATCCGCTTCGTTATCAGGGAAGGGATGAATCTTCTCTGGGAGGCTGTCACTGTGCCTCAGCCTGGAAACAGGGCATGTCTGAGGTGAGCAGAGCTTATAGGGAAGCTGCATGGCATTACTGAAGTTCAATTAGGGATCATATTCAGGTAACCTTATGGGCATTTAAACCGATTTTTTTTGACTGCAGCATTCCTTCGGGTTAGCAAAAGTCCATGTGATGTGACAAACCAGAGCTGTGTCTTTACATATATTTTCTGGCTACAGAGCTTGTATTAATAGTTTCCCAAAGAAAAATGAGCCAACTGACCTTTAAAAAAAGAGTAAGAAAAAAGAAAAATTGAAATTTGGGACATTTGGTCTAAGAAATATAGTGTCATGGGGAATTTCTGTCAAATTGGAGAGCAGGGCTGATAGCCAGCTCCTGTCTAGTAATAGAAGGTGCCAGAAGGATATATAGCATAGGATGCTCTCTCATCCCTGACAGTATGCCTGGGCACTGTGCTGTACAAAGACTGAACCTGACAGGTGGATTTTTTTTTTAAGCAAATCCGTACACTTATTCCCGTCTTACAATTTACAAATTCTTCAGAGGATAGGAAAACTTCCATTGCCTTCTTTTATATCCTGTACGTATAGTCGACTGCTGACTCTTTCCTCTGATGTCTTGTATATGGTCTTATGTCTCAATGAGGTATCAGAGAAAGAAATGTCTGTCTCTCTGGAGAAAACCAACCAAGCAAGCAAACAACCCTCACCAAGCCCCTTTTCTACAGAAATATATGATTTACAGTGAGGAAATGCTCTTCCTTTAGTTCCAGTGGCATGCCACTGGCATTATAGTGATTTACTTTCTAGACATATTAACAAACTTGGTTTTACACTTGAGTAATCTTTAAAGTGCAGGTGAAGAGGTAGCTATGAAATCATGTTCAGGGCTTCCCTCTCCTTCCGCTGGGATTTACACACAAGGGCACCTCTTCATGGCCAGAGCAGCAGAGCCATGTGGTAAAGACAAAAATGAAGGGGGACGTATTTTTCATCCATTGCTCCAAGCAAATCGTTGGCGATTGTGCCGAATCTGGCTTTGCTCACACGCCAGTGCTTGGAGATCGTAAGGAGATCAAGAAAACTGAGGCCTTAAAGAGCATCCATGTTTTCTCAGAAGCTACCAACAGCATATTACAGACTGTGTAATGGTTGGCAGTGAGACATGGTTCAAATAGTTGTTCTTAAAAGTGGTGCTGGCACCTTTTCCTCCAAGCTTCATCTGCATTCTCCCATAGACATGATTGCAGCCTTGATGTGATTTCAAAATTTCAAAATCCTGAGTATTGCTGATTAAAGCCGCTGCAGTTGTGGTTATTCAGCAGCTATCTGCAAAGCTGAAAAGCTGTTATCTACATTTTTGCTTGCCTGTGCTCTACATATGGATTGCTCAGGACCGGTGGATTTTTACGTCTGTTGCAGATGTCAGAACACTGCAAGCTCTGTCAGGATGGTTGTGAGTTTTAAATTGATCTCATCATCTGCATGAATATGAATGCAAACCATGGAAGTATATATTTCATTTTCTCCTTTCCAGGTCAACGGTGACATTCCGCCTCGATTAAAAAAGAGTGCCCATGAAATAATCCTGGATTTCATCCGATCGCGACCTCCATTAAATCCTGTATGTAATCCAGTGGGCTTCATTCCTAACAAAAAATGTGGCTTTTTAAAGCATGTTGTGTCCAGGGAATATGTTAAATATTACGTTTTCTGACATGGGCTTTCAAAAATAGTCTTCTGTATATAGAACATGGTCTCTTAAAGAACAGTGTCGTAGTATCTTGCACCTACCAATTAATAGCTATTATTACCAGCAGCCTTTTATCTCTGGGAAAGCCTAATGAATTGGGGAAAAATACAATCATCTTTCCAGTTTATGTGAGTTTTACAACTGAGCGCATGTAAAATCATATCACAGCATTCCACATTTTTTTCCAAAAAAAGTGTGAAATCTGCTTTCAAGGAAGCACTGTTTTATGTAAATATGATTATCTTTATATCCCGAGGCCTCGGCACGAAAACTGAAACCAACCCCACCACGGCCACGCAGCCTTCATGAAAGGATACTGGAGGAAATCAAGGCAGAGAGGAAGTTACGTCCAGTCTCACCTGATGAGATAAGGCGTAGCAGGCTGGGTAAGCACATTGCTAGTTTTTACCTGCAGCATCCACAGAAAACTTCCCACATAAGATGCAGCAATATTTTTGATGTCTGTGCAGATGTCGCTGAAGGTAAAATTGTTCTTGTCCCTTCAGAAGAAGGAACCTACAGGCTTTGCTAGGGCTATGCAGTCTTTGTGCTAAGTTATTTTTAAAAATAAGATTCTTCAGCTTGATTCGCTTCATGTTTTTAATGTAAGTAGCAGATAAATTTAATGGCATTATATTGCTTGTTGCACATGACAGTTAATATTAGATTTGCGCAGAATGGAATGGATATTGCTTCTTACCAGTGCAATAGTCCTTACATATCTGCAAGGATTCTTTTATGTGTCTGTTTTTAATTAATTTTATTCTCTTTGTTTCCTGTTGTTAGCATTATCAATTTCCTTATTTTATTTTAAAATCTGCTTTTATTTTATTTGCTGAATCTGCTTCTATTTTGACTCTAAATATTTACTACATTTTTTTAAGTTATGGAACATGTGTTTGTATATATTTTCAGTGGGCAAATAATTCAGACTTGCACTGCAAAACATTTCATTTATCCAGTGTATATTCAACAACCCACTATGAAATTATACAAATACTATGCTTTCCAACAACCACCCATTTGCACGTGTTCAATGGTTCTGATGACAAAAGCAGGACAAATATAGTCTTACATTGTGACTTACATTTCTTCAAGAGCACGGTATTTATCTGTATCAGAAAAACTGAGCTAGCTGGATTTTTGAAGGGTAAATGTGGCATCTTATGGCTGAAAAGCATGAAATAATCCACATGTACTCACTCTTGGTGCTTTTTGCAAAATATTTGTGCTTGCCACCTGTGCTTAAAGGCACTGGTCCAGATTCAAGGGGATTGTGACAACCCATTGTCTGCAGAGAAAAACAATTTCATCACTCTTGCTTTGTTGCATTGTTTTTGAAGTGCTCTGTACAGTTTGGTGAATGCTTGGGTATATTTTTAAAAGCATGGTGTTTTGAATATTGTTTCTTTGGGCCTTCCAGTTTCTGGTTTGGATTTATGCTTGCTATATCAGATTATGTTTCTAATAGTCCTAGACATTTTTCCAGATGTAGGAAGCTTGTAAAAATGTGGAACAATTCCTTACTTTTCTTTCAGACATTCAGTTTCAGTATTTTAGATGTTCTCCATCTGGGAACTATCATGTCCTCTCAGGGGCAGGGCAGCAAATTTGATCTAATAGATCTTTACAGTTTCTAACTGATATGAATGACATCAAAGCCATTTAGTAAACAGTTTCTAAAAACAATGTTAAATTTTGGAGTATTGCTGTTTAGCACTTCCTGGGCTGATTTCAGGGCTTGGCTTCCAGTGAGGGATAGCTGTCTTCCACGAATTCTTCATTTTTTGTTAAAGAATTAAATTTTTGTGTTTTGGAACTGTGGTAATTCCATTTCAGTCCAGTGAATTGTTTGGAGTAAATGCCATATTACTGGATTTGTAAAAGGGGATGCACGCAAATTTTATTTCCCAAGTGTTTATTTGCTGCTGGCATGAAGAAGAAAAAAGAGCAGGGGCCTTGAAGATAATTTTTTCTTATGTTGAAATATGAGGTTTTGTTCTTTCTCACATTGAAATGATTGTTATGTCCAAAGCTCCTTTTAGACTAAAATGTGTTTGTGTAGAATTGGGAACGGAGGCATAGGATCATAGAGTAGTTTGGGTTGGAATGTATCTTTAAAGTTCAGCTAGTCCAACTTTCCCTGCAATGAGCAGGGACATCTTCAACCAGATCAGGTTGCTCAGAGCCACATCCAACCTGACCTTGAATGGTTCAAGGGATGGGGCATCTACCACCTCTCTGAGCAACCTGTGCCATTGTTTCACCACCCTCATTGTAAAAATTTCTTCCTTATATCCAGTCTAAATCTCACCTCTCGTAGTTTAAAGCCATTACCCCTTGTGCTATTGCAACAGGCAATGCTAAAAAGTTTGTCCTCATCTTTCCTGTAGGCCCCTTTAGGTACTGAAAGGCCGCTATAAGATCTCCTCAGAGCCTTATCTTCTCCAGGCTGAACAACCCCACCTCTCTCAGCCTGTACTCATAGGAGGGGGGCTCCAGCCCTCAGATCTTTGTGACCTTCCTCTGGACTTGCTCCAACAGGTCCATCTCTTTCCTGTGCTGGGGACTCCAGAGCTGGGTGCAGTACTCCAGGTGGGGTCTCACCAGAGTGGAGCAGAGGGGCAGAATCACCTCCCTTGATCTGCTGGCCGCGCTTCTTTTGAGTCATGCTACTGACATTCAGTATGGTACAAATAGATCTACCAATATAGTTTAGTTGGCCACTGCATGTAATTTAATGTAACAACATGTAAGGTAATGAGGTTTAAGGATTATAAATCTGAGTTGAAACACCATGTGGGACACTTGCACCATCTGGACAGAAGTATTTGTTGCTATTAAAAAGAAAAAAAAAAAAAAGCATTAGCATGAAATATTTAGGAGTATAAGGTACGTTGTGCATGCCCCGGAGTTATTGCTTGTTGCTGAGTATATAGCAGTCAAACACACAACTACACTTGACTATTGGGGTAAGGGGGGCTGTACTCTTGCAGTTCCTCCTCTGCGATATGGGTGGACCTGTGGGGTGTGTTTCCCAGCAGCCACAGGCTGTGCCCCTCTGCTCTGCAAGACATGTGTGTACGGGTAACATCTTCTCTACCCTGAGCTGCCACTGAGAAAAGCCAGCCTGTAGCTGGCCACTCTCAATCAAAAACTTCTTTGGAAATACTCATTTAATCTTGGTGGCTGTTCTCACAAAGGGAGAGGTTTGAGTAGAGGAATTGGAGTGAGCTTTCAATTCACCTCATAAAATCATCAGAATAAGGTATCAAGACGAACACAGCCTTGAGATACATGTCCTTTTACTTAAAAGCATGGATTTGTGACTCAAGCAAGTTAAGCTAATGGAGCTTGGAGAAAACTTTGTTTCATGTACATGTTTTATCAACCTTCAGTTTGGACTCAGCATTAGGTGGTAAACACGCTTATGCTTTAAAATGTGTTTGCCTTTATGCTAAGTTTGGACAGGGATTTAGATACTGTTTCTGTAGCTGTTATCTGTGCCTGATGTTGTCTAGTTAATGAACTACAGGAAAAATAGCCTGACTCCCAAATTTGGCTCTGAGTCAGCCACCTACTGCATTCACTACATAGATTTATTCTCGTGAGTAAAACTTGTCCCAGCGCAATCTTTTTTAAAACATCTTTTAATGCAGTGGTATGTGTGGCTGACAGGCCCTTTCATACCAACTTGCATGTTTATCGCCTGTCAAGACAGACAGAGAAGCTGATGCCAGTTTTGATGTGTTCTTGTACATTCTTGTTGCTGGGCTTGGCCTGCTTATTTGGATCAGTGCATTGAAATTTTGTTTTCAGTTGAGAAATATTTTGAGTGTCTACTCCCTGAATTACACTGTTTAATTGGAAATGTAGATAGGGCTTTCTAGAAATAAAAAACATCTGACTGTTTTCTTATCCAGGAATAAAATGGTTAGAGGCCCAGAAAGAGGAGGATAATATTATGGATACATTTTAAAGGCTAAGTCCACCTAAGGTTTTTCAAAAGAACAAGAATCAGCACAAATCACACTCTGTTTGGCCTTTTTTTTTTCCATCCTGTTCAAGGAAACTACTGCTCAAGCTTAGCTTGAGTGTCTCTCTTTATTAGTTTAATTATAATCATTGGAGATTATGCTTAAAAAAAATAGAAATATCTTTATTTCAGGTCACTGAAACTTGTGTGAAATGTGACTTTGTACTTTCAATTTTTTTTCAGCTCTTTCTCTTTCTTTCTCTCTTCTCTCTTTCCTTTCTCTCTCCCCTTTCTTTCTTTCATTTTAATTGAAAATATTCCATTTTAAGATACTTGCCTTTTGTTTTGATATTTGATTTATTCAATTCAAAAAATCTCATTCTACAACTATAAAAATATATTTATAATTGCTCTGTTTGCAAGTCCCATTTATGCTACTGTAGTTTTCAGACTTTGAGCTTTACTACAGTAAAGCAGTGGTATGTCTGACACATTTTGGATTTAGGCAATAGAATCCAAAATGTCTCAAGTGGATTTAATCTTTTCGTTTCATTACCTCTGCTTTTCTAATAGCTGAATTGTTTTCTTTTTGTTGTTTTTGTTTCTTTTTTACAGCAATGCGGCCACTTAGCATGTCTTACAGTTTTGACTTGTCAGGTAAAAGGTGCAACAACACCTGACGTGGTTATTGTGCTTATTGTGAAATTTGTTCCATCTGTTTGTTGAACTCCCATTTAAGAAAGAAACTTGAAGGGATTCTTCCAAGATATGGTCAGTGAAAATAAAAATGAAGATAAATTACTTATTAATACTTACATTTCCCTTGCCACAAAAGAATGCCTAGGTACAGGAAACAACTGTTTTTCACCTGAACTGGAGTGCTTGAATTCTGTTTAAATAAATAACCAAAATAAGGTGGCCCAGAGCTATTCCAAACTCTAAAAAGGATTGCAGAATACAGTGTCACCTTCAAGTCTGATTTACTTATTTATTAACCTCACCCTTGTATCTTTACGCTCACTTTTTGACTAGACCATCTTTTGCAGTACTTGATTTCTCATGAGGATACAAAAACTAGTTTTGAACTCATCTACCTTTCTCGATTTAATGAAATACACCTTTGAATACTAATCTGGAAAGGAACTGTCAATTCTGCTGAGTGTCTTTACTATAAATGCTTTGTGAATTGTGTACTCAAAAGACATTAACTCAAAAGAAGCTAAACCTTCCTTCTTTACTGGTTAGCAAAATAAGTTGCTAAGATTTGCTGGTGATAGCTGATACAGAGGATTCGACAGCTGATCCTTCATCAGCCATCTAATATAAAATTTAAAGGTTCCTCCTGGTGGGCCGTTAGTTAGGACGTGCATTAACTGTATGAACATGTTCTACTTCAGAGACAGCAACATCAGCCAGAGTTTGTGCCTACTAGCCAGAAAATAAATTCATTCTTCCCTCATCCTTTCCTGGATGCTCAGGCCCAAAGATTACATCACTGAGGCTGGAAATATTCTATGTTAGCCTCAAAGGTTTGTCTGCTGAGGAGAGCTCTTGTGCTGGCTCTTACCTAATTTCCCCATGGTGACTCCTGAGAAAAACAGTCTCCAAATAAATCCACACTCTCATTTTGTGAAGAAGCAACAGCAGCTGTAACCTCCCCCCTTCTTCCAGTTGCACGTAGGAACACCTCATCTGGGACTTTTGCAGAGTTTTCTTCCTCTGTTTCTCCATGCACCCTTTTAACCTCATGTGGTTATTTTCCCCAGAGGAAGGCATAATCTGACTGAAATGCTAGTGTATTGTGAACTAGAAGGACCATATAGAAGTTTTTTTGATTACCATAATATAAAAAATACAATAGTTTTGTAATACGGGAGTGAAGTTCCCAAGTGACCTTTCTGTGACTGTGGCTTCACGTTCTGGCTGAGTCAAGCGAACAACTTGCCGCTGTCAGGAGGCGAGGAGCGGCTCTTTCTGCTCCCTCTCCTCCCCAGGCTCCCCTCTAAGTGTGTGATTTCCCCCTCCTCCTCTGTGCCAGTCCTGCTCATTTGTTCACGAGATGACCTGGTTAAACTCATGTAACCCAGGAACAAATACTCCTATATTTTTAGCAGGTTGATTTTCTGCTCTTCTGGTGATTTAAACCTGCTTATTATCTGATCAGATGATCAGAGAGCTGGCTGAGGGCAGACGATGAGCCTGGGTGGATGGGAGGAAGGAACAGGCTCTGCCTGTCAGAGGCGGTGGCAAGCTGTTAATCCACCTCAAGCCCTTTTGTGAAACCTTACACTCATGGCATATTGTACAGCTACGACGGCTCTCTGGTGGGATTCAAATTATATATGTACTTGGTATCATGTTTTACTCCACTGAAAGCTGAAGGGTCCTCACGGGGTCAGATAATAGCATTAACAGGCAAACTTCAGTTTTCAAAAAGTATTGCTGCTTTCAGATATGCCGAAAGTTCCTTCAGTTTTAAGACTACTGCTGAATGTGCCAGTGACCAACAAAAGGGAAATGCTCAGATCTGTCCTTCTACATGTGTCTGTTTGCTTCTTCTTTTGCCTTTTATTTCTAAGAATCCTGAGACATCCTCATTTGTTTAAATCCAAACAGTACTTTTGTAAAAGCTCCTTTCATAATGCATTAATTCATTACCATAATGTTTTTATTTTAAAGAATTAGCTCCATAGCAATTTATACTGTTCTTGGATTTACTCTTTTTGACTGACCATCGAAGAACTCTTCCTGTTTTCTTTATCCATTTTCCAAATGTGATTGTTCCTGTTTTTTCAAGTCATGTGGTTCTCAGCAAGTAGTATCTTATGGCGTGACTGAGTGATCTGATAAATTGTCTTTACAAGTAAATTCAGGATGATTAAAACGTTCCAGTTAGGTAGATGTGAGACACCAAATGAGGAGTACAAATGAATTAGATGGGTTGGGATGTCAATAGGAAGCAGATAAGCGGTAGTTTTGAATGTTGTTGCTTTGTGTGCTTTTACTTTTTTCATTATTTTTGAGGCAGGGAAGCTATACTGTGCTTTCGTTCTGTGATCACTGTTTCCACATACTTTTTCACTGCGAAATTTCATTGCTCTCTGCTTGATGGAATTGCTGTAATGAAAAAACACAAACCAGCTGAAAACCAGAAGTGTTTCCTACCAAGTGCTAAAGGACAGGTGCAGGCTTTTATTATGTGTGCTGTCTACAACTGGGATGATACAGATAAATTCTGGGAAGACTTTAGCTGGCACCGAGCCGGTGTAGTTGGTATGTCACTCTGCCCGGCTCCGCACATCTGCCTGCTGTTGTCATCCTGAAGAGGAGAGGAGAGGCGTATGGGAACTCCTTTTACACTGCTATTTCCTACTGGTAGAATAGAAGGAGGAAGCGGTAGCCACCTGTAATGAGAGTAATCTGAGAGGTACTTGGATATCAACTAGGGACCAGGGCAGTCATTGTGTGCTGCTTCTAATAGAAAAAATATCTTACAAGCAGGTTCACTTCTATGCACGGCATTGAAAGTCGTTCCCACTCTTAACGCTCAAGTTCTGACCTCAAGGCTACATGTGCCTGGCTGCTTTGAAGCTGTTACTTCAGAAGCAGCTTGTACATTTTGGTGGCGGGGCAGCGCAGGGAGAGAAGAAAAAGGAAACTGAAACATTTAAACCCAAGCTTCACGGGGGTTATTCCTGTTGTTCCCAACCCTGTGAGGTGATGTGTATCATTGTTGGCTTTATATGATCTGTGTCTCAGACCAGTGTCAGGAAGGAACTCCACCAGGTCCCGGTAATCTCTTAATTTAGATAACACAATAATAAATGTGATGCAAACACCAGCAAAAGACCGGCAGTTTGATATAGTGATTTATAAGGTCTCAGGTTCGACTTCAGCATCTAAGTCCATTGAAAGGAACAGCACATCTCTGTTAGCATTATTCATTATATAATCTTTCCCAGTATATGATCAGCATCATATAGCTACATTAATTCTGCAAATCCATTTTAGCCTTCTTTTAAACTCAGTGTAAAATTGACAAGGTTGAGAAGTACATTTGCTGTATAGAACAAAATTCAGGCTTCTGTTGTCATTATTTGCCAAGGAGAGCTGGTTAGGAGGCAGACAGCATATGGTTACATGACTGCTGTGGTTTGCATGTAATCTGTGGTCTGCTTAATTCCTTGTTTCGTAAGAGACGTAATCTTACATGTAAATAAAGGTGCATTTCATATTATCTTAGGGTGGGTTTTTTTTTTTTTTTTGTCTTCCCCTTCTTAAGGCTGGTCAGGGAAGGCCAACACAAAGATCAAGTAATCAAATCAAGACCTTCTCTTCTTTCATTTGCCTGTTGTAATGATAGCTTAGAAGAAACTCAAAAGAAACCAAACATATTCATCCAATTTGCAGATAGCGTTCATTGTACTTGCTGCCTGAAAACGCAGAGAAATGACACGCTCCCAGTGTATCTGACTCTCTAATAAAATCTTAACCCCAGGGTGTTACTCACACAAGCCTTTTTTTTAACATAATTTGAATCCTCTCCAAAACGTTTAGATGTTCTATGAAACTGGAGATTGTGAAACTACTAATAAAATTTAAAAAAAATAAATTTAGGTATTTGTTTCAAAGAATTGTCCATTAATTTCCTCTGTCATATTCATTTTTATAAGCATTAGTCTAATGGTTGCTCCTGACTTGTTTATCCTGATTAATTTTATCTTGTTTATGATGATGTACGATTATTTGCCACATGGTAATGTTTCTGTTGCCTGAGTACATCACTAAAATAGCTTAAAGTAATCATTTTTTGGTCTGTAGCTGCTAACAAATCCTGGTTTTAATTTTGGAACAAGTTATTTTTGCTGCAATCTCTTAGCTGAAACTGTAAAATTTCATGATCCCTTCCTTAAATTATGATAATCCTTTTATTCATGTATATCCAGTACTGTAAGTGCAGGAATCATAAACTGAACTTGAGCACTGTTGTCAAAGCAGATTTTATAAATAGGATGGTTTTCTAATTTTACTGCTGTAAAATTTGTTGGTTTATTGTTGTTTTATTCTTTAGTGCTTGCAAGCTGTAAAAAACACTCCGTTTTTTTTCTTTAAAGGAAAGAATAACATGATAAATGACATTTTCTGCTGAAGAGCTCTTCAAAACAAATACTATGAATTGTATTCTCAATTCACCTAAAGCTTCTCTGGTATTTCAAGAAGATTTTATAAATTATATGTTTCTGAACAACTCATACATTTGTGAGCTTAAATAACACCTGTTTTACGCTTTGTAGATAGTGATTGGCTACATAAATTATCTCCAAAATGGATCAGAAATTTCCCTTTCTGGGGCCTAAAGAAATGGCATCTAAATTCTTAGAAAACAAACCAAAACAAACCCCCAAAACAACAAACAAAAAACCCCAAACAAAACAGAAAATAACAGAAAACTGGATATCCACTTCATCACCTCTTGTAGTATTAGGGGATGTCTGGTGGATATTCCCTCCTCTTTCCTTTCCCCAGAGCTATCGTATGTTTTATTTTTTGGAAAGAGGGCCATTCTGTTGGTCTTCCCATCATTTTTATTCTTGTGCATCCAACAATACTCACAGGCCATTCTTCAGCCTCCCTGAAGAGGCAGAGGAGTCACCACCCAGGAAGGTTTTGAGAAGAGAGACACCACCTTTGGCTGTTGTGGTGTTGGTGCCAGGGGTGCTTCATTGGACAGTCTGTTCAGGAACCACCCTGTGCAATCAAAAGACAAATCAAAGGTTTTTCTCTTTCGGGAAACCCTGAGCTGCTTCCATCAACTGCATGCCAGCTAATTATGAGGTCTCAAGTGATATTGGCAGCAGGGAGGTGAGGCAGTTCAGTTTTTATTTTCCTGCTGTCTCTTTCTGGGGTTGTGTTGAGCGGCTGGTAGAGCAGGAATGCATTTGATGTGGAGGACGCCCATGCTGTACTCTCAGAAATCTAGGAGGAAAAAAACCATGACCTATAAGCCATAGTGCTTGTCAGGACACCCATTAGCAAAGCCTTTGAAGATAGGAACTAAGGGTTAGAGAGTCTAAGTCTTTGATTGCAACTCTTTGTAGGGAGGACCTGAAGGCAGTAATAACACTGGAGTACACAGATTCATAGGCTTGGAATGTCACCATGCCTTTAATAGTCCAAATAATTGCCTTTTCTTGTACTCCCAGTTGAAGGTATGATTTACAGGGGAACTATAATACATCCCCTGTCCTTTCCAGCTCAGTTTCTAGCATTTAACAATAACCTAATTAATTCTTTAAAATGTATATTGATTTAACTTATTCATCTTCTTATTCCTTTTTATTAGCTACTCTGGTGAGAATGTTGTAAAATAGACCTACTACTGCAACTGAAGCTTTGTCTAGACTGTGTATTGTTAACGTACCTAGTGCAAGAACGGCCTTTATCAATGCAAATTGTGTTGTAGCAGCAGTGACCGTGTCTGTTTATACCAGGGCAACTATGTAAGAAACTCCAAATGATGTGTGAGTACTTACATTGCTGGCACTGGGATATCTGGGTGATATCATTTGTCATAGTCCTCCTGGTAACCTAAGGTACGAGTCATTTGACCTTCTGTGCCTCTTTTCACCGTGTATAGAAATGGGAATAATAACTCATCATTACCCTAGCCTTAAAATACCTGGAGGTACTTTGTTATTACAAGACTGGGGAAGGAGTCCTATAATTACACGGGTAGAAAAACACATTTGTAGAAAGACCAGATGCTTAGGCATACATGCAAATGAGAGATTAAAAGGTTCTCTTCCTTCTCCCTCCAACATAATTTTCTCCAGAGTGGAATACTGCACTTTGTACTTTTACAGGGATAAAACTGATTTATCAGACCAAACTCTAAGCTCTCCTAAAATATCAAAGCCTAGGTCATTATCTTAATGTCTAAGCTAAGCTAGGCTAAGCACAGCAGGCCCAATGCTTACGTTATCCAAGATGCATCTTCATTGCATGCTGGCAGAAATCCCGAGTAATTTATTCAGTGGAGTTACATCCTTGTAAAACTCACGTAGATGAAAATAGAGCTGGAGCCTCGTGTTTCTGCAGTTAGTTAGAAGATTTGACATCAGAGACATATTTTTAATACAAATGACCATGCAAACCTAAGAATTGTGCATATTTTGGATGAATGCTAGTCATTTAGCTCATTTTCATTCCTTTTCTGGATACTGCAGAATAAAGTGTAATTCTATCCTCACAGGGAAAATTAGGTTTACTTCATGCTAAACCTTCTAATTTGTGTGGCGTTGTCTTCAGATTCACTGGAAACCCACCTGTCCAGATACAGTTGTGCATTCTTCTGATACTTGTTATATAGTTAATTATAGACGATAAGTTGAAGGGAGAATATTTTTGGGTTTAACAGAGGATTACATTTTTTTTAAGTTGATTGGTATTAGCCTGAGGTTGGTTTTTAGTGTTGTGCACCGCAGCTTTTTCCACTGCTTTCATTCTTTCATACTGCTTCTGTACCACAAGCCATTGCCTGTAGTTCCCTGAGCAGTGTATTCCTAAAGTAAATAATTGCACACATCTAACTATCGCAATTTTTTTTTTTTCCTTTTGTGTGTATTGCCTTGACAGTAAGATTTGAGAAGGCAAAATAAAAATCCGGTCCAAACACCAATTGTTCTGTTTCTTTTGCCAGATGTTTCTACGCCAGAGGCTGGAAGAAAATTATTGGATGCCTCTGTAGTGAACGGTGGCCTGGCACCACAAGGAAAGCAGAATGGGGCCACGCAAGTGACAGTACAACGCAAGAGACTCCTTAAGGCTCCCACATTGGCTGAACTTGACAGCTCAGATTCAGAGGTAAAAAATCAGGACACAACTTGCTTCTTGGTTTGTCAGAATTGAGTCTTATTCCTTAATTTGCTGATTTGATCAGATGAGAAGTGACTTTGCAGATTATAATCTGAATTTTCCATGACTGCTTTGTCAGCCCAGAGAACTTAAAAAAACGTTAGATCACACCTCAAAAATGAGAATATTCTTTAAAAATCTTAAATGCTAATTTTGGCCTAAACCCAGTATTTACTTATTTTTCTAAATGCCCAGTATCTGTCCAGAGTGTATATGTAGCAATTACGCTTTTGAGACTGCAAGGCAAATGTGTTGCACCCTTCTGGCACCTGTGCAGGAGCAATCACTAAAGGCCGCAGATGTGAGGCCAGCCTCACCGTACCAGCTGTTAAATAAAGAGCATCAGCTGTGCCAGAGCTGATGTTGCAGTTGGATGCAAATGTCAGTACGTTAGTTTGCTATATAGGCTTGGGAAGTAACACCCAACCAATGTTTCACAGATAGGGACAAGTAAATACCACTCAGGTGGAGAAACAACTCTGAATCCATCCTCTCTCACATGGAGAGTTAAAGATTTGAAAAAGCGTAAAAAGGAGAAAATCTTAAAAAAGCGCTCTAGTTTTAAAGCTGCATGTATGATCCTCAAGAAGTACCAACATTACATCCTCAAGAATGAGCTTTGTCTTCTGCACCAGTAGAATTATTAATTGAGTTTGGACCTTTCTGAAAGTTAAGCTGTCTGGAAAGCACATGCAGGCAGGGTTTATTCACAAAGGCTAATTTTAGCCTGGGGAAGGCAGTCTTCGCTGACTCTCTCTCTAGTAAATGGGGAAGGAGGGGTTTCCTGACAGGGCGCTCACAAAGGCGTCTAAGCTGAAAGATAGGAGGCTGGGGAGAAATATATGTGGGGAGAAATTTATCTCTTTGCCCACTTTCTTGATCTGTGAAAGGTTGGCCCTCTTTGTATTAGGGGTTATCCTATGGGTGGCTTGTGTGGGTGCATAATTTGGTGTGTCTATTCTGAAAGCAGAAGAGATTTGCATTCTGAAATCTCTCAGCAGTCTTTAAAATTACAATGGAGGCTATATGAGGTTTTGTTAATATGAATGAAGCTGGGCAGGATGCAGGAATATTAAGACCTGTCAACGAGAGTTAGATCTTGAACTTACAGCTTCCCGGCTTGTAGCTAATGCAGCGTGGTATTTCACACAGAAAAATGAGCAAAAGTCAGTAAAAGAAAATTCTGTAAAGGGAAATGTGAAGTGATTCTTGTAAAAGAGAGAAATAAGATGTCTGACTGTGACTATTGATTAGGGAATACTGTGTGGACAAGCAAAGTCATATAGAACAAGCTCTGGAACATACAGCAAAAGATAAATTGAAAATAAATCAACAACACTGAGCTGTCACAGAGAACAGATGCTGTACTGATTTGAGTCAACAGAAGTAGCTGGTGAAGCAATTAAGATGCTCAGCAGAATACTGGTTGGGGCTGAGGAACAGTGATGAAGTAGTATAAATAAACAAACTGAAGGGAGTTTGAGTTTTCTGAGCTGAAGAGGGGGGTTGGACATAGAACATTTGAAGAAAGTGAAGATTGCTCTGTCAAAATATCTTATTTCTTTCCTGACTTTTACTTTGTATGTAACACACAGAAGAGCCTATGTGTTGTCCTGATTGCCTATAAATGACTCGGCCACCTCTTTGCCTGCAATTTGAATTGGGCTTAACCTATTTAGAGTTACTCACTGGGAGTTAAATTATGACTATGTTATGCCCTAAATTACAGACTGCAAATATCTGCACTGCTGAGCTGTGGACCTCCAAATGAGCTATGATGCAGACACATTTTTTTCCTCCTTCCCCTTTGTTCTTCTCTCAGCTGTGTTGTGATGCAGACTACGCCCCAACACTGAGTATTTCCAGCCAGAGGTGAAAGGGAAGGTCTGATACAGCCCTATGCCCATTTTCTGGCAAGGATGAATATTGTACAACCCGTTCCTGCTTTCTGTCCTGGCTTTTTTCTGCATCGCCACTAGAATCAGTCTCAGAGGGGATCAGGAAGTGCCATTTTGCTTTGTGTGGCTAAAAGTGATTTTTGATACAGATATAAAAATGGTATCTTCCTAATGAAGCTACAGCTATCTGGACAAAAAACATGTCAGTAACATATTCAGATGTTTTAAGGTGGTGCCTTTAAAGCTGCAGCCTTCTCGGTACATGTAAAATTCTAGTTGTTTAGCGCTCTGTGGAGAGGTGCGCAGTCCCAGATGTTGGGTTGATCCAATCTCAAATGTAAAATGTCAGATAGTCTACCATAATAGTCAACATGTATTGATATGAAGAAATTCATACAATGGTTCATCAGTACTTCCTACAGAAGTTTTCATTCTCAACAAAGCCTTCCATGTTTGAGAAATTGTAGGGCAGTATTAGCATTTTCAGTGCATATGTTTGTGCATAGAAAAAGTAATTTGAAATGACAAACCAGGAATACCTGTTGTCTAAATAGGATGATATGTCAAATTTAACTTACTCCTGGCTTCCATTCTCTCTGAGTTGGTTGTTTATACTAACTATTTTTTATACTTACCCATTGGCTCTGACAGTTCATTCCTTCTCATTCTTTAGAATAAGAAGTGTGGCTTCTGGAATCTTTCTTGTATGCCTTTACCATAGAGAAGCACCTTACTCCTCTATTTTTGTCCACTTCTTTCAATCTGTTGGGTTTTTTTTTTTTTGAGACTCTTAGGCCACTGGAATAGCCAGTGTTCATCCATTACTGGTGAAGTAACTAGGAATCGTCCACAATAATGGGAGCAGGATGGAGACACCTCTGTTCTACCTAATTTTGCAACATGTGACAGACATATCCATCTCACGTTCAGAAGCGGAGTGAAGAATGGTCAATACCTGTTTCTTTCCATTGACAGGTGGCAACTAGCAAAATTAGATGGACATGTGAGATGTTTCTGTAATCCTTATTTTACAGTTTTACAGTAAAATACATGTAAGATTTTGATATTTTCCGTTGTGCACGTTGTTTAGTCTCTCTTCTGTCTGTGCCAGTGTTTCAGACACAGGAAAAATAGAAGAAAAGGGAGAACAAAAACCCCAGAAAAGCATGTGAATAAACTCAATGCACAGACTCTTGCTTGAATCATGATTCAGTCTTTTGTAAAACTTGACAGCATAAGATGCCAACAACTGAAGCACTCAAAATTTTTGGTCAGGACTAGGTAGGGTCCCACAGAACAAGAGACTTCTGTAGAACAAGGATTGCTTGGATTGTGCTCCAGAGACAGCTGTTCCCTGCCTGCTCCTCAAAAAGTCCTCTCTGAAGCCCTGCCTGCTCTTCATTCATAAAAATGAGCAGCGTGGCACCATGGTAATGTTTTTTTAATTGACTGTCGACTTAGTTCTTCATCTTAGTTTGTTAGCTTCTCTGGCAATGAGTGAGTAATCTTCCACTCAGAAGAATTTGACTTCTACAAATTGAAGAGTTTAGTAGTTCCCTTTACACAGGGGTTATTCTCCTTCACAAAATTTAGATGTTTAACTTTAGACTCGTGAACACTGTTGCACCCCTTCTAAAGAGCAGTGCAGCCAACTTTCTTACAAGGTCTCCAGTGGTCCTTTAAGGCAACCGTGCAGCGTGAAGCAGTGATATGCAAAGCTAACTGAGCTAGCTCTGTAGCTAAACTGTCCTGGTTTCTGGAAGTAAAACTATTGATGTAGTTAAATGTGCTGCTCAAACTTCCCTTCAAGCTTCCTGTCTCAACTGTTTTGCAGGGTCACACTTGATGTTTTGGGATCTGAGCTAGTTTGAGTCCCTTTGCAAAATACTGTGTTGTGGCATATATGTGGGAACAGTATACATCACAGTGTCCTCACATACAACGCGTACTCTTGGGCTGAGCACAGAGTACAGATCACCTGATGGGAATTTGTAAAGGCCTCTGTCCTGTGATGCATGGTGTTCATTGAGGTGATCCTGCCAGCTCTTTTTTTCTGATTTACCATTACCAAAGAAGGCAATGTTTCAGCCAGTGGAGGTTTTCCTGCTTGCAATTCTTGTAACTGTGGAAATTTGTGCAACTTGCTGGATTTCAGAGCAGGTCACTTGTTTGATCTGTAAATCTTGACAACTTAAATGATGTAAGTCTCCTTGGTTAAAAGCATTCACATTAGAGCTAAAGAGCATTCATGCTCAGTCGTTCAACTCTGTTCCTTTGGGAGGCTCCTATCATGATCTGTATCTTGCTGGTATCTGGTGGCCGAAAACAGAGGTTGTTGGTGAAAGCAAGGGGCTTAATAATTTGGGTGGCATAATGCTTTAGATAGCTGAAAGGTGTTAGTCAAAGCCCATTTCACTTTCATTTATGTTGCAGGAATAGCTCTCAGCTGTTGTGATGAAACATGCTTATATAATGAATGAGTTTTCTTTTCAATACAGAAGGAGATACTCACCAAGATTAGGGATTAGAGGACAGTGCAGTGGAGATTGGATTAATTTCTCTTTACCTGAGCCACTTCTATGAGTGGCTTTCCTTCCTTTGGAGACCAGAGAAATCCAAGTGCTGATACCTTGCTAGTGTGAGATATAAAGTTGAATTAATGTATCTCCTGTAGCTGCAAATTCTTCGTAGTTCTTGAATACAATAAGGAAAATTAACAGGTTACAAAGGATTCATGCACCTCTCTTCTGATTTTGTTCTTTCACATGATAGTTAAATACACAGAATTCCAACTATGTACTGTTTATTCCAGTTTCTAAAAAATCGTGTGTTGAAAATTCCATTTACTTAGTGCTGCATAGAGTTAATGTTTTTCTCAGCACTTCTAGGGCTTTGAGTGATTGAACGGTGCAAAATACCTTTGATAGCTTGTGATTTCTGTGTAGCACACAGAAGAAGTAGTAAGAGAAAGAAAAACAATGCTAAGAAGTAGTAAGAGAAAGAAAAACAATCCCTGAGGAATTCTGTTTCTTTTCCTCTTGCCACACAGGAGGAATCGGTGCACAAATCAGCAAGTAGCAGCAGCATCTCCCCCTCACAAGTAGAAGACCCCTCCCAAGAAGGCACCAGCAGCAGAAAGAGTGAGTTTTGATGAGAGCCCAGTGGCTGCTTTTACACGCTTCTGTTGTCTTCTGTTATATGAACTTTGTCTGAAATGTTTGTAGAAAGCTGAAGCTGAGCGTTGTTAATGGAATAAATCTCTAAAGCTGAACCCTAGAACCTGCTGAATAGGTCAAATGTGATTAACGATTGGAAGGCATCAGCCTCCACTGTATGTGGATATCTTTGTGAAACAGAAGGTTTCATACTTGAAGCTGATGTGGAACTGTAGAGGAATGTGGAGTAGAGGGGGAGTAGTTTAGCTATACTTATCTCATAAAAGAATTTGTTGCTGAAGAAACGCATTATAGCCTAAGACCAATTTAAAAGTTTCCTGCATCTCTGTCACCATTGCAATGAACGTACTTGTTTTAAAGGCACATAGCAATCACCAGTATTTCTCATAAGTACTTACTGGGAAGAGGGGAGGATCTGTTATTTTTTCAGGCATAGTTATTGTAGGCTTTACTGTGTACCAATATTTTTCATTTGTTTCAAAGTGTTCCAGTTTCACTGGAAGGTTTTGTAACGAAACCTATAATCTATGCATGTCTTTTCTGTGCAAGATGGTGAAATAAGTAGAATAAGCCAATAACCTGAAACACTGAATTTATATACAATGGTTACTGGGCAGTAGCATACCTATATTTGCTAGGTTTATGAGTATTCCTATTCTCTCAGTCTGGAAAACGTGATGAATGTGATACCTGTCTTGAAGATGCTCTGAGTATTGATGTGTAACTTCAACCACCAATAGTGGGAATTCTAGCAAATCGGTGGCTAGTTTAAGTACTGAGAAATGCTATCCAACAGTCTGTCTTAGAAGAACTGATTTTTTTATATACTGGTTGAACCTTTAGTGCCTCCAAAGTTCTTGCCCATATCATCTACACCACAGCCTGAGAGACGGCAGCCACCTCAGAGACGACACTCCATTGAAAAGGAAACGCCAACCAACGTGAGACAGTTCCTACCACCTTCAAAACAGAGCTCCAGATCACTTGTAAGTGGAGTGGGTGGTAGGAGAGAGAAAAAGAGGCATGCTAAGAGTATAATGAAAATTAAAACTTGGCTTCAGTGTGATTAGAACTTGACTCAAAGAAAACTCAATTCAGAAACAGCCCGTTGCTACTAAAGACATTTTGAAATCAAGATTTGAACTTTGTCTCTCTAGCATATTTATCCAAAATCCCAGGTACAGGTGCCTCAGAAAACATTTGCACTTTGATTAGGACTCTGGGTAAAGCCACGTGTCTTGATTTTATTTCAGAATGTTACCAAAACAGACAAACTTCACCTTACTGATTTTCCATTTGAATAGAGATGATTCCAAAGCAGTGGATCTGTGTTGGGATTTGGGGAAATTTTTTAGTTGTTGGAAGTATTTTAGTTAACGGCTGCATGAATGGAATGGTTTCTTTTCTTCCCACCTTAAGAACTTGTGTGGTAATGTTTATACATGTGAAAGCTCTTTCGGTAATCTAAATCAAGATTTATCTGTGTTGCTTTGTTGAAGTTACTGAGGCAAAAAAATGTATTACTGCTTGAAAAGAAAGTACAGTGCATTTGATCAATTAGCTTTAATTGAGAGCTGTTTTCCAACGGAGTATAAACAGCAAAGGGTGTGAAATCCTGGTTCGTTTATGCTGACATACTGATCAGTGCTTTGTAATTTCATGCAGGATGTGATCCTCGTCTCTTTTCCTACCAGCAGGGTTTTGAAGTATGCCCCATGAGGTGCTGGTGAATAGAGGAATCGATAAACATCCTAGTTTTGAAAGGAAGGGAATATTCAGTCGCCCAGTCTTTTAGTGCAGTGGTATTAATGGGCTTTGAAGAGTGTTCTTGTTGGCCCAAGACGTGGTGGCTGGGATCCAAACCTATTACATGATGAAGTTGAATGGTAACAAAAAAATAATCTCCAAATAGTCCCACAACATGCTTCCTCCTCTTGCTTTCAGAGGGTCTACCGGATTTTTTTTTTATTATATCCTTCCAACTAGAATGTAGTTTCTCATTCCAGGTGAAGGTCAGGTAGTAGCATGTTGATAAACGCACAACACAGTAGACTTCTGCCAAAGTGAATCTGGAGGAGAATGTATTGCACCAGAAGGAAGCTGGAGGGTTCCTTCAGCATGCATTTGAAGATTTAAAATGGATTGCCCTGTCATCACCTGCTGCACTTGCTGTATGTGGAAGCACAAGCTTTATTTTCTGATAGGCCCAGAGTCATTCACAGACATATTGTTTAAAGGGAAGACGGGAGGAAGAATTATAAATTATACCAAGGCGTTTGCTCCATCGCACTTCCAGTGTATCTAAATATGTTACATCGTAATATTGATCTCATATGTATTTGAGGGGATCATGCCACTTAATCTTATATATGAGGCTGTTATTTTAAATAGGTCAACCAAGTTCTTGACAGGACCTTTTTGCCTACATATGTATTTCCCCTCTGTCAGCCTGTTTGCTGACATATGCCTAGAAAAACATATACAAAATAAAACCATTGCAGGAAAACTAATTCAGTTATTCCACTCCCCCCTAAAAATACTAAAGGAAAAGGGAGAAAAAGACATTAGACAAGCCAGCTTGATGTGGGAACGCATGGTTTTACTAGTTTCTTTTGTGCTTGGATTTTTTGGTGTTTTTTGGTTTTTGGAGTTTTTTTTAATCTTTAGAGAACTGTCACCTAGCTTGGTTTTGACTATGAAGTGAGAAAGAAAATCAGTAGTGAAATGATGTTCTGTTAATAAGAACCTATTTTATTTGATGCCTAGAGAGCTAATTCTTTAACTTGGCAATAGTGCCCTCTAGGGTGTGACAGACAACTCCCACAATACTTTTGTTTTTCATTTTGGTAGGTGGTTTCTGATATACTGGCACTGGCCCAGTTCCATGCTTTGGCTTTCCATCCCTGGAGAGATGCCAGTTTCTTTCAGTGGCTGTGCCAGATGCTGCATATGGAACATTGTCATTCCTGGTGTGAACGCTTCTCAATAAGTGTAGAATATTATTTATTTTTTATTTGAATTCACACTTCTTCATCCCTTCCTCCAGGATTGATGGAGTTTCATTTCTTATCACCTGCTCCTGTGACCGCAGTTTCTCTTCAAGGTGAAAGAGACCTCGTCAATAAATAGCCCTCAATGCCAGTGAACACAGGCAGGGCTTTGCTACAGTCTCTTAGCAGGATTAGCAAGAAACTGCTCTGTCTTGCATACTAACGATGGTTTTGTGAACTGGCATCTCACCAGAGTTAGACCTAAGTAGGTGGGGAGGGGAAACAAATTTGGAAAAATGCCAAGCATAGTCCTTTTGATATGTCACCCTACCAGCGCTACACGGAAAGGCAGGGCAGCTCCGTGATTTTGGGGGTTCAGCCCTGATGGTGTGCTTGCTATAGTGAGCTGACTGGGTGCTTACCCAGTGAGATGAAGCCAGTGTCCTGAGATGTACATATGGATGCCTTTGTAGTCTGTTTGCTTTTTTTCATTATTACTATTATTATTATCATCATCTCTTTTTTTTTTTTCCATGACCCAAAGGACCAAAGCTAATGGTTGCATTTATACACAGCGTTCGCTTCTCTGCTTCCTGTCTATTGTTCAGGTTCCTAGGATAACCAGTTTATTTCCAAGGATGACTTTCAGACCACTTTTTTCAACTATGCAAACAGCTTCTCTGCTCAGCTCTCATCCCGTTGAAGCAGCCATGTGTGGGGTGGCAGGGGCTATGTACTATCTCTGTGAGAGAGCTTTTGCCAGCAGGTGGAAACCCGCAAAGGTTTGCCTCTTTTTGCTGGCTTTGGAAATCACCTTCACCAGCATGTTCCCTCCTAGGGGAGCACTTCCTAAGCTGTGGCAAGAATTAAAGCTTAGGCTGGGACACTGCACCTGATTGACATTGATTTCAATGTGTGTAGGATATTTGTGTGTCTTCAATCACCTCACGGGGAAAAGAAATCAGTTCTAAAGGACAGCAAACTAAAAATGCAACATCACAAGATTATCAATGGGACAGACCTTAAATGTTACAGCACATGAAGATCCTGCAGCAAAAATCCAGCAAAACTATTGTAATCCTTGGACTATGGTGAAAAGAATAAGGTTTTATGTTTCTAACAAGATACACTATGTAGAATGGAAGGGCATTTGCAATCTGTTTTACTTGAAAACCTACATACGGTTTTGGTCCTCAGCACACTTATGTATCAGGACTTGCAGAATAACTTCCCTGTACCAGGGAAGGCAAATCCACTGAAAAGAAAAACTAATTCATTTACCCCTATGTAGAACTGAACATGAATAATTCAATTTCTTCCTTCTTTTTCTTGTCCCAACCAATAAGTGAAAGTGTAAAACCTGTTGCAGGAGAGTTTATAGTTGAGATATCCAGCTGACTTCTTAGAAAATTTTACGCTGCCAAAGCAACAGGAGTTCAGAGCGCTTTGACTAACTGTGAATTGCAGAATTTAGAGACCAATACAGCACTTGTTCGTATTGCATTTTACCAGGGCAGCTCATTTGAATACCTAGTGACATCCTTTGATGAGAAGTTTTACAAGGAATATATTAGTGTAAAAATGTGTTAGTCATAAGGACCTATTAGGTATGTGTATGCTGAGAATGATCTACAAAGCACTTTATTTCACATTATGGATATGTAATTCTTACTACCTGCTTTTTCTGAGTAAAAAAAATACACGTATACACCTCAAGCTATTATGGTGTATATAATAAGATTGCACAGTCAAAGCATTAAGCCAATTCTCACGAGGATCATGGAAAATTCAAGTTCAAAATAGTATTTTTGAATTAAGATTTTTTTCCCCTTTAAAAATAAGAATACTGACTTGTCTTTAATATTAAAGCGAGTATTGAGTACGATTCCAGAAAATCAAGACCATTCAAACCACATTTTGTCTTTAGTATGTTCTGTTGTATGCAAGTGTTGCAGAGAGCTGAAGTTCTCTCACTTGGAGCTGCCTAACTGGGGTGCAGGTTATTGTTGGGAGTTTGAGCAATAACTCCAAAGCATCGTTGTTTAATGACGTTTAGTCAGAGCTTAGCGTAATTTTAATTAATTTCAATGCCTTAGAGCTAGTGTTGAAACAAAAGATTTTGTCCTGTACTTATTTCTATTCTGAAAAGGAAAAAAAAAAAAATCAAGCAGTTTTCTGAAACCAGCATAATATTTATCTTTCATTTAATGTTGCATTAACATTTTGTTGTCCTTGTGTAACCTCTGGAATTAAAACATTAGCATTTAAACATGTGAACATTTTCTATGTTTCCCCTGTTGCCTGCTAGCTATTTCTATTTGCTTTAGCGATAATCATTTTCGATTGGTACAACAACAGGCCCACACTATTCCCCTAGTACCTGCTCTACACCTATAGCAAATCCGCAGACTTTCTTCAAAGCAGCAATATTCCCTGACGTCACCGCTCTGTAAATTAAAGGAATGGGCGTTCATGAGGGGGAAGGAAGAGCTTCAAGTAAGAAATGTATTTCTAAAGGACTTAAAGCTCTGATTGATGACAGGCATTCAGTCAGCCTCATTCACCTTGGACAGTTTCTCTCGGTCTCCCACGATGCAGAATCGAGGGGTTTTGCCGGCATTGTGTGCATCCCGCTTTCCCACCCACTCCCTCTCCCGTCTCGCCCCAGCCTTCAGCCGTGCCTTCTCCATAGCGAAGCAGTTGCTATGGGAAGAACCCAGAATGAAGCGCTGAGAGCTGCTGGTTAGCTGTAAAGTTGCTCATAAGGAACAGAGGTTATTTTGTTTTGGCCGCGCAGTTTTACACCTCAGAGCAAATTGCAGTTGCTTTTGATGTAGTTTGTTCTTTGCAGAAAACTAGAGATTCTCTATCCCCGAAGGTTTAGCTGGCAAATCTAACAAAGTTAACTCAATTCTAGTCTTTTGTGGGGTACCTTAAACAGAGTGAAGTTTCTTTGTGTTCCCTTGCTAGATGGGTAAGACAACAGTTTTTAAAAATGTGGTGGTTCCTAAATGCTAATGTTTGCCAGGTCTGCAACGTAGAAAGATTTTCTTTTTAATCTAACGGAAAGACAGAACCGACCTCTGAGTACATGAAAGTGGAGCATTTCACTACTAATCCGATTCATCACTTCAATTTGTAAACGAGATCTCCAAACTGTCAGCCACGTCTTTGTATTTGCAGGAGAAATTTCCTGCATTTATTCAGAGAGCATTACATGTCATTGTCATTACCCCACAGTAGCCCTTCTGGGCTGACTGAAAAGGTTTGCTAAGCGTAAAGCGATGGGAGTTCCCACAGAGGTTTCTGTCTTTCTGTTGGAAATGTATAATCAACTACAGGGCTGGATTACAAATTGGGTTGGTGCTTTTTATTCTCTGGTACCAAATTCAGGAGTTCTCTACTCAATAGTCTCCTAAAAGCCGTAATGCAGAACAGATGCAAAATTTTATAAGTGGGAAGTTGTGTTGTTGGTCTCAATATTTGACTCTCTGCCATGCACCGCTGGGTAACCAGTTCTCCTGCTTTGTATTTGAAGGTTATTCTATAAAGCTTAATTTGCTGCTGTTGCTTTCCTGGGGCAGAAAGGAGAACTTTTCTGCCTGAACTGCCATAACCTTTTGTAGTCTTGGTGGGATTCTAATCATGTGAGCACCAAGATGTGGTACCACTGAATAAAAATTTCTGCTAGAACGGGCTATTAACAACTTTCCTTGGGCCACTCTGGGCACCACAAAGTCTCAGAGAAATCGTGTGACTTCAAACGATATACTTAATAGTAATACCATCTGACAAATTCCCTTTTCCCTTTCAAATTACAATCCCAAACGTTGATTGGTTTGAAGCAAATCTTCGTAATAAAAGACAAATGGAGAGAAGGGTCAAGTGGTTTGAGGAGGAAAAATGAAGAAAACTGTCATTGTTGTGAAGGCTGAACATCAGACCATTTAGATCACACGTACGCAGTCTCCGACGGTTTGAAACTCATGTGATGCCCATGAATGAGCCAGTGCTATTCAAGTTTGAAGGGAGAAACCCTCAATTTCTGGAGTTACTAACCAGGTGGCTGGTTGTCTAGGTTGAAGTCCGGAAGAAGCCATTTGGCTTTGAAGTAATACAGGTTTTTTGGCTTCCAGGAGGAGTTCTGTTACCCAGTGGAATGTCTGGCTCTGACGGTGGAGGAGGTCATGCACATCCGTCAGGTGCTGGTGAAGGCGGAGCTGGAAAAGTACCAGCAATATAAAGATGTCTACACTGCTCTCAAGAAAGGAAAGGTAGGGCTGGGCCTGGGGAGGCTCTGAAGCTTATTGAGGGAGGCCGGTCGCACGAGCTGCCCGTTTACACATTTCTTACCCTGTGTTGGAGAACAAGAAGGAATATCCACCAAAATCCCCCTAAAATGTGTAACATATGGGTCAACTTCCTTGAATTTTGTGCAGAACCATCAAAACTTTTCATGGAAATACCTTATTTGTTTAGATAAAAATGTCTATAAAAATGCAGTAGCGTTTGCAATTATCAGAACATATCTGTATGTGTATGTTTTAAACTTCATTGACTAAAGTGATTTTTGTCCCTGTGCCTTCTACAGTATTTCTGTTCCAGAAACTGGAATCACAGGTAGCAGTAGGAAATCACAACAGGTTTTTCATAGAAATCCTCACTGTCAAGCATAGAGGGAATGAAAGCCTTCAGAGAAGTCAGACAACATGGGACCCCAGAAGGAGGATTAATATTAGAGAACTCATTAATTAACACTTTTTTTTTTTTTTTTTCTGTAAACTGCATAAAGGGAATTGGTATTCACTGGTAGAAGCATTGTCCTTTTCTCCCACTTTTGGCTTGTGCTACTTGAACACCTCCAGCAAGCATATTTTGACTTCACAGTGTATTTTACCTACAGGCCTACCTGTGTCTATTATGCAGATTTAATTTAAAGATATATTACATTTAAGACAGAGGAACAAGAATCTTAAAATGTCATTCATTAGATTCACCTGTTGCATAGCGTCATGATTTATAAAGCTTAGTAATGAGCTTTTATCAAATCTCAAAGTTAGCTGATGCTTTAATTAATTTACTCCACTATTGAAACCATTCACTTTTATTTCTAACCAAATTTATCTACCTTCACCTGAGTCTTTGGATCTCAGTATGTCGTCTTTTGTTTGACTGCAAAACTTTTCATTGTTCAGTGCCTTTACTTCCTACAAATGCTCTTAAGCTGTGATCCCTAACTCCTTTGAATAAACTGAATAGATGGGATTTATTATCCCACTATAAAGCAGGTTTTCCTCAAGTAAGATTGCTGTAATAGCTCTTTCCTGCACCTTCTCTAGTTTTCAGGAGTGTAGGATTGGAAGAAAAACATCAAATGTTATCACAGGCAAAAACTTTGTGTGGCAGAGCCTGACTCAGATGGTTAGGAACAATTTCCTGCCTAAATGTATTCGTGGCTGAATTTATGCCCGTTTGTTCTTGTGTTCTTTGGGTGTAACAGTTACCCTTCCTTACTGCTGTTACTCTCACTTTGCTGTTACTTTTTCATGTAGTAATGATATAAACATCAGCCAGGGAGGACTAAAAATAAGTTAATTATTAACTGGAAAGTATTTAATTAGGTAAAAAATTAAAGGGGTATATCTAAATATATGAAGATACAATTCTGGACCATTGTTTTCGATATCATCTTAGAAGTATGGACCCCAGAACTGGGTGTAGTACTGCAACTGTGGTCTCACTGATGGCAACTGATAGATGAAGTAATTACTGTGCAGGACTTTGCCTAACGTTGTGGACTCCTCTCTTCTTCTTTTAGCTCTGCTTTTGCTGTCGAACACGAAGGTTTTCTTTCTTTACCTGGTCTTACACTTGTCAGTTCTGCAAGAGGTAAATATTTAATATCTGTTAATAAATTAGTACTATTTCAGAGGGGAAAATACTGATTCATAGGATAGAAACCCCCAAATGTTTCTGCTGCATACTTTTGATATTTTTTATTTCTGTAACAGTTGATGTTAAAAAAAAATGATGCAAAACCAATTCCTTCGTAAGTGACAGAATTGCTTCCTTACCTTGAAACTCTTGGCTAAAAGTGAGAGAAACACTCATTTGTTCTTTTGTGCTCGTGGGACAATGAGATGGAATTTATTCAAACTCCCCAGTCAACAGTTCTATAATCTCTGTTGTTGGGGAAAACATTTCAAGGCCATTTACCTTTTGGAGTATTGGTGAGGGGAGAAGGGAAAAGGAATAATCTGCAGGCAAAATGAAAAATTTTAAGTTGAACCTTGAGACAATAAGTCTGGAGATGTATGGAATCACTGACTTACTGTGTCACTTACAAAAGAGGTTTCTTTAGAGGAAAAGCGGCTTTTTTTTTTTTTTAATTAAGTTATAGTTCTTGTTTAGCATTTCTCCTTGCTTTTGGCTTCGTGTTCTGATTGAAGTTATTACATTGAAGAAGCTTTAAAAATAAAAATGTTTAAGGGGAGGATGGGGGAGGATTCTAACTCCTGAAAACATCTATCCCTTATTCTTGATTTAAATGTAATTTTTCCCAATGAAATGATTCATGCTCTTGCTTTCTTACACAGGCCTGTATGCTCACAGTGTTGCAAAAAAGTAAGTAAACTTACGGTTAGATCCTTTCTAAAAAGCTGTAGTCTTTGTAATGATACTGCATGTTCCTCCTGCTATTCTTAACAGATGCGGTTGCCATCAAAGCCATATTCTACTCTCCCCATCTTCTCACTGGGACCTTCAACCTTGCAAAGAGGAGAAAGTTTTATGAGGCCAGAGAAACCCTCTACCAGTCACCACCGATCACTGCGGAGCATGTCCAGGTGAGAAACAACCCTGGCTCACGTGTGTCTATTGGAAATACTTCCTAAGTGTTTCATATTGAGTTATCAATCATTAAGTAGATGTTGTCTATCTGTTTTGTAGTTGCCAGTGTTTCTAATGCTTGTAGTAACTTTTCTGAAGCTTGAAAATCCATGTCTCTTCCACTTACTCCTTTGATATACAGAAATAGCAATACAAGCAGTGTGTCTTAAACCTTTTTCACTTTACAGGTTAAAAATAATGAGTCTGGGACAACTGTATTTCTGTAGCACCTCTGCAAAAATACCCTTAGCATGTCTTTTTCTGGTGTGAATAGACTCTGGAGATAAATCTTGCAGGCTAGAATCACTCACTGAATGGGAATTCAATGTCTTGCACAGATTTATCTTTCTTTTTTTTTCCTAATTTTTCTAATTCTAATTTTCACTATTTTTTTTTCGCTTTGACGTTGTCAAGTTATCTACTGGTTACTGGCTACCATCTTATACGCAGATGGTTGTCAAAGCTAATCCAAGAAATTAAATGTAAAAGAAATGCTCCTTTTTGAGGTGATCTACAGTATAAACCCTCTGCATAAATCACTAGTGCTATGATGCTGTGTCAAGTAAGCCAAACACATCATCCCTTTATAGTTAGTAGTAGGGTTGTTTTTGTTAAGGTAAACAGTACACGTACCCTCAGTTACTGACCCTGCCATCTTACTGGCAGAAGCTTTTCTTTCCAGCGTTTGGTCTCGTGGTGTCATTTTTGGGACAGGAGAAAGGAAGATTTAAATCCAGACCGTTCTGATGGGCTGTTTCCTGAAGGTGTCCCTTGGGGCCTGCTGCCATGCTGCTGAATAACGTGACAAGTCCTGCCCTTTTGCCTTTCAGGTTGACTTCGAGGTCCAAATCCGTGGATAAGTCACATGAAGAGTTTCCCAAAGAATTAATGGAGGACTGGAGCACGATGGAGGTGTGCGTGGACTGCAAGAAGTTTATTTCAGAAATCATCAATTCAAGCCGGCGCAGCCTGTCTCTGGCCAACAAACGAGCCAGGTTAAAAAGGAAAACGCAGTCCTTCTACATGTCGTCGCCGGGAACCTCTGAATACTGCCCCTCTGAAAGGACTATCAATGAGATCTGAGCCTTGTGCCTTTTCCTTTGCTTTCGTTTTCATGAGGTCATCATCCATGGGCAAGGCCACCGAAACTGGATTATCATTCCGTTGCTTCAGTTCCACTTGACTGGCTTGAATTTGCATTAGATCACAGGATTTCCTACTCCAACGGTTCCCAGAGACGCAGGACGCTATGTTTAGATCTGTGCAGAATGATACGCAACGGGTCAGCTGCTCGCACCGGAAGAAAATCAATAGTTTGAAATCGTTGCCTCTTTTGTACGTGTGCGTTGAAACTAGAAAGCCTTTTCTTGCTTTCAATCTTTTTTTAACCATGCTTTGAATCATTTTTCAGGAGGTGAGCTGAAAACATGTGTTTAATGGAGAACCAAATCTAACAAAGCGTCAGTGTTAGCACAGTAGCAAACAGTAAGTCATATTGGCATTACCACCCTCGTAATGCTCACGTCCTAGTTGAAACAGCAAAGGGTCGTATCGCACACCAGACACTGAGTGTGAGCACCTGTGGTCAAAACCATCTTTCTTTGAACTGTTTCGGTTGCTCTGAGATCAGGGTTCAGCACGGGACTCCACAATGTCTGTGTCCTGGGGCAAAATACGCCACGAAGCTCTTCGCCCGTGTGGTTGGCCATTCCCCTGAGCTGCTGTACTTTTTAAGCCTTAGCGTACTTCTAAGTGTCTCCTGAGCAGGTTTTAGTAGTTTACTTTCTATCTTGAATGTATGATGATGACTACTAGTAGCAGTGAATTTTAGTAGTAGACGGAGTTGTACAGTTTATGGGGAGGATGGGAAATAAGGGAGGCTTCTCGTTTTAACTGAATACCTGTAAAGTTGTTCTTGTGGTTACACAGAGAGAACGGTGGGTGAGGTGTACATTTGTATTATAATGGAGCACACAAATACTGCTATAGTTATGTCAGACAGCATATCCACTGGTAACCCCATTTTTTCTGGGGTTCATAACTTGGCTGTAGAAATTCGTGTTCTGCTGAAATTTGGGACAGCACTGTCTCAGATTGGGAGCAATCTCTCTCTTTCTTTCTTTCTTTCACCTTTCTTCATGCTTTTTCCCTTTTTAATTCATGTACGAAAGAGCGCTAGACTAGTTGTTTAGAAGTTCCAAGAATGTTACGTTAACTGACGTCTCATGCTTTTTTGCACTTTTTTTTTTATATTCAAAATACTTTTTTAAAATTCAGGCATAGCCAGAGTTTAGTCAGTAGTTTGGGGCCAGATCATTTTGGTATTTTAAAACAAGCTAACATAGCCAAGTTATTAATACTTGAAAATCAACTACTGTAACTTTTTCATAAAATTTTTAATACCCTGAGGCATATTTAATATCTATATAGCAGTGTATTATAGAATGACATAGCAGAAAAGTTTCAGATCTATTTATTAACATTTCTATACTTCGGATTAATGAGAGATACCTCAGAACTGCTCCAAAGTAGCTGGGACTGGATTTCCGTAACATGATTTTAAAGATGTATTAATCGAAACAGATTCTCCTGTCCATATCTCCTGCATTGAAAAGCCCAAGAGAAGGCAGCCTGTCCCACCAGCCCCGGTATGGCACGGTGCGGAGGCCACCAGGCACCGGGGCTGGTTGGCTCCTGCTGCGGGCTGCCTCCTGCTGCCCAGAGGAACGCGGCTTCCCCTTCAAACTGTATTGGCGTGTTACATTGCAGCCTTCGGAGCAGCCACTCAGATCGTATCTTTTGATTTGAAAAGCACACGCAAAAGCCTCCTTAAACCTTCCCAGGGACTCATCCATCCTTATTTTTCTTTAAACGCCCCCTTGGAAAATGAGAATTTTTGCATATGCAGGGCTTATTGAAAGAATGTTCTTAATTTTTTTCTGAACCAATGCAAACAGGAAAAGCAGGGCTTAAGGCTAACTCTCCCTTGTTGGCTGTCCCGTGTAAGGTCAGCTCTCATGGCCCTCTCCTCGGGGTACCTCTGGAAACACGTGCATCTTAAAGCACCTGGAGGACTGACGTGAGATAAGGCTGTAGGATCGCAGGAGGTGAGCAGCGCAGGCAGACTGGTTTGAAAGGTCTGCTCTTGCTGGAAGGGTTGCCTGATCTCAGTCACATCAGCACTTTTTCTTCTTTCTGTGCCAAAACCGGGCCGTGTGTTTGCTGCACAGTGCATCAGGAAAACTAGACCGAAAGAAATGGGTGAAATCTCACTTTGCGTCTCCCCTGTTGTTGTTCTTGGCATTTTCTCCTGGAAATGCCCCTGCCACACGCTACAATCGCTCAAGCCTCTGCTCACAGCCCTCTTCCCTGGCATCCTCAAGCTGCTGAGGTGCGGTCTATTTTCCCCTTTGAGAGGGGTGTAGGATGTTGCAGAGCAGGCGGGATCAAGGACTCAGTCAGTCCTGAGTGTGCAAAGGGAAATGAGTCCCCCACGGCATGCCTGTGCCCCCCTCTGCCTCGGCAGTGTCCAGGGCGGCTCTGGGGCAGTGGCAGAGCCTCGGGGTCCAGCTTTGCCCTCCCGGGGTGGCCGGCAGCCCTTGACTCAGGCCGGGCTGTGCTGCACTAGCCCGGGTGCGAATGCCAAACAGCAACGGGGTGGTTGTAAGAACTGCTCTGTGTGGCTCATGCAGAGCTGCTGTGGGGCAGGGCATGGATAACCTCCCTTTTTCCCTGGAAAAACACCCAAAACCCTGCGGGCTGCTGACACACGTTGTGGCAAGTGCCAGCAAACGTGATGTGGAGGGCTGCCTCCCCCCTTCCCTCCCATCCCTTCCTCTCTGCCGCGGTTGCTCCCTGTTATCCTGGCATTTCATTCCGCAAAAGAGAAAGCAGTGGGTTGGTTTGTCATGCAAAGCCTGGAGGAGCTCTGTCTGTTGCCTGGATCTCTGTGGAGTGGACTATTTTTAGCTTTCTGTCTCGCTGCTTGCGCTAGCATCCCAAATCCACTGCAGCCGTTTGCCTGCGTACCCCGCGGTGCTGCCCAGCATGTCCTACTTACGGTCTGAGCTTCACGTTAGCGTCAGAGGATGAAATCAGAAGCTTGTAAATATGTGTAATATATTTATTAATATTTAGGAAGTCTCCATCAATCATGCAATGGGAATTGACTTTCCCGTGATGTTTTAAAAAGGAAATGAGTCTTATTTATATGTGTGTTGGCTATTATCTTTATTACAGTTAACGCTTCCAGCCCCCTAATACAGTTTGCACTCCATAGGCATTTTAGAGTGAATTACTGCTGAAAAGACTGCGGGACTGGCACAGCAAACTCCCTCCTGTGAATCTTTAAAATATTTTTAGGTTTTTTTTAGCTTTATTAATATGCTCAAGGTCTGTTTAAATATATCATAGGAGGCCCAATGAATTGCAGATGCCACTGGCAGCATCGGTCTTGTTTTGTATGTGAACCTGACTGCGGAGAGTTCAAACCCAGCTCTGCCTCAGGGCGGCGGTGGAGGAAGCGAGCAGGGCTTTGCTGCAGCTCCCGCTTGTCTAAAGCCTGAATGAAGCTTCCGATGTTCACAGTGACAATATTGCTTTGGGGATTTGTTGTTTTTTTCCCCCCTTCTCCATTACATCCTTTATAGAGGGAGGGGTGTTACCTGGCGAAAATAAAATGCCTTTCCATTATAGCCTTTGTCTGTGTTAATTATTCACGTGGAAGCCGATTTAAAGGTTCTGTCTCTCTCCTTTTCTTCTTCATGCTTTTATAGTTTTGCAAGATGGGTCAGACGTTTCTTTTGGCAAAGAATTGTTAATGGAAATGATTGAATAACAGCTGAACACTGGCTGGGTTGCATGAAGGGACGGAAACATGTCGAAGTACTCTTAGAATAGCAATAAAACTGCTTGTGTAACCCCAGTGATGTGATTAGCAGGTAGTCGTCATTCCCAGCCAACTCCCTCTCTTACCAACGTGTTGCTGCTTCCAACGCTGCCAGTCCACAGCTGAGGTGCGCTTGTCCGGCACGTCGTATGGGCTTTGGGAAATCTCCATCCCTCAGCTTTGGGAGAGAAATGCTGGTAGTCGTTTGGAGAGGTTTTTGATTGATTTAGTTTTTATACCAGAAGCGGAGAGAACATTTTTTAGCACAACTGCTATTTGGTTCTCTCTTCTCTTTCACGCTCCCCTTTTTCCCCAGGCAAGTTCGGCATCAGCTTCTATGGTGAGTCACTGGCTGCATGCTCTATAGGTTAAAACTAATTTAGAAGCTCCAACCTTAGACTCCTGATGGCTCCCTTCATGCTTTACCTCACCCAGCAGCTCCGTACATCTTTTAGGAATGTCTTTCTTACGAGCTCAGTCTCATCTATGAAACACACTGACAGCACACGGGCATGAGGGAAAGGTGCTGCGACTGTACGCTCTGGTGCTACAGCGTATGGATTATGTTCATGTTACCATAAAATTTTATAGTATTTCCATGTTGATAACTTGGAGCTGCTCTGGTTTATTTCTTCTTCTTTTGTATGTATGTATTAAGGCCAATCTGAGAATGTTTATGAATATTGATTCCAGCTATAAAGATCTGTTTTGTTGTTTCTGTCTGATTTTTACGGCTGTGTTTCGGATTTTTTGGGTACCTGAAATTACTGTTCACCAAAACTTCCTGGTAGGAGACCAACCAGAGAGAGGCATTAGCTCAGTCTGACGTGATACGCAAAGACCCAGAACCCGTTACCTGATATGTGAGCGTAACTCTACGAGAGTTGTCGTCACTCACGCTCAGTGGAGTCCAGCGCCGCGGTCCCCTCCTGCTGGTGCCAGCTACCATGTAGGAGGGATGGGCGCTGAGCGACACCCACAGGCTCCGGCAGCCCCGAGCAGAGAGAGCCCGGTGCCCTCCCTCCCTGCTCAGCTTGACATCAAAAAATCCTGGAGCTGCTTTTGTTGCTCAGTTTACCTGGCCACAAGCTGCGAGCCTTCCCCTGCCCTGGGGTCTCTGCCTGCAAAATCAGTGACTACAAAGTGGTTACAACTGCTTAAAGAATTTTGAGAGGCGAGAGCTCAGTGTCAGAGCTAACAGGATCCGGCACTGCAAGTTTCCATCAGCTTTCGGTACTTGAAAGTGATGAGCACCGTTTTCAGGTGCACTGAGTTCCACAGAGGTGAAACTTTACAACGCTTTGACAAGAAAAGATTTGTGAATGAATTTTTACCATGACAGTCCACACTCAGTGAGTGTCATAGTGCATAATCAGGAGATGGAGCTAAATAGTTACCAAATAGACACAGCAAATTTTATGTTTGCGTGTTCATTTGGACTAAACGGCAATTAAGTAACTTTTCAGTTTCTTCTCCAGAGGGGCTGTTTCGCGGTGTCAGAGATGCAGGTAGCTTGGGCTCTGTGTCCTAAAATAACGGCAGAAGCCGCTGCAGCCTGCAAAGGTCATCGAGACGTTTTTTGTAGAACAGTTCTAGAGGAAGCCATTTGGAACAGAGCTTTCTATAGCTAATAAAAAAAATACATTTTTAAGGAGATACAGTCTTTCAAGGTGCCAGGCTACTTAATGTAGTCACAGCTGGAAAAGACCTGTTTGATTATTAAACCATTTGATTAAAAAAAAACCCTGCAAGTGCAAAAAGGTGAGCATCCAGTGTGAAAAAATAAATTTTTGGTGCCTCTCATGCACTTGTGGCACTTAAATTAAGCTACAGGTCCTCCCTGCATTTCCCTAACCAGGGTTACGTAGCGCTTAGCAGTGGGAGGCAGCAACGGCTTGGCTTTTGCAGGACAGGCTGTAGGCCAAACATTGCAGGGCAGGATTGTTACATGGGCTTTCAGGGGGTGCTAAATCTAGAATTAAAAGGACACGGGCATGAGTTGATGCAACTTCTGCAGGAGGTTGGGTTCCAAATTTTGGTGGAAATAAGCACCAGTTAAGTTGATGTGTGTAGAGAGGCTGCATTGTCATGGCCCAGCATCCAGGACAGGTAGAGGCGAAGGCCAACTTTGGCTGAGACATTTAAGACAGGCTCAGTTCTACTGAAGAGGCTGGTTCACATTACCAGAACTAGAAAGCAAAACGAAGATATAATGAGTGTATTTGAGCTGTATTTCTGTTAAAGCTGGTTCCCTCTCCCCAACCTCCTCCTTTAAGAAAGGAACAAAGAAAATCCCAAACAGGAGATGCACCTTTTGGACATTAACAGGCCCAAAGCACAAACCCTTCCCCTTCGAACTTCTCCTGCTTCTGTGCTGTCACTGCACACGTACCCTCTGTGCAGCTTCAGGTACACCCGAGGCATCAGCTCTAACAGAGAAAGGCAACAGAATTGTCTTCTGCCTGTTTTCATGTTATGTGTTCCCGACATGCAATTTCTTGTTTATGCGTTACTAATAAAAAGTTCCTTAAAATGGCAGTGCATTGCTCTCGCTTTCTTGAGCTAACTGTAAAGACAGCGAGCATCACTTCTTACACAGCACAGCTGGTAAGGGCATGTTCCATGTTGTTTGGTCAGGCAGAGCCCTGAACTTAGCTGCTGCAGATTTTAACTAGGTTAGAAACAAAATTATACAAGAGTAAAACAGGGAAGTCTTGTACCAGCAGGACCCCAAAATAGGAGCCCTTACTGACAATTCTACTTGCAGGTGTCTTCCAATAAAATGAGAATCATATCTCAATCACCTCAGCTGTGGAAGACTTAAGAGGACTGGAGTTGTGCTTCACAAAAAAATGCCTTTTCCTTGACTAAATTCATAGCGAAAGCATGCCTGCCTCCTGGAGCTGCAATTAAAGGCTAGCACATAACCTGCATGATTTTGACCGGTGGCAAGTAGAGTTGGTGGGGTAAGAAGACAGTTTATTGGATAAATACAAATCAAGGCTAATCATGTTATATGACTCTTTCCTTTTTTACTGCAAAATGTAGCCGCATCAGACCCACATGGAGTTTCCAGGTCAGGCACAGAGGACCCCTGCAGAGCTTTTGCCCAGCAGGATGTGTGGCTTACAGCGAGCTCCAGGGAGTGGTACTGGGTCCCGCTGTTTACCCAGCACAGACTAACGCCAATTTTTCTGCAGCCTTCTCTGAAAACCAACAGCCCGTTTTATATTACAGCAGGTACACCCAGAAGTGATTTTTCTTAAACTGAGGATGTCATTTATTTAAGATAGCACCATAGTGTACATAGACACTTTAGAGTCCTGCCTTTCACAGCTTACAATCTAGGAAGATGCAAGAACAGGAAAGGTGTTACCCACTGCTCCACCTGAAGATTTTAAACAAAAAGTGTCACATCAAGGAATGTCACTGGTCATCTTAGTGCTACTTTATTACATCATCACATACACCAGTTCCTGATACATGCCAAATGCTGCAGTTTAGTGCCTTTACTTGCATGAAGCAAGTTTTTCAAAAATATTGCAACTAATACTACGATTACCCCTTTTCCCAACAAATACGACCCTTCCCCCATCGTGCCTGCTGACCTGATGGGGGGAAAGAAGTAAGAAGTATGGGGGAGCACGGAGGACTCACACTGGTGTAAAGGCAAGTCAGAAAAAAATAAAAAAGAACACTGATTACACACCAGACCATTTGATTGCACTGTTTTAAGTCAATGCCTTTTGTTGCTAGCATGAACCCACCTGCGCTAGCATGAAAAATAGCCATCAGTCAGAAACCAGAGTCCACCTCAAGTTTGGTATCTTCAACATCTTAAAATCCTTCAGGGCCAGGAGCTAACATGCCAAGTTTGCCACACTCTGGGAAGCACCACTGCTGTTTCTCCCGCGGTCAGGAACCAACTAACCCCAGCTTCATCCTTCTGCAGCAGGCGCGTATGATGAAGCTGCAATCACGGGGCAGGGTGAGCAGTCACGCTGCTGACCAACCTGGAAGCCTGACACACTGGCACTAAACCCTGCAAGCAGCCAAGCACTTGCCCTCACATGTGTCTTTCTGGCTTTCACAGACACATCAGTTAATACACATGATGTAACACTGACTTCAGAAACAGGTTTTAGCCATTTCCAGTAAATAAAGATGGGAGGGTTTCCGTAAGGAAGGGCCAAGATAAGCGATTCCAAAGGTAGGGGGTTTTGCCCCAAGGGTCAACTCAGACTGTAGCAGTGACAGAACTTGGGTGGGAAATGGAGTGCTTCAGAAACAGCATTATGCAGAGCAGGGCTGCACATAGAGCTATAGATCCCACCAGATCCCATGAAGAAGAGTCACATGGTCAAGGGAGAAGGGTGGGAGCCCTGTATGCAAACTATATGAGCAGAAAGCAGAAGAGTGAAAGTGTCCAGGAAAGCTTACAGGCAATTAAGAATCACTTCACCTGCTAAACACTAGAGCCCACCTGGTCCCAGTGTGACTGCTGCCTGCAAGGTCCTTTGTACACACTGGCAAAATGACCAACCACAGGACGATCAGTAAGCCCAGAGATGCAGGAGTGTCATCTACCCCAAAGACAAGGTGAGAACCAGCAGCACTGTCTGGCAGCAGAGAGAGGCAGCTGGGTGACGGAACTGGCCTCTGGATGAAATGAGTCTTTTTCCTACCCAAAGCTTCCCCACTCCCATTTAGCCTAGAGAAAAGCAGAAGAGGACTGGGCACAAGCAGGCAAGGTGCTGCTCCTTGGTGAGCGGAGCAGCAGATAGACTGGAAAATCAAACACCTAGCCATATCGTTCCCAAGCAGCATGAAATGTGGAGCGGAAGCAGCCCAAAAGCAGTGGAGAATGGAACAGAAAGGAGATGCTGCAACACAAGGGGGTAAGGGTTTGTTCCTGGAAGAAGGAAACAAAGTGCAAAGAAAGTAATCCAGAAAACTGATGCATAATTGGTACTGACCCTAAGGTGTGGCAGAGGACTCCGGCTCTAGACAGAATATAGGAGCCTGTGGTGACTTTTCTGGGGCACCCGCTAGTGCTGGAAGATGCTATACACAAGTCAGTCAGCTTTCAGACAATACTAAGCAATTATTTCAAACCTGATGCATGAAGCAGCTTTAGACAATTCTTCTTCCAAACCAAAGCAATACACGAACCTCTCCAAAGACTTTTCTGCCCCCCCGCCAACAGTTATCATCGTCTCCGATAGGCATGTATGGAAATGCTGTAGTACAGGTTTCCACATGCATGCACACACACACACGCACACTTACTCATCTTTTCCTTTCGTTTGTAGTGCTCTGTCATGGCTGCACTCCCCTTCCTAGCAGAATGCCACCAGGAGCTACAACGTCTTCTGCATTCTTTATCCAGGAAGTGGCATCACTCCACTGAGAAGCACAACTGACCTGCACCAAAGCTATCCGGCATATCTTCCAGAAAGGAGCCGCTACCAGACTAAGCTCTAAGTTTCTGTTCCAAAATAAGAAAGGCTTTAGGTCCATATAAAAAGAGCAATGTAAATAGTAGCTACTTATTTAATTGCTTTCAACTAATATAGATGTTTAAATTAAGTTTATTCATTAAGATCATGTAATTTAGTGAGACTATAGTTACACCCAAATTAATGTTCACTTTCAAACTAACCAGAATACGAATGCTGAAATTTCCCTTGAGCTACAGACACTTTAAAATTACCAGATCAAAACAGTGACCAACATTTTACTCTTCTGGTTTTTCAGAAGTTACTCATGCCCTTTAACTGCTTCCTAAACACAAGCTTGCCACTTGAACAAGTAAACATCCTTGCAACATTTATTTCACTTTATGTGCACACCAAAAAATAAGTTTAAATGCCCTAACAGAGGGCTGTCTAAAAAAACATACACTACACCTGGACCAAATGTGAAAATCAGACAAGGTTAGGACTGTTACAAATATATATTTATGCATGTTTTATAGGAAGCAATTTCTGCAGTTACTGGAGTATTTTTCTAGATAATGAGAAGCATTTAAAATTATCCTAAAACCATTTTGTACCAACGTGGAAAAGTATTGAAAAAAATTCAGTTACACTGGTAGTCAGTAGTTAGTAGAAAGCACTCAAAAAGCAGAGTCCATTTGTTCTTCTTGTACTCTTGTTTTCTCCATTCAGGGCGTGAAAGGACACGTTCATAAAACCTTACCCTTTGGATTTCAAATTTCCTGCTTATTTCTCATTTCAACTCTTCAGGTTATTGCATCAGTCTCTCCCTCGGTTAAGACATGATGTGAAGAGCAAGGACCAGTGAACAGCACAGTCTCTTCATTCAAGTAGCCTACAAGTACCCTTCTTAGAGATAAATAAGAGAAGTATTTTCCAGCACCTTCCAGGAATTACTACTCCTCTCCTCATAGGGAGGGGAGGAACTAGGGCAAGTTAATAAATATAAAAATAAATTATACTCTTCTCCCCACCAAAAACAACTGTTTTAGGCTATTAACATCAATAGAAACTTTATCTTTGTTCGGATACAAACATCTAAGAGGTAAAGTATCTGTGTGTCATGTTCAGGCAGCACATCTAAACAACACAGGAAAAGACAGTACCAACCAAGTTTTAGCTTTTCGGGATGATCCTCTAGATAGATATCTAATTCTACAGTATCAAGTTCTGACTCATGTAGTTCCCTTTAAATGGTTATAAGACACTATCAGATTACGAAACAGACAAAATTCAGTGCTCTAGTACCTATCAGCCCTTCCAGAACAGATGTTCACATGGAAAATCCTTAATGCCACACATGCATTCTTTTCAAGTTTGAGTACGAAAAACCGAGATGGTGTAAATATAACATACTCTCTCTCTTTGTTATAAAAGGCACATTTAGGCAGTTTTAAATGTGCTAAATGTTTTGTTTCCAGTGTTAAAAATAAATGGTTTAAATGAAAAGAGCATCTGCAGGAGGTCAATTTAATCTTCAGTAGGCAACAGGAGCTATTGTGGAGATGACGGATGAGGTTACTTTCCCGCTGATCCAGTATTCTTATAAATATATAAAACCTATGTAGATCAGCCTTGGAAGGAAGATCTACAAAGCAGTCTGCAGACTAAAACTCTCTGTTGGTTACTTGGTATTTTTGGTTTTACTTTTCTGTGGACGCTGCTGCCATGGCTGGTTTCATGCCCTCGCGCGTTGACTTCAGCTCCTCCAATTCTGTGTTTAGTTTGCTGATCACCCACTCCAAGGCATCCCGACCCTGCCAGAAAAATACTGTAATTTAGGATCAGAAGAGAGACAACACCACTGCTCATGTTTCTATGGTTTTTCCTCTGTCAGACATGACACTTGTTTTAAAATTAATTCCATGTCCTGCATGGTTTGATATCAGATTATGTTGATAATTTCTGAGCATCTTCTTATGGAAAATTCACTGCAAAGGCATTTGCTTAACCCATAAGCAAGGAGTAAATGCAATACTGGTGTGAGCTCCCAGTAGTGCACCTAGGCAAAAAGCCTAATTCAGCAGTTGTTCCCTTATGTAAGAGTATTGCCGGTTTTACTGTTTGCTGCTCCCGCCCCCCCAAAGCATATCAGCAAATTTATGGCAAAGTCTAGATGCTGTTCTCAGATTCATTAGCCAAGTTATATGGACAGTTTTTGAGAAGATCCAGGATAAAGAAAGAGGGTCTTCCAAGTGCTCTTTGAAGTAGCAACTAATTGATTTGATATCTAGCAAGAGTTCAGAGATGGACTCGCATTGAATTCTATATTCATGCACAGCAGCTTTTCAGCATATAAAACAGACTAACTGAGAGACTACAGTCACGCATTTTATATCCAGGTATGGTCTTTCTCTGGTCAGTTCTCAGAATGGGTATGGCTCAAAGGTAGGCTTTGAAAGCTGATGCTTTAGTAAGAGCTGAGGAATCCAGCAAAATAAGCATGTCAAAAAACTTTTGCCTTCAGAAGACCTTGTAGCAGCTGCACCCCAATGACCACATGATGAGCACGAAGCCAGCCGCACAATGAAGCCAAGAAAATAAGAGAAGTGCTTTAACTAAACAAAAGTGCAAGATTTTAGAGCTCCACAATCTCAGAACGACAGCTTTAGCTAAAACAAGGAGATGGGATCAGACCAGGAAAACACCTGGCCTTTTTTCATTTAAAGAGAAGCCAAGACACATTCACCTCTATTACCAGACAAAGAATAGGGAGTTCAAACAGTGGAGAGCGGTGACAGGGAGCAACATGGCTCTGGCCAAGTCTAGAGGACTTCTGGAGATAAAGGGTCTGAGCCCAAAAAGTCATAAGTCTTCAGGAGAGCCAGTGTCAGCGTTCAAGCTCTCTGCTTGAGAGAAAGGGGGAGAACAGCCCTCCACACACAGAGAATTGTTCTGAAATACAACGTACTATTTTTGTGGCATGCATTACAGGTGATAAACTGAACAAACACCGCTTAAAGTGTCCAGAACCTGCTGTTGTCCTTTACAAATCACTAAGCATGAACAAGGATGTGCATAAACAGCTTTGAAAACCTCAAAAAAAAAAAAAAAGTCAAAACAAAACCCACACATACTCTTGGAAGAATTTTTTTGGAGGTTAGAAACATTACTCTGGAACAATATTAAAAGCCCAGTTCAAGGCTGCAAAGTGTAACCTATTAAAAGTAAGAAAGTTTTGTTAAGAATAAGAGCATATTTATCTCAAAACCCTCACTAAGTCCAGTGAAGGGCTGACTCCTACGTCTGCACTGTCAGGCAGTCCTTACATTGAGGAAAGTCATCCATGTATCACCACAAAGTGTTCAACTCTCGGCCAGAGCTCAAAAAGGGAGAATCGGCCCTTTCCAGAATTACCTATGCCTTTAAAAAACCACTGTCAACAATCAAGAAAACATGATTTAAATTGTCAAGTATAGGCTTCTGAAAGTCCTTAGAAAAGTATGATTTAACTTCTGAGTTCTTTCCATTTGAGTACCACATCAACGATGCTTCAGCAGGTGGTAACGTCCACCTTCTCTACATTCTGTGCGAGAGCTGGGAACACCAGCAAAGCACAGATAAAAGCACCCCCAGACAGGAGTAGGCTACCGCACAGCAACAAGTTGTAACAAGCCGTGAATTAGCTAAGTGGAGTGCTCCCTAAGGAACAAAGCGGGGGGAGAGAGGGGGAATCATCTTTCAGTAAGCACGCATTTGGATATTTAAAAGTCAGGTTAAACTGTCCTCTCTTAGGTGACACAGGCAGAGATCTGAGTAAGCCAGTAACAGCTTAGATGTTACACTTGTCTAATTGCACAAAGAAGATTTGCCAGAAAGTCAAACACCTTTGACATAGAAAATGTTCAGTAGAAAAATACTCAGATTCTTTACAGGCCTTGACTACGAAACAAGTAAGTCATAGTGTTTTAGTTGATATATTTTTTGACAAAATAAATAAAATAAAATAAAAAAATTAAAACCTCCATGACATTCAACTGGAGCACCAAGATATTTCCTTCAGCTTTTGAGACTATATAGATCTGCAAGCTTCCTTAGACCTGCATATGCTATGTGATGTATTTTGCAGCTAAGAATAAACTCATGGTATTGGCAAGGAAGATTTCTGGAATATTCTGCACAGGAAATTAAGTTACAAATCTTAACAAGATGCAAAGCCTCCAAATACTGTAGAACTACTCAGTTATAAATAAAAATCTGACAGAGGATTGATCTATAAAGTTTCATTCTGTACAACAAATTCTGTAGTAAGTCATTAAGCAAGCACATTCATAACCAAGCATGCAGATTCTATTAGTCTTTATCGCATATGTTAGCAGCATGACGTGTTTGGCAAACCAAACGCTGCAGATGAAGATTTGTTGGTAGAGCTTAAGTGACTGATAAATGCTGAGCCTTTGTAGTTGAGGTTTTCCAGAAAAACAGCCATAAAAGCTTAGTGGAATGAGAATGTAAAAGCAAACACTCATGGCATACACTCATCTCAAAGTAAGCAGTGTAAAAAACCCTACATTCTTAAGTAGGAGAAGCAGCATAATAGATTTTTTCTTTTTTTAAGGAATCTTATTAGTTGAAGCATAAGCCAATACAGGAATGACAGAGACAGGCTACACTGACTAGTGGAAGGAAAACAGTCTGCACAGAGGTATCACAGAGGCAAGTACACTCAGTTCTCTCAACCTTGAAGTCAGATTTTTTCATAGTAACATTGCTTAAAGGACGTGTCACTACCAAAGTGAATAAAACTACAAGACCAATGAAAAACATGTACAGTCTGGCACTCTGACAGCTTCAAGCTTTGTACAGATTTTCACAGAAGTCCACAGAAGGGCAACAATATTCCTCAGGCATAAGAAAAGCAAATACAATTTCACTATGCAAAAGATTACCCCTGTTAGGCAATCTCTTTCAAGGAATCAATTTCGTATCCTAAGAGTACAATTCTGTTTCATTTTTATAATGCCAATTCCAGTCATTAACCAATTTATTAATTTCTTCAGGTACCGGTTTTACATACTGAAATCACAGAAACCAGGACCAGATCAAACACTCATTCACATGACTAATTATCTGCAGTCATCATTCCACTTTCAAACCACAAGCAATAACATGTGGCACAAGACATGGCTGCAGCAAGTTGGTTGTCCAGTGGCATAAGCACTGGTTAATTGTTCCGGTCTAGATCTGACCTACTCTCACCCTCTACAACTGCAGTGCAATGAACATGATTGCCATTCCTGTATGCAATGTATATAAAACATACATGCAGGTTAATTTATGAAATTCACATGACAACAATCCATGCACATATTTGCTAGAAAGCTGAAATGCTGTACCAAGAAGAAGAATGCTGGCATTACCACTAGTTAGTACAAACTGTAGATGTGGAGAACTGCTAGCTTAGAGCGCTTTCAGAATTTTGAATTATCCACTCAATAGCATCCCACCCCTGGAGTAACACAAAAAAAGATTTACAACATATGGCAAATGATTTTTCCATCATCATTAAAAATAATAATGCATCATCTGCCACCTCTACCTCAGAGCAAAATCTCAATACTTACTTCCTATTTCTTCAGAACAACAAAGCATTTTTCAGTGACTTTCATTAAGTTTAAGAGGGGTGCTAAGAGCACAGCACAGCATGCGAGAAGAGCTAGTAATAGCAGAGCAGGTTACTGGGTAGCAAAGAAAGGGCTGGTAACAGCAAGTACAAATTCATGCCAAGTTCAAAATCTCCAAAGAGACTCTCGAGTGAAACACACAGGACAAGAAGGTCTTTTTGATTTGCAACAAGCTTGTGAGACGGTGTGTTCCTTGAAAATGACAGAACAACCTTTAAAAGAAATAGAGCTCTCACACAGGCAACACCTGCACAGGTACCAAGAAATAGTTACACCCTTTCTCTGAGTTCAACAGAGACATGCAAATGTGACAGATGCCACAAGAGGAATTCAGCCAGCATTTTAAGTGTGCCTAATTGATCTGGCCATTCCAACTAGCTAGTGCTTTGCTACCTCCGAGTCAGCCTGAAGTTTGGTTGTGAGCCAAGGCTTGGACTTCTCTTTCAAGAATATATACCCCACACAGACTTCTAAATGGAAACTGCATCAGAATAGAATTGTAATTTATCTGAAATACATTCCATTTATGACTTTCAAACAAACGCAGAGAGCACTCAGCTAGTTAAAAGTTACTCTTCAGTGTCTAGAAATTACCCATCACTCCTTCTCCATTCCCTGATTTTAACCTGTTTTCCTCTTATTTTTGGAGAAGCAGACAGAAGGGAGGAAAAGGAGGCTTTCTCCTCTCTGATCTAGTTGGTCAATACCTCCTACCAAGTTGGCTTACACTGCCTCAGTCAAGCAACATCCCTCGCAAGGACAAAGGGGTGGCCAAAGTACAAGCTCTCTGGCATAGTGGGAGTTACCTCGGCCAGACTCCCACTGTGCTGAACCTCTCCAGCAATGCAGAGCACAAACTCAATTTTCAGGTGCACTCATCCTGCTGTTAGGCAGTGATGTCTATGCTTCTCTAGCAACCCCATTTCTTTTCCACCTTCCCCAAAGAAGGATAGGACAACGTGCCCAAAATAAGCACTCCCGTAGATCTGCCCGGGCTGAAGTACAGCTCTATGGCTGCAAGCCAAGTAGAAAAAGCAAGCATGAGACAGAGGAGTTGGTGTAGTGTTACCTACAAAAGCCAGCAAAGTTTCATCTCTTCAAAGGATATGCCTCTGCTTACACTACATTACTTTCAGCCAAAGGCAAGGAGACAGCTCAATAATGGATAGGAACTGGAACAACTGACAAAGCAGCATAGAAAATGTGCTAGCACTAACTGCTAAATCCAAATCATAAAGCCTGAAAAGGAAGTTATATTCACTGCTAGCACTAACTCCTGGAAACAGGAGGTTAGTGTTTAAAAAGGTGCTTTTGAAAAAAAAACAACAACCAAACCCAATAATATGTGTATGCCATGTGTAACTGTGGCATACACATTGAAGTTTGTTTGTTCTGATGTGCAATTCTAGTTGAAAAGCAAAGATGTAGTAGGGAAACCTTTTCATGCTTTGGGAAATTGTATTCTACTTGCTAAGGTCCTACAAAAAAAACCCCAGCTGAAACTCTGTGCACAGTGTTTAGAGAAATTAAATATAGTATTCAGCACACATAATTGACAATTACTATTTCAACAAAAAGAAAGGTAGGGGTAGGGGGAAAGAGGGACAAAACAGAATAAAAGATGTACCTTTCTGGCATTAGAAGATATTGTGTTTGCCATTAAGCTTTCCAGATAACTGCTCAAGCTAATGCCTTTAACAGTAATAATTGCTTCTTGAGTTAGCACAGTTCTGTAAAAGAATATAAAGAAAAGTTAATACCTGAACTGGACTACCATAATGTCTCCTATACACAAAGAAGCACACAAATATCCTTACTTACTTTTCAGGGTTTTCAGGATGAGGCGTGTAAACCAGTCTCTCATCAACAGACACCAAGTTTGTGAGAGTAATCTTAAAAAGAAAAAAAGAGCTGAAATCCTCACTTCCCACGTTTCATTCTTCTGTTATCAACAGCACTACTCAATAGTAGAGAGTAGAGCACTCAATTTAATGTCAGAGACAAAGCAGTGTACGCAGAATATAAAACCCAGAACACAGTCAATAAAAAGCCCTATAAAGGGTGATGCATCTTCTCCTATCCTAGATCTAATTATATCAATCTAAGTTCTGATTCACAATACCACGCACAAACAGCTTTCCATTTGTTTTCTTTGAATGCTGAATCTTATCTGATTTATGGCATGCAATTCAGACAGGCCTTTCAAGACCAAGACCACCATAACACTATTTAGAGTGTACAGAAAATTAATACTTAGGAAAGATAATGCCTCTCGTACAGAGACAAGGCTCTCCTACAGACAACTCCACTTTAAATCTGATAGTTGCAAGTTCCCAGGATACCAAAATATAGCATAATACTTCACTTACATTCTGTAAAAAAAAGCATTTTAAATTAAAACTTTTGTTGTAAATGGCAGTGTAATGTAGAACAAGTTATTAATGTAAAATTCAGCCTACTTTGTATCCATTGTGAGAAATAATCTTACATTAAAAAGAGAATCCCAAATGTTTGATTTAAAGTCTCCTGTTTGTGGGAAGAAGAAGAAGGAGGGGGAAAAAAGAGCTGACTAAGATGCCAACTAAGACATGGAAATTGACGCCTCCGATGAAAGATGCAAACACATTTCTAATCAAAATGTTAAGAGCAAAACATCTAATCTCCAGAACTAATTACCAGAAACTTCTTAAGCTACCACTCACATTAGTTGAGCAAAGCTCCATCTTTTTTTCCACTGGGTCTACCACAGAATGTTCCTCAATATAAGTCAGAGTTCTACTTGTTCCTAAAATCTGAATGTGAAGAAATAAAAAAAAAAAAAAAAAAGTTAAGTACTAAAATACAAAAAACACCACAAACTGAAATGCATATATGTCAAGTTCTTAGTGACCCCAAATAAATACAAAGTAATTCATGGATATCAGAGCACTGTGATGAGTGCCAAGGCTACATTCTGGCAGGTTGTATCAGCCACACAGACCAGTCTGGAAGGCATGTATAGACACACGCACACTACAGGCATCGTAAAGCCTACAATGTACTCTCACTACAAAGTACACTAATTAGAGCTTATGTGATAGTTGTGGATGATATTTCCTATAAATTAAGCTTTTACTTTGAATTCAGCTCCAATTCAGATGATGACATAAAAATGCATCACTCTTGATAAACCATTCAGACTGTAAGAGCGTACCGCTTTTACAATACTTGGCAGTCCCCACTCTGTGCTGAGAAGACGGTGACTATGCAACCTCCCCTGGTTATCAAGGCTTCTGTCGAGGACATCTACTCCTACCACACACGGATTCATTGGGTTGGGGTACTTTCTCATAGCAGCTTTGATCACTGTATCCCAGGGGTGTCTGTAAAAAGAAGAGGAGACAGTATTTCTAACTATTGTCTATTTATTTGCAAGTATTCAGACAAGACTAAACCAGGGATCTAGCTTGTGTAATATGGCACATGCTGCACAACTTCATAGGTCCCAAAAGTCCTTTCAGAATGTAGTGATGCTTGGAAGGGCAATAAGAAAGTATTGACACACAAACAGACAAAAAATATATTCCTTTCTACGGAGTGAAGAAAGGAATTATTAACCCAAGACTAACAGAAATGAGGGCAAGGGGCAACAGTCACAAATTGCTACAAGTGACATTCCAATTAGCTGTGCAAAAAACCCACAATGACAGGGTAGCTGCCCACAGAGATTGTTGAATCCCGATTCATTTCAGAACTCAACCGGAAAAGCAACCTGACCTAACATTTAAGTTAGCCCTGCTTTGAGAAGGAGGCTGGACTAGATGACCTCCAGAAGTCCACTCCAACACAAGTTCTTCTATAATTCTAAGCACACCAAATCAACCAAAGAAATCACTAGCTTCTGTTTCTTCCTATAGCAAAAAAGCAAAGTGAAATTTAATTCAACTAAAAAAAAATCAGGAAGTTCAAAATAAAGAAACAGATTTTTAGAAACAGTATCAGCTCACTGCTTTAAGTCTGCACTTGTACTAATACTTCCAGCAGCTTGTTAGCATGAATTACATTTACGGCTACTCTTCTCAACACAAAATTGTTTTTATGAAACAAGTTTTGATAGTCTCAAACTCCTGGGATCAGAGCAGGCCCATTACTGGAGGACAGGCTGTCCCCACGGCTCTTGTTGTGGGACTTCATAGATCTTCTTCTGAAATAGAGGAGGCTAGAGAAATCATGGACTTGATCCAATACAGACATTCTGTCCCTAAGCAATGATCTCTATATTCAGAATAACTAATAGATCTGGAATGAAAAGTTTATAACCTTAAAAGGTACCTTTAAAAATTCAACTATCGATACCTAACTTAAGATGGCTTAGGGGTGCCAACTTGTACATAAGAGTTGCACTTAGGGCCCTAAATGGATTTGATTTTTAAGAACACTACTTTTAGTCTTAAAATAGACCAGTACAGAAGGGCATCAACAGTACACCACCGCCAGAACAAACAGAAGCTTGGAAAAGTAAGTTCGTTTTTCCAACAAGAAGAACAAGAAAAGGTCTTTCAGCTTTACTAGTGCAAGCAGGAAAAACACAGTCTTCAATTCCTATATCAGAAGGAGAGCTGGAGGACCATTCCTTGTTATCTTCAGTGACTATACATCATAATCAACAGAAGATACACAAACTGAAAAGGTCAAATTTCTGTTAAATGTCCTTCAGGGATTTAAAGAGTCAGAGATCGGATAAGGCACAATATTTTATTAACCCCTGAGCTGAACTATCTATACCCATATACTGCACCATAAGCGTCCCAATGCAGACATCGATGAGAAAATGCCAAATAAAAATTGAGTTTGTGTCTCCCAAGTGACAGATATTAATCTCAAACTCACAAGTTATGCCCTACACAAGCAGCCTTTACTAGCCTCTGCCTGTCATTTCATATTAGAAGCTACAGTTTATTTATACCAGGCTAATGTTAAAGTTGAACACCTAATACCTGTGTCATCATAATGAATCCAGTTGTGTTAATATAATTAAAGAAGTTTAGAACTGCACATCTGGGATATTTTGTAAATATTTTAAGAACTGTCACCCCTGGTACTCTTCAGTTTTGAGACTTTTAAGAGACCCGTAGCAGATGAGTTATCCGTGGCATTTTAAGAGCTGCACTGGAACTACTGTGTCCTCCACGTCAGCTCCCTGGTATAGCATGAGCAAGCATTACATACCTGTTGATACTTTGGCCTATTGTTCCCTCATTACACAAAAGTGAAATTGGATGACCAGAACAATGTTCAAAATACGTTTAATGCAGAAAAGGACTGACGGCAAGAAAACTGACTGAGCTGTCACTTAATGGCTGGCTGCTGGGCATCTCTGTGAGAGTATGTGACAGCTAAGGTGAGATACAGTCACTCTGTCCATACCTCTTGAAATATATCATCAAGTACGTCAGTAGTTTGGGATTATTTTTTTTTTATGATATTGTGAAAGTTATTTTTCCTTAAATACCCACATCTTTATCAAGCCATTACGCTGTCGGGCCAGCCCCACCGCTGCCCTGTCGGATCGGTATTTCCCTCGCACGGGGTCCGACCGCGCAGGAAAACGCTCCCGGCGATGAGGGATGGGCGGGG